>NC_090328.1:82584108-82918795 GCF_035084215.1 Heptranchias perlo
TCTGCACAGGTGCTCCAATGTTGCCACGCCAGGGCTCTGAAACTACCCTACAGTATAAACATGGAAAAATTGGGAAATATGGGCAGCCACACTCAATGATTCCTCAACATAAATGGGGCAATGAATCATGTTCGAGGAGTCGCAAGTCCATGCCTCAAAACTGGTTCCATTCCAATTCCGCCCAATAAGTTTAAAGAACAAAAACTATAAAATGTATTATTATAATAAAGTTAATTTTGGCAAGTACTATGCATACATTTCATTTCAACTCTCCTTGTGAAGCTGAATTACATGCGAATGAAATGAAGCCTTTGTTTCAGCCTTATCCCATTGCCCTTTTATACACCTAGCAGTCCAAAATTCTGTCCATCTTAAGTCTGGTCGTTGCCGTGCTGTCAGATGTGGAAGCTGCCAAAACCAACAAATACCATTTGGCAGTTTGAGGGCGCCAGCTGCACTGAACAAGGTCTGTGTAATGAAAGAATTAACCCAAGGCTTTGAAACCGAAGAAAAAAAATAAGCAACATTGAAGGATTGAGGATTTGTTTCAGAATATTTTTGTTCAGACAGAAAAATGACCACACAAACTCGTAACAGTGACTCCACTGCGTCAGATTGAAACTTTCATTTTAAAAAGGTCTCATCCCTAGTGGGATATTTTAATATAAAATAAAACCAAAGCAGCAATCTTATGACTGGAATTAATAACTACAAAATAAAAACAACATATTGTTACTTCTTCAAAATCATTTAGGAACTTTTCCCTCAAAATACATTTTCCAGAATATTGAAGGTGAGTAAATGTAGCAAAAGACAGAGATGTAAATCTATATTGTGCTGCATTATGGCACTAAACAGTTTCTACCACAGGTTCAAATATCACTGCTAACAGTGATACAAATATTTTGTTTAGGCTGGAGGGGGGGGGGGGGGGAAGAGTGGGGGTGGGCATGGTTCCTGTATGATGAATTCACCACCTCAATTGTACCACTGTGGGAAGGTGCCACAGGAAGGAATGTTTCCCCACACGGAGGGAAGGTCAACTGTAGTAATATACTATCCCAATTAACAGGTTTTTGTTATTTTTAATGCTGAAACAATGAAATAAACTTAATAGTATCTCTCCCTCTTCTGATCCAGAATAGAACTTGACTGCCAGATGAGAAAAATACAGCCTTTTAAATCTATCCCCTGCTTTCTCCCTGCAGCATCCCCCTCCCTTCTTGCCAAAATCAGGTGCCATCCCCTACTCTCTGAGCCCAGGCCCCAGCTCAGTTTCTCTATCTCACCGACATGCACTGCAGCTCCTGAACATCTCCCGCAACTCCCCCCGAGCCAAAACCTGGTCCCAGTACCCACCTCCGACCCAGTGGTTGCCATCTAATTGTGTTCCTGAACTTTAAAACAAAAAGGTACAAGATAAAATAAGAGTAAATCTGTAAAGGAACATTCATGAGAGGTACACAGAGACAATGAGAGAAGAAGAATGGAAAATAGAGTTAAAGACAAACAAAATATGTGAAAGGCATACAAAAAGAGAAAGGAGATAAAGAGTAGGAGATAGAATGACTGGACAACAAAATTAAGATTGTGCAGAGAAGCAAAACGTTGGTCTTGACAATATTACACAGCACATTTTTGGAAATATTCTAAATAGAAAAGTGAATGAAAATATAAATAAAGGCTTTTTGATCTCAAAAGGTTAATTATTACAAAATGCACTGACATAATCTGAAGATCTGCAAAAAAAAAAAACTGATTCATTAGCTAGCAGTACTTACTGTGAACTGTGCTGTGGACTGTGAATTGGAGACTGATCTACAAGAAAGGAATAGAACAAAATCAAAATTAATACCCTGACACATTATACTATTTGACAAAATGTATTAAAAACATACACATTGTTTAAATAATGTTTGATCCATACCAGCTCATTTTTTTCCGTCTCATCGGTGTTTACCTTCCAGAGTAATTCCCTCAAGATTTTCCCTCCCACCACAGGATGATATCTCGGCTCCACTAAACATCTTCCTAAACAATTCAAGATTAGAATGAAGTGGGGGATGGAACCAGTGGCCTCCCATTTTATAATCTTGCACACTGATGGTCTCATGTACTATACCACTTGCAATCTTACAATATTCATAAGAAGTTACATGTGAAAGTAGCTGTGAAATCTCATGTGAAGGGTTTCCATATGAACGATCCATAAATAAGCTTTACTACAGTAAGCACTGGATAACTTGTTACATTATTTACATTCATACCATTCGCTATTATCGCTCTAATGACATCATCATGCAACAGCATGGGTTTGCTATCCTGCGCGTGCACGCTGGCCAAAATGTTCCTGACCAGCCCTACACATGTACGAAACACTGGCCACTCACAATACAACCAGTTTACAGGAAGACCAGCTGCACTTTTCAACCAAATGTGGAAGAAGAGTTTAGTTAGCTCACTCTTGCCAAATATCCAGGCTACAATGTAAAAGCAGCTAAAAACTGCTCTAATGAACCTAAGTTAGTAGGTCCTTAGATAAAAATACTTGCATTTATATATTCAACATCTCAAAACACTTCACACACTGAACTATATTTTGAAGTACAGCCATTGTTGATATATAGGTATCAGATTTAATGGCAAGTTTAAATAGCCTGTTTTTGTTATTTTAGGTTTCCCAGTCACAAGCTGCCTTTTTTATTGGGGCTACTTAAGCCTTCAATGTTTTCTAGCCTCGAGCTTATTTTCAAAGTCATATGTATTTAAAAATGACAGGGTGATGTGGGAGTACTATGTGCCGAGTATTGACTCCAGACTTCCGCAATGAGCAGTGTTAAACTAAAATAAAAAAATACTCCCCTCCAGTAGATGGCCTTTTCACTATGGTACATTTTTAAAGAAGGTGCACGAACAGAGACACCTGGGGGTGCACATACACAAATCTTTAAAGGTGGCAGGACAAGTTGAGAAGGCTGTTAAAAAAGCATATGGGATCTCAGGCTTTATAAATAGAGGCATAGAGTACAAAAGCAAGGAAGTTATGCTAAACCTTTATTAATCACTGGTTAGGCCCCAGCTGGAATATTGTGTCCAGTTCTGGGCACTGCACTTTAGGAAGGATATCAAGGCCTTAGAGTGGATGCAGAGGAGATTTACTAGAATGATACCAGGGATGCTAGACTTCAGTTACATGGAGAGTAGAGAAGCTGGGGTTGTTCTCTTTAGAGCAGAGAAGGATAAGGGGAGATTTGATAAAGGTGTTCAAAATCATGAAGGGTTTTGATAGTTTCTCCTTATTTACTCTGTTTCCAGTGGCAGAAAGATCAGTAATCAGAGGACACAGATTTAAAGTAATTGGCAAACGAACCAGAGACAAGATGAGGAGAAATATTTTTATGCAGCAAGTTATGATGATCTGGAATGCAGTGCCTGAAAGGGTGGTGGAAGCAGATTCAACAATAACTTTCAAAAGGGAATTGGATAAATATTTGAAGCTGAAAAATTTGTAGGGCTATGGGGAAAGAGCAGGAGTGTGAGACTAATTGGATAGCTCTTTCATGCAAAATGTGCACCTGTGTGTAACAGTGGTATTCTATTGACAATCCCAGTCCACTCCATGATGGATATCTGTAGAAGCTGTTTTTTGGTTATGGAATGCAGAATTAGCCAGTGGTTCACTAGTGGTTTGAGTCTACATCATTGTTTACAATCAAAAATGTTAAAATGTAATATAATTCTTGTCACTTTAGTTATACAGAACAACTGCACCAACACAGTTAAATGACAGTTTAACTAACAAGACTTTTCTTTTATTATTCAGATACTTTTATAGGCCCACATTGAGATTTTTAAAAAATCATAAAATAGCAAACTAATTTGAATTTCTGTAATGGTTTTATTCTTGATCATTTGTTGCCCACTGGTTGACTGGTTTAAATTTGTAGAAAATGCCCTGCCAAAAGGAATACTGCAGATACTCCTTTCTGTGGGACAGAGACAAGCATCAATTTCTTAATTTAAAACAGATTAATTAGAAAACTGATGGTTTGTCCCAGTTACAGGAAGCTCTCCAGGAAGCAGTCATGAAACAGGTAGTCAAAAATAATACCTGTAAAAATGTTAGATCTTGCCTGGGTTGCAGCTGGGATTTCTCATAGTTGTTAATATTTTCACCACCATCATCAATAACATGCATTTATATTGCTTCTTTAACCAAGAAATTATCCCAAGGCACTTCACAGATAAATGTGAGAAAAGCTGACTCTGAGCCAAGAGAGATTTGGAGGAGTGATGAAAAGCTTGGGCGAAGAGGTTGGTTTTTAAGGAGGGTCTGAAAGGAGGAGAGGGAAGTGGGGAGGTGGAGGTTTTAGGAAGCGAGTTCCAGAGTGGGACCTGAGATGCTGAAGGCTCTACTGCCAATGAAACGGTGAAGGGTGGAAGTGCATAAGAGACTGGAATCCAAGGAACGGAGAATTCGGTAAGTGGGGGATTTTAGGTGCTGAGAAGGTTATGTTATAGGGAGAGATTTAAAGACCAGGATGAAGATTTAAAATTTGAAGCACTAGGGAATGGGGACCAAAAAAGATCAGATCGAACAAGGGTGATGGGCAAGTAGCGCTTGATGAAAGACAGGATAAGAAGGTTTTTTATTTATATAGCACCTTTCACAACCTCAGAATGTCCCAAAGAACTTTAAAGCCATTTAAGCACTTTCAAAGTGTAGTCAACAGCAGCAGATGTTTGGATAAGACGGAGTTTTTGGAAGGTGGAGGATGGTAGGCCAGCAAGGAAAGCACTGGGATAATCAAGTCTGGAGGTGATAAACACATAGAAACATAGAAAATAGGAGCAGGAGTAGGCCATTCGGCCCTTCGAGCCTGTTCCGCCATTCAATATGATCATGGCTGATCCTCGATCTCAATACCATGTTCCCGCTCTCTCCCCATACCCCTTGATGCCTTTTGTATCTAGAAATCTATCTAGCTCCTCCTTAAATATATTCAGTTACTTGGCCTCCACAGCCTTCTGTGGTAGAGAATTCCACAGGTTCACCACCCTCTGAGTGATGAAACTTCTCCTCACTTCAGTCCTAAATGTCCTACCCCATATCCCGAGACTGTGATCCCTTGTTCTGGACCCCCCCAGCCAGGGGAAACATCGTCCCTGCATCCAGTCTGTCTAGCCCTGTCAGAATTTTATATGTTTCAATGAGATCCCCTCTCATTCTTCTAAACTCGAGTGAATACAGGCCGAGTCGACCCAATCTCTCCTCATAAGACAGTCCTGCCATCCCAGGAATTAGTCTGGTGAACCTTCGCTGCACTCCCTCTATGGCAAGTACATCCTTTCTTAGGTAAGGAGACCAAAACTGCACACAATACTCCAGGTGTGGTCTCACCAAGGCCCTGTATAACTGCAGTAAGACATTCTTGCTCCTAAACTCAAATCCTCTTGCAATGAAGGCCAACATACCATTTGCCTTCCTAACTGCTTGCTGCACCTGCTTGTTTGCTTTCAGTGATTGGTGTACAAGGACACCCATGTCCCTTTGTCCATCCACATTTCACAATCTATCACCATTTAAATAATACTCTGCCTTTCTGTTTTTCCTTCCAAAGTGGATAATTTCACATTTATCCACATTATACTGCATCTGCCATATATTTGCCCACTCACTCAACTTGTCTAAATTGCCTTGAAGCCTCTTTGCATCCTCCTCACAACTCACCATTCCACCTCGTTTTGTGTCGTCAGCAAACTTGGAAATATTACATTTGGTTCCCTCGTCCAAATCATTGATATATATTGTGAATAGCTGGGGCCCAAGCACTGATCCCTGCGGTACCCCACTAGTCACTGCCTGCCACCCCAAAAAAGACTCATTTATTCCTATTCTCTGCTTCCTGTCTGTTAACCAATTTTCAATCCATGCAAGTATATTACCACCAATCCCATGTGCTTTAATATTGCACACTAACCTCTTATCAAAGGCCTTCTGAAAATCCAAATACACCACATCCACTGGTTCTCCCTTATCTTGTCTACCAGTTACATCCTCAAAAAACTCCAGTAGGTTTGTCAAACATGATTTCCCTTTCATAAATCCATGTTGACTTTGTCTAATCCCATTGATATTTTCTAAATGTTCTGTTATCACATCCTTTATAACAGACATTTTCCCTACGACTGATGTTAGGCTAACCGGTCTGTAGTTTCCGGTTTTCTCTCTCCTTCCTTTTTTAAATAGTGGGGTTACATTTGCTACCCTCCAATCTGCAGGAACTGTTCCATAATCTACAGAATTTTTGAAGATGACAACTAATGTATCCACTATTTCCATGGCTACCTCTTTTAGTACTCTAGGATGCAGATTATCAGGCCCTGGGGATTTATTAGCTTTCAGTCCCATTAATTTCTCCAGCACTATTTTTTTTTTTACTAATACTAATTTCTTTTAATTCCTTCTTCTCACTAATCCCTTGGTTCCCTAGCCTTTCTGAGAAGTTATTTGTGCCTTCTTCCGTGAGGACAGAACTAAAGTATTTGTTTAATTGCTCTGCCATTTCCTTGTTCCCCATTATAAATTATCCAAGGGAGAATTATAGGGGAGTCAGCTCAGATGGGCTGTGGCAGGAACAGATGTGGTGGGCGATGTTAGAGATGAAAGTAGGTGGTCTTTGCAGAGTATACGGGGTTGGAAACTCAGCTCAGAAACAATCATGGCGCCAAGGATGCAACAGCATAGTTCAGCCTCAGAGAATGGCTGGATAGGAGGTTGAATCAGTGACGAGAGCGGAGTTTGTGGCACAGATTAAAGATGATGGATTGGTCTTCCCTATCTTGACCTGTAGGGAGTCAAGACTCATCTAAAACTGGATTTCAGACAAGCAATCCGACAACAAAGAGGCAAGTGGAAGTGGGAGAGATGGGGAGGTAGAGCTGGGGATCATCACTGTACACATCTGCAGATTATGTCACCAAGGTTTAGTATGTCGGTAAGAAGAGGGCCAAGGATTGATGTTTGGGGGATTCCAGAGGCAATGTAGGAAGGGAAGCCGTTGCTGGAGATGCTCTGGCTATGTTCATATAGGTAACAGTGGAATCAAGTGAGGGCAGTGTCACAATGGAGAAGAGATGCTGGAGAAGGATTGTATGGTTGACCACGTTGAATGTTGCAGAAAGGTGAAGGAGGATGAGGAGGAATAATGCACCAGTCACAGAGAATGCCATTTGTGCCTTTGGTTAGGGCCATTTTAGCACTTTGGCAGAGCTGCAAACTGGACTGGAGGGCTTCAAACAGTGTCAGGGGAGAGGTGGGCATGAAAGTGAGAGGCAACAATATGTTCAGGGACCTTGGAGGAGAGGAAATGGGACAGTAGTTAGCAAGGATCGAAGAGTAACGGATGGGTTTTTGAGGAGGGGGAGCAGCACCTGAGCAGAGAACTACTGACAATCATGGTGGCTAGGAAGGGGAGTTGGGGCGTCAGATGATAAAACTCACCTCCTGGACTGTGATGAATATCTGCTGCATGGCCCCAGGCACAGGGCTCTGATGAACAAATCATCTCAGATATGGGCAGATGTGGAGATGTTGGGGGTGATTTTAAACCCCAAGAACGGGTGAGTTGGGGCGGGTGGGTGTTGAAAATAGTTGTTTTTTTGGATCACAACCGCAAAATTTTCTGACTTGTCATTCCCAGTGGGAAGCCTGTACTTTTCCCCGCCGACGTTAAACCCGGAAATAAAGCCGGGTCGCGGTCGCATCCCAAAAACAACTATTTTCAACTCCCACTCGCCCCCAACCCACCTGTTCTTGGGGTTTAAAATCACCCCCGTTACATCTGAGATATGTTGCACCCATGAACTGGCACACTGTGAAAATCCTAAGCGCCAAGGAGAGGCCAAACGCCAGTACCTTTTACCTTTAGCTTTGCCCCCTTCTATCATCAGCCTTGATGCAAACAGCTTTTGCATGTTGACCCAGACCCTTTTGACCACAACAGACCTTATGAAAATTGTTTGAAATGATCTCCACGAGATGTGGATGTTGGATTCTGCTCCTCGGCTAGAAACTGCTGGAATAAATGCAGTGAGGTTTTGAGTGACACGCATATTGAATCCCTTTCTGTATTTACCAGATCTTCCCACCTCTGGCCTTAGCTAATTCTGACAAGTTCACATTTGCCTTGCAACAACAACTTGCATTTATATAGCACCTTTAACATAGTAAAATGGGGACTCCCGGGATAACTGCGCGGGAGCGGGAAAAGAAGCCATTGCAGATGATTCTCTGGCTACGGCTGGTTGTGCAAGCCCCATGTGTCAGGAGCCAGTGCCACTAGCAAGGATTTCTCAGGATATAAAAGCAGCTTTAGTCTAGCAAATCTGCCTTTGGTAATTTATCAGCACCGTCGAAATTTCCATTCCTTTCTCTCTCTGATGGCCTATTCCTAATCACCAAATGGTTGATTGGGCCTTTGGTTTTCCACTGTAAAGATCTGGTATGCCTCACTACTAATGGGATCATGGCTTTTATTGTGTCTAAGACTTAGAGAATCTTGCTAAGGGATCTTAATCAGTCATGCAAAGTAATCCAGTAATCAACTCCAGTGCATACTGTCAGATTTGCATTATCTTCAAATCTTACTCGTAAGAAGGAGCCTGTGGACATGTCAGGGTAGGGTGGGCGCCTCCACTGAAGGTAATGTGGACATAAACCATGCTCATAAGTTACTCACCCCCACAGATGTGCTGAGAATATGGAACCTGGATCATTTGGAGGTACTTTAGTTTTTTAAAAAAATGTTAACAGGGTGTCTGGACTATCCCTATAAAAATATCGTCTGCTTCAAGGAAAACAGAGGTCTCTTCCTGGGTGGGACCAAGGGCTTTTTTTGCTGGAGAATCCCTATCCGAAGAAAGTTTCATGGAACTAGATAAATAGTTATGTCCTTGGAGGAATTGAATGCGATTTGTTTCTGCTTGCATATAGTTGGCACCAGTTATACAAACGTTCACTTTAAGAAACTGGAGCCAGAAAGTCCTCAGCACAGAGTGCAGTCTGACAGCCATTAGTGCCAATTACGATCTGTGCATCTTGAATGATGCTAAATCCCAACAAGCCCTTGGCATTGACTGTTGCAGTGGAGTCCTTGACACCATTAGGTGCCAATGACTTTCAGCAATGCCTATCTAGATATGTAAACAATTTTACAACACCAAGTTATAGTCCAGCAATTTTATTTTAAATTCACAAGCTTTCGGAGACTTCCTCCTTCCTCAGGCAAATCTAGATATGATGTGGAGATGCCGGTGATGGACTGGGGTTGACAATTGTAAACAATTTTACAACACTAAGTTATAGTCCAGCAATTTTATTTTAAATTCACAAGCTTTCGGAGGCTTCCTCCTTCCTCAGGTAAATGTTCAGGAGCTCCTCAAAGCCTACGCATTTATACATATAGAACAATACATGGTGTTTACAGAATGCCCCTGCAACTGCCCGTTGCCAAGGCAATCACCGTGTTCAGACAGAGAGGTGTCACCTGCAGAACCCCCGAATACACATTCAACAAAAAAACAAACAGGAAAAAAAACAGAGAGAGGCAGAAACATCCGGAAGGCAGAGAAAGCCAGCAAATGACCCATTATATTAAAAACAGATAACATTTGTTCGCTGGTGGGGTAACGTGCAGCGTGACATGAACCCAAGATCCCGGTTGAGGCCGTCCTCATGGGTGCGGAACTTGGCTATCAATTTCTGCTCGACGATTTTGCGTTGTCGTGTGTCTCGAAGGCCGCCTTGGAGTACGCTTACCCGAAGGTCGGTGGATGAATGTCCATGACTGCTGAAGTGTTTCCCGGCTGGGAGGGAACCCTCCTGTTTGGTGATTGTTGCACGGTGTCCGTTCATCCGTTGTCGCAGCGTCTGCATGGTCTCGCCAATGTATCATGCTCTGGGGCATCCTTTCCTGCAACGTATGAGGTAGACAACGTTGGCCGAGTCACAGGAGTATGAACCATGCACCTGGTGGGTGGTGTCCTCTCGTGTGATGGTGGTATCTGTGTCGATGATCTGGCATGTCTTGCAGAGGTTACCGTGGCAGGGTTGTGTGGTGTCGTGGACGCTGTTCTCTTGAAAGCTAGGTAATTTGCTGCGAACGATGGTCTGTTTGAGGTTGGGTGGCTGTTTAAAGGCGAGTCGTGGAGGTGTGGGGATGGCCATAGCGAGGTGTTTGTCCTCATTGATGACATGTTGAAGGCTGCGGAGAACATGGCGTAGTTTCTCCGCTCCGGGGAAGTACTGGACGACAAAGGGTACTCTGTTGGTTGCGTCCCGTGTTAGTCTCCTGAGGAGGTCTATGCGATTTTTCGCTGTGGCCCGTCGGAACTGTCGATCGATGAGTCGAGCGTCATATCCCGTTCTTACTAGGGCGTCTTTCAGCGTCTGTAGGTGTCCATCGCGTTCCTCCTCGTCTGAGCAGACCCTGTGTATTCGCAGGGCCTGTCCATAGGGGATGGCCTCTTTGACATGGTTAGGGTGGAAGCTGGAAAAGTGGAGCATCGTGAGGTTGTCCGTGGGCTTGCGGTAGAGTGAGGTGCTGAGGTGCCCGTCTTTGATGGAGATTCGTGTGTCCAAGAAAGAAACTGATTCTGAGGAGTAGTCCATGGTGAGCTTGATGGTGGGATGGAACTTGTTGATGTTATCGTGTAGTCTCTTTAGTGATTCCTTGCCGTGGGTCCATAGAAAGAAAATGTCGTCGATGTATCTGGTGTATAGTGTTGGTTGGAGTTCCGACCACGCCCTTCAACCAGACGAAATCGAAGTTCTCAGCCGAGGGCTCAATTTTTGCCCCACTACCAAAATGGACCCCACTAGTCTCGCGGCGGACACAGAGGAATTCATCAGGAGAATGAGGCTCCGGGAATTCTACCACAAACCCCAAGATTTCAGCAGCGAACCCAATGAGACAATCGACGATCCGGAACAGCAGACAGAGGGATCCGCGGTACAGCAACCGAAGAGGAAAGAGTCAAACTGGACTCCTCCGGAGGGTCGCTGCCCTCAGCTTGACATGTATGCTCAAGCTGTCAGGAAATGCGTCAATGCCAGATTCATCAGCCGCACTCAGAAGACAGTCCAGAATGTCACCCGAGCACAACGCAATGCCATCAACGCTCTCAAGACCAACCGCAACATCGCAAATTCGCACCCCAATACGCCAACATTTTCATGCACAAGTTCGAGCAGGACTTCTTCACTGCACAAGACCTCCAACCAACACGAATCTCCATCAAAGACGGGCACCTCAGCACCTCACTCTACTGCAAGCCCACGGACAACCTCACGATGCTCCACTTTTCCAGCTTCCACCCTAACCACGTCAAAGAGGCCATCCCCTATGGACAGGCCCTGCGAATACACAGGGTCTGCTCAGACGAGGAGGAACGCGATGGACACCTACAGACGCTGAAAGACGCCCTAGTAAGAACGGGATATGACGCTCGACTCATCGATCGACAGTTCCGACGGGCCACAGCGAAAAATCGCATAGACCTCCTCAGGAGACTAACACGGGACGCAACCAACAGAGTACCCTTTGTCGTCCAGTACTTCCCCGGAGCGGAGAAACTACGCCATGTTCTCCGCAGCCTTCAACATGTCATCAATGAGGACAAACACCTCGCTATGGCCATCCCCACACCTCCACGACTCGCCTTTAAACAGCCACCCAACCTCAAACAGACCATCGTTCGCAGCAAATTACCTAGCTTTCAAGAGAACAGCGTCCACGACACCACACAACCCTGCCACGGTAACCTCTGCAAGACATGCCAGATCATCGACACAGATACCACCATCACACGAGAGGACACCACCCACCAGGTGCATGGTTCATACTCCTGTGACTCGGCCAACGTTGTCTACCTCATACGTTGCAGGAAAGGATGCCCCAGAGCATGGTACATTGGCGAGACCATGCAGACGCTGCGACAACGGATGAACGGACACCGCGCAACAATCGCCAAACAGGAGGGTTCCCTCCCAGTCGGGGAACACTTCAGCAGTCATGGACATTCATCCACCGACCTTTGGGTAAGCGTACTCCAAGGCGGCCTTCGAGACACACGACAACGCAAAATCGTCGAGCAGAAATTGATAGCCAAGTTCCGCACCCATGAGGACGGCCTCAACCGGGATCTTGGGTTCATGTCACGCTGCACGTTACCCCACCAGCGAACAAATGTTATCTGTTTTTAATATAATGGGTCATTTGCTGGCTTTCTCTGCCTTCCGGATGTTTCTGCCTCTCTCTGTTTTTTTTCCTGTTTGTTTTTTTGTTGAATGTGTATTCGGGGGTTCTGCAGGTGACACCTCTCTGTCTGAACACGGTGATTGCCTTGGCAACGGGCAGTTGCAGGGGCATTCTGTAAACACCATGTATTGTTCTATATGTATAAATGCGTAGGCTTCGAGGAGCTCCTGAACATTTACCTGAGGAAGGAGGAAGCCTCCGAAAGCTTGTGAATTTAAAATAAAATTGCTGGACTATAACTTGGTGTTGTAAAATTGTTTACAATTATCTAGATATGGATGGATTTCTTAGGCTTACTGTTCTTATCATTTTGTTCTGAATGATATGAGAAAACTATGCAGCTGGAGTTTCCACCGTACTTTTGGCAAAGTTACAGTGGCAGAGCAGGAGCAACTGAGGAAATTCCCGGCCCATGTGTCGCAACAACCTAAATGCTTTCATGAAGATTTAGTTTGGTATTTCTAGTGAAACTGTAAACACATCCTGTAAGATTAACAAATGGATGAAAACTTTACAAAAGTGATCACCACGTCATCACACAAAGCAACCAGATAAATTCTTGTCCTTATAGAGTTTACAGGACGTAGGACGGCTGATAGTTTATCGGATGACAAGACGACAATAGTTTCTTTCCTAATGCAGATAATTATTATTTTTTGTTTCTCAAATACTTAATGCAATAAAGACAGCTTGGTTTGCGGATATTATTTTCAAATTCATTGACGAATTGGCACTGGCCAAGAATCTGAAAAAGAAAAAAGAAAACTGTCCTGTTTTGGAAACATAACATATTGATACTCTTAAGGCCTGTATAATGTAACCTACTCTTGTGAATAGGTTTAAAACATTGTCCTAATTTGGCAACAGCAGGTCTGATACAAAGAGCAGTAAACGGGCACTAAGATGCAAGTGCCAGGGCTTTATATGATTAGATGACCACATGTGGCCCTTCCTATCTGCAACCTATTGATGACATTTTTAGGTATGTGAATAACACGTAGCTTCCCCACGAGCAATCAAACTGGGCTTTACTGTGTGGAGGATGCTGAATGAAGAAGGATGTGGTACATTCTCAGTCCATCTAATATAATAAAGTATATTGTAAGTTAATACACATGGGTACTCAAAGCACAACAAAACTTGGCTTCTGACAACAGAGGAACCCGAGTTATCTGCAAGAATTGTCTTGAGACCAGGAATCAGGGCTGCCAACATTTATTTTTCCACTGTTCTAATCCTGCCAGAATAGCTGATTAACCAGCTCAAAAGATGATAAAACTATTTGCCTATGGCTCTAACCACTGGCCTCACCACAGATTAAGAGTGCCGGTCAACATGCTGGTCTAACCATGGCCATCCCAGCTAGAGAAGGGAGCACTAAAGGCAGAATTCACTCGTGTCCAGTGATCCTGCCTGCTTCTTCTGCAATGCAGCTCTCAAAACTGCAGAATTGAGTGGTTGGAGGGTTAGGGCTGCTATGGTTTGCATCAGGGAATCATTTTCAGTTCTTGGTCCTAGGTCTGTGACTAGTCCGGTCGCTAGTTTCACGAGTGGGTAGGTGGAAGAGCTTTGAGTCAGCAGGTGGTCTGATAAATCAGTTGTTCCTGCACCAGCTGATCTTGCTGGTAATAGCAGAGCAACAGAGGATGTACTGCTGTAGAGGATTAAGGTGTGTGGGAGGAAGAATGAGAGGAGTAATTAGCGTGTAATCTGTGAACTCTATTTATTCACTAATTTACATTGTCCACGGGGGAGGGATGATTCATATTATGTCAGGTAGTCAAGGTTCTACTGTGTGTATGTATGCAACTTTTTAATATATATCTATTAATTACCAAGTTTCACATATAGCACCCCAGTAGCCGTGATGGTTTTATTGCCATTAGATGCGACACACTGGTAGTAGCCTGTGTCAGTTGTATCCAGATCTTGAATTCGCAGTCGAGAACCGTATTCTGTTTTCCTTATTGTAATCCGTCTTGCCTCTTGAAAAACCGGTGCATCATTTTTCAGCCATTTTATGTTTGGTAGTGGGTTGTCTGCAACTTTGCAGTACAAAGTCGCTGTCTGGCCTTGTACTATAGTGATATTGTTCACAGGCGCCAGAAAGGTCAGAAAGTAACCTGAAGGTGAAAGGTCTGAAATGGTCAGTAATTAACATGTAGGCAATGTTTAAAGCTCTCAAATACAAACTGCATACACGGAATCAGTTCTTTTAAATTTGACTGCATCCAATCTATTTCAATTTACTTTTGAAAAACCCAGATACATCCGGATAGATTGTTAATTGGCTTTAATTTTAGATTGAAAATTCGCTTAATAAGCAAATCAACAAAATTGACAATTCCTCTTGAGGAGGACAAGTACAGTAACAAAGGTTCCTGATCTGGTACTGAGGAGGAAATGCTTTTACTGAGAAGTGGACGGAGATCACACAAAATATTATTCAAATGAATGCAATCATCTCAATTTGCTCTGTTGAACATGAGCTTAAAATAATTGAAAACACAGGCTTCTGGACGAGAGAGAGAGAGAGAGAGAGATTGTTGCACATGGTGGGTACAGAGAGACTATTACAGAGGGAGAGTCAAGAAGAAATCTAGACAGAGACACAAAACAGCAAATATACTGGAAGTACATAGCAGATCTCTCCACATATATAAAGAGCTGGATCTTTTCCAAAATGTTAACTGGTATCTTCTCTCATTACAGATGCTGACTGTCCTGCCGTTTTTTCAGTATTTTATATATTTTAAGAGCATTATGGAGTTCTTTTCTTTTGGTATTCAAAGGAGAAGAGAGAGAGAGAAAAAAAGAGGGAGATATTTTGAAGCAATATGACATAGGGAAATTGTGGGAGGGAGAGCATGGGGGAAATAAGATGAGGAAAGAGTCAAATGAGATGTGGTTATAGGAAATGTTGGAAAATGTGGAGAGATACATCGGCCAAAAGTTGCATGGGAGACAGGAGTTGAGAAATTTATGGCTGAGGGGGATATGGAGATGGAGATCAAGGGTAGCACAGATCTTGGGATAGTGATAGATGTGCAGGTACCAGAAAGAAGGCAGAACAAAGGCTAGATGGCTGGGTCAAAAGGTCAAGCAGGGCTGTGGATGAATACAAATTACAAATTCCACTTTAAACACTGTACCCAGGTACAGAGTGAACTGTTATTCACAAGACAATCCTAAACACATCATCCATCATGATTTGATTATAGTTCCAATAATCCTTAAGATTGGATCTTCCAGAGGCACAATAGCCCCATTAAGGTAACTGCTGAGAGAACAGGGGAGCAGGAGTTGGGCTGATTTGACATTGAAGCTTTTAGCTATAATCAATAGAGATTAATATTTTTGCAACAGCACGCAATATATTCTCCACGTTTCTTTTCTCTCGAAGTCAGATGTATGCTTTGATTAGCTCTCTGGGCTTAACAGCCAAGTCAGAATTTGCGAAATGCACATTGCAATAAAGATCGAATTCCTCGACTTGCAGATCCTAACTAAAATTCATAAATGATAAAATCCAACTATATTTGGATAAGATATTTGGGTTTGTTGAGAGCATGGGATTCTTTCAAAGCTTTATCAGTGAATATCATGCATGCATAAAAAAAGTTAAGGATCTAGCAATACAATTCAAGCAACTGGCAGACAGATGTGTGATTCCAGGCTGTGAGGAAGAGCCAAAACAAAATGCTCACCTCATTTAAATAGGCTCATTTTCCACAAGGGAGGGAGGCGATAAAGGAGATAAAGTCCTAGCAAAGAAGGTGTGATGAGGCAAAAATTCAAATCTTGAGCATGGAAATAGATGATTCAATACATTTCTCTCCTTCCGTCCAGGCAGCAGTTAAAATGTGCAGTTTGCTTCCAATTTGTTTAGATCTGAATGCAACCGAAATATATTAGTTTTATGAGGATTACCAAGGACAATATGTTGGAATCAGAGATCCCAATCCACAGGAGGATAACAGAAGAAAAACATGCTGAAATTATTCTCCATGGCTTTCAGAGTACCATTGAAGAAGGGTGGCATTGTGTACAAAGCATTGCTCACCCCAATTCTTAACCAGATTGTGAAACCTCAGTTTGTGCCATCAGCCAATTGATTCAACATTCCCTCAGGGCTTATCTACTCAATTACATTTTAGGTAGGTATCTAAGGAGATCTTTACCAGAAAAGCTATAATGAAACAGATTTCCAGGAAACAGCCATGGTCAACATTGAAGGTGGTCAAGACCAAGTTTACTGAGATCCTTTTTCAATCACCGTGGAACAGCGTGGTGATCTCAATTATATCACTAGCAATTTCCCTTGGTCATTATGTCCTACGGCATAAAATTAAGTACAATCAGCACTAATTTGCCAAATTTTACTCAGATAGTTGGCATGGGAAGCATAAGATAATGTAAAGTGTATCCTTTTGGGGGGGTGGTGAGGAGGGTTTGTGCAGTGCAGAGGGAGCTTTAAGATGTACGCTTTGCCTGGCAAGTAACTATTCGGGGGTCTCAAAATGGTTTAACTTTTTTTTCTCAAAACAGAAAAATGTCCTAGGATTGTCTCTTTATAATCACAGGTGAGGCTAATTTGAAAGAACACTGAATTTTGAAATGATGTATAGTTTTAATGATGGAAGATGCTCTTCAATAAGCAACCAGCAGCTCCTCTGAGCCCCACAAATATAGACAGAAAAATTTAGTGCCCGTTTTGTGAGTAGCCTTCAGGAGGTCCCTTTAAGGACTGCTGGTTCGGCTGCTCAAGGTCCAGTGCCAATGGGTGTAACGGGCATGGCGCACACTCTGCTGATTGGTAGTGAAAGTTGCAAATGGGGTCGTACAACTAGGGGAGGACCCTAGTTAAGTAAGCATCTGCCTGCTTCGGGCAGGAGCGCGAGCTGCCCATTTGCAGGCTCCTTTGAAAATTGCATCAGGCAGGCCTCGCGCAGTCAATGGGCTGGCGACTTAAGAAATTTCAACTGCCGACCGCCCCATTTTCCAACGTAAATGGGACAGATGGCAATTGAAAATCACCTCCATATTGTGAGATTACCACAAGATTGCAACCTTCTGAAAAAGAATCCAACATTACTTGATGAATGTTCTTGATATGGAAATAATGGTCAGCCTACATTAGTTTTGCAAATGGTTCCGTTTCAGTTTGATTAAAAGTGTATCTAAATTGCTACAGGTTATGAAACTTGGCCCAGCAACACCCAAGTTGTAGCAATCACTGGGCCAGCCTTCCTTTCTTTGGCATTGAAGGAATATTGCATTCTCATTATAAAACTATCAGGAAAACACAGTGCAAAAGTGGGAATACAAGCCTTTACGGTAATATGGAGCCCATTTGATCAGATGATCAAGCTTTATATTTGGGAACTGAAGGGCAATTTATAGCCCAGAGGGAATATTGTCTGCATTGGGTGTTTGGGTGGGAAGAAAGAAAGGGGATTAGACAGATGGATAGGTTTCTTTGTATGCGCAGATGAAATTATAACAATAGATCATAATGCAGATGATTGCTAATCACGTCAAAATGAATATATGCTCCTCTGTATAAACTAAATGAAACAAATTTAATGAGAAAACAAATTCATAATTTGTGCCAAATTTTACCTTTCAAGATTGAAGTGAAATAATTTGGAATCATCCACATTTTTGGCACATCCAAAATAACAGCTCACCTTTTCCAAAACCTTAGTCACCAAGCTCCCAAGTTCCACACTAGAAAAACTCCAACTCAGCCAGGAATCTGCTGCTCACATGCTATCCCACATACAATCCAACTCACCTCTCACCCCAATCCTTCTGATCTCTATTGGTTCCTCATCCCTGAGCAAATCAATTTCATAAATCTTCCTCCTCATTTTCACAGATATTTAATCAGCTATCGCAAAATATTATTTTGGCAAACAGAGCTTAAATGATCAACACAAATCAGAATACAACCAAAGCTATTGCTTACAAGAACAGTCCTATCTGTCATCCAGTGATTATGAAGCATGACATTCTCACTGCAAAATCTGATCATAGTGTTCTCATGGAATTGAAACCCCTGTCAGTTAATCAGTGAATACTTGGGTACAAAGCTGAAAAGCCAGACAGGAAGCATTAGGCCATTGTTTTTAAATGTTAAAAGGTCAAC
This sequence comes from Heptranchias perlo, assembly GCF_035084215.1. Taxonomy (NCBI): domain Eukaryota; kingdom Metazoa; phylum Chordata; class Chondrichthyes; order Hexanchiformes; family Hexanchidae; genus Heptranchias; species Heptranchias perlo. The sequence goes on from NC_090328.1 coordinate 82,602,580, forward strand.
TGGAGCAATTTTGTGGTGAGACAACTTTCTTTTAGAAATATAACATCCATTCATCAAAGATTCTGAAAATCGATTTAGATAATAGTCTAACAAAAATGTTACAGTACAATTGAAAGGAGCATTTCAGAACTCAATTAATTATGGATGGAAAATTCAAAATATTTCCAGAATATAAAACAAAATTGGTATCATTTACTAGACTGCCCTCTAATTTTTTTCACCATTTTGTCCTCTCTTAAAAGCTAAGTGCACTCTACCAGAGGATACTGCAATAATACTGATGGCATTACTACAGACACATCAATGACCTACCTCAAAAAGCTGCTTTCTTGCAGTGAGATTTATTACATCAGAATGAGAACATGCAGCAATCCTTATAATCAGCATTAACAAGGAATGTAGAACTCTTCTGACTTCGCGACTATATGGATTTTCACATCACATCCCTGCAATTGCTTCTAACTTGGTTGCTTCCAATAGCAACTTAATGGTAATGCAATATTGTTTCAATGATTCTGTGAACAGGCAGAGAAACTATGACCCTCCATTACATCAATATCACTGTTTACACTTGTGTACAGGCAGGACTCTGGTTCCTGAGGTTAGCAGATAATATGCGAGTAACTGCATTAGCTTTGCACAATAGTGCTTCAACCTCTGAAGCTTGGAGCACTGGTAAACACATTCAGACCTGCACAGATGCATAGTACAGCACATATGCACCTACACATGCATGGTGCTACTGCAAATTTCAGGGGGAGGGCTGGAGAGCTGAGCACACATTGTCAGTATAAACTGAGGCACATTGATCAATGTTGCCATCATAAATTGGGACTTGTTCTCATAACACTAGCATTAAACATTTGGTCATTTCATTTGTACCCATCAACAAAAAAAATTCTACAAATGGTGACAGAGACATGCAAACATGGTGGAGAAATGTCACATATGGAACTAATTTTTCACACAGCAGGACTATTGTTCAGCAAAAATATTTTCAGCAATCGAGCTTTTCTTACCCTCAGTTCTATAATCCATGCAATGATTCATCATGTAAATCAAACTAATACTCCCCCACTGGATCATCTGTCCGTTCCTCCAGTGTACTATATGAAACTCTTAACAACCTTTAATCAAAAACCTAACATATTTATCTGTCTACTTCCTGACTAAATTGTCAAAATTTTGTAACAGAGTTGAGAAAATGATTTATTTTAGAAGTGGCAAAGTTTTTTATGCAATCTCTTCTGTTTCCTGCGTTGTTTCAATGAAGCTGAAACTATACGCTGCTAGTTTGTGGTTATGCCTGCAGACAAAAATTTTACAGCCTTACCAGTTAGTCAAAGGGGAGATATAATTGCAAACCATTCTTGGAATACTTTTTAACCAAAAAAGGACATAAAATTTAAGCACGTCGATTCACACGTACCCAGAACACACAGCAATGCAAACCCAGACGCAACAAACAGTGGAGCATAACTGAGCTCCTGCATAATTTACAGTATTGGACATTTGCTGATATTGTAACCTTAAGCATTCAACAGATGCATTAAGAAGGAATGTTCTTGAAATAAGGGAAAGATAAGGAATGTGTCAAATATTCTATATAATCTGCACATCTAATTCTCCATCACCTAAACACGTAGGGGTAAAAATCCCATAGCACTGCCATACGTGCAGCAGGTTGGAACATCCGCATGACACTCTGACCTCCAACAACCCCGTCCCAAATACTAGGTATGGGTTTATTTTAATAGGAGTAGGTACCCATGCCTATAGCAACACAGCAGAGGCACCGACCCATCGAGACAGTGCAATCTCGGAGTGGTAGGGGGCTCCTCTGACAGAAGGAGGCAGAGGCCCAGGTCAGGCCAAAGAAAAACGTTTTTTTTAAATTCCCTCTCCTCTCAGGGAGCAGAGAGGCCACAATGCAAAAGTTATTAATTCCTCTGGGACCCATCACCATTTGATTCTTCTGTGCTGGGGCCCTTACTCGGCCCAGAGCAGACACAGGTCCTAATGGGCATCATGGGTATTTCTGATGGAATTTCTGGGGTAGCCTTGGGACACCCCAGAGTACAACAATAAGGTAAGTGGAGCAGGCAGAAGCAGCTTCATGTTCTGACTCCCGCCCAGCCCGAATCATCTCGAAATTACGCAGAAATGATTGAGCAATTTCTGGATTGTATGCTTCACGTACACCAAAATTAAATTGCTTACACATGTAAATTGTAAAAAACAGTTTTAACTATGCCAAAAGGCTTAAACTACAAGCGCAAATAGCCACATGGGAATATGATGTAGTGACGATAACAGATACCTGGCTCAAAAAAGGGCAGGATTAGGTACTAAATATTCCCGGATAGATGATTTTCAGTAAAGATAGGGAAGGAAAGAAGGGGGGGGCGGTTGGCAGTATTGATTAAGGAGAATATTACAGTGCTGGAGAGGATGTCCTTGTGGGGTAAAGGACATAGAAACATAGAAAATAGGAGCAGGAGTAGGCCATTCGGCCCTTCGAGCCTGCTCCGCCATTCAACATGATCATGGCTGATCCTCTATCTCAACACCATGTTCCCGCTCTCTCCCCATACCCCTTGATGCCTTTTATATCTGGAAATCTATCTAGCTCCTTCTTAAATATATTCAGTGACTTGGCCTCCACAGCCTTCTGTGGTTCTCTAGATTCAGGAACTGTCCCTCTAGATTGGAAAATTGCACGTCACTCCGCTTTTTAAGAAAGGAGAGAGGGGGAAACCGGGGAATTATAGACCAGTTAGCCTAACATCTGTTGTGGGGAAATTGCTGGAGTCTATAATTAAGGATAGGGTGACTGAACACCTCGAGAATTTTCAGTTAATCAGAGAGAGCCAGCATGGATTTGTGAAAGGTAGGTCGTGCCTGACAAACCTGATTGAATTTTTTGAAGAGGTGACTAAAGTAGTGGACAGGGGAACGTCAATGGATGTTATTTATATGGACTTCCAGAAGGCATTTGATAAGGTCCCACATAAGAGACTGTTAGCTAAGATAGAAGCCCATGGAATCGAGGGAAAAGTACGGACTTGGTTAGGAAGTTGGCTGAGCGAAAGGCGACAGAGTAGGGATAATAGATAGGTACTCACATTGGCAGGATGTGAATAGTGGAGTCCCGCAGGGATCTGTCTTGGGGCCTCAATTATTCACAATATTTATTAACGACTTAGATGAAGGCATAGAAAGTCTCATATCTAAGTTTGCCGATGACACAAAGATTGGTGGGATTGTAAGCAGTGTAGATGAAAACATAAAATTACAAAGCGATATTGATAGATTAGGTGAATGGGCAAAACTGTGGCAAATGGAATTCAATGTAGACAAATGTGAGGTCATCCACTTTGGATCAAAAAAGGATAGAACAGGGTACTTTCTAAATGGTAAAAAGTTAAAAACAGTGGATGTCCAAAGGGACTTAGGGGTTCAGGTACATAGATCACTGAAGTGTCATGAACAGGTGCAGAAAATAATCAAGAAGGCAAATGGAATGCTGGCCTTTATATCTAGAGGACTAGAGTACAAGGGGGCAGAAGTTATGCTGCAGCTATACAAAACCCTGGTTAGACCGCACCTGGAGTACTGTGAGCAGTTCTGGGCACCGCACCTTCGGAAGGACATATTGGCCTTGGAGGGAATGCAGCATAGGTTTACTCGAATGATACCCGGACTTCAAGGGTTATGTTACGAGGAGAGATTACACAAATTGGGGTTGTATTCTCTAGAGTTTCGAAGGTTAAGGGATGATCTGATCGAAGTTTATAAGATATTAAGGGGAACAGATAGGGTGGATAGAGAGAAACTATTTCCGCTGGTTGGGGATTTTAGGAGTCGGGGGCACAGTCTAAAAATTAGAGCCAGACGTTTCAGGAGCGAGATTAGAAAACATTTCTGCACACAAAGGGTTGTAGAAGTTTGGAACTCTCTTCCGCAAATGGCAATTGATGCTAGCTCAATTGCTAAATTTAAATCTGAGATAGATAGCTTTTTGGCAACCAAAGGTATTAAGGGATATGGGCCAATGGCAGGTATATGGAGTTAGATCACAGATCAGCCATGATCTTATCAAATGGCACAAGGGGCTGAATGGCCTACTCCTGTTCCTAGAGAATTCCGCTTCACCACCCTCTGAGTGAAGAAATTTCTCCTCATCTCAGTCCTGAATGTCCTACCCTGTATCCTGAGACTGCGGCCCCTCGTTCTGGATCCCCCAGCCAGGGGAAACATCCTCCCTGCATCCAGTCTGTCTAGCCCTGTCAGAATTTTATATATTTCAACAAGATCCCTTCTTATTCTAAACTTGAGTGAATACAGGCAGAGTCGACCCAATCTATCCTCATTCAACAGTCCTGCCATCCCAGGAATCAGTCTGTTTACCCTTTACTGCACTCCCTCTATGGCAAGTATATCCTTTCTTAGGTAAGGAGACCAAAACTGCACACAATACTCCAGGTGTGGTCTCACCAAGGCCCTGTATATCTACAGTAAGACATCCTTGCTCCTGTACTCAAAGGATTGAGTATAGAAGCAAAGATATCTCAGAGGACAGAATCTATTTGGTTAGAGTTGAGAAACAATAGTGTTACCATTACACTATTGGGTGTATTCTATAGGCCACCAACTGGTGGGAAGGATATAGAGGAGCAAATTTGCAGGGAAATTACAGAGAGGTGCAAGAATTATAGAGCAGTGATAATGGGCGACTTCATCTATCCTAATATAGACTGGGATAGTAATACTGTAAAGGGCAAAAAGGGGGAGGAATTTCTGAAGTGCGTTCAGGAGAACTTTCTTGATCAGTATTTTTCCGGTCCAACAAGGAAGGAAGCATTGCTGGATCTGGTTCTGGGGAATGAGGTGGGTCAAATGGAGCAACTGTCAGTGAGGGAACATTTCGGGAACAGTGATCATAGTGTCATAAGGTTTAGATTAGAAATGGAAAAGGACAAGGAGCAATATAGAGTAAAAATACTTAATTGGAGGAAGGCCAATTTCAGTGGGTTGAGAACAGATCTGGCCCAGGTAAATTGATATCAAAGATTGGCAGGCAAATCTGTAATCGAACAATGGGCGGCCTTTAGGAGATGGTTCGGGTACAGTCTAGTACATTCCCATGAGGGGGAAAGGTAGGGCAGCCAAAGCCAGAGCTCCTTGGATGACGAAAGAGATACAGAATAAGATGAAGCAGAAAAATAGGGCATATGACAGATGTCAGGTTGATAATACAAGTGAGAACCAGGCTGAGTATAAAAAGTACAGAGGGGAAGTGAAAAAGGAAATAAGAGGGGCAAAGAGAATAGACTGGTGGCCAACAAAAAAGGGAATCCAAAAGTCTTCTATCGACATTTAATAGTAAATGGGTAGTAAGAGAAGGGGTGGGTCCAATTAGGGACCAAAAAGGAGATCTATGCATGGAGGCAGAGGGCATGGCTGAGGTACTAAATGAGTACTTTGCATCTGCCTTTACCAAGGAAGAAGATGCTGCTAAATTCACAGTAAAAGAGGAGTAGTTGAGATACTGGATGGGGTGAAAATTGATAAAGGGGAGGTACTAAAAAGGCTGGCTGTACTTAAAGTAGATAAATCATCCAGTCCAGATGGGATGCATCCTAGGTTGCTGAGGGAAGTAAGGGTGGAAATTACAGGTGTTGGTCATAACCTTCCAATCCTCCTTAGATATGGGGGTAAGTGCCAGAGGACTGGAGAATTGCAAATGTTGCACCCTTGTTCAAAAAGGGGTGTAAGGATAAACCTGGTAACTACAGGCCAGTCAGTTTAACTTCGGTGGTGGGGAAGCTTTTAGAAACGATAATCCGGGACAAAATTAGGAGTCACTTGGATAAGTATGGATTAATAAAGGAAAGCCAGCACAGATTTGTTGAAGGCAAATCCTGTTTAACTAACTTGACTGAATTTTTTGATGAGGTAACAGAGAGGATTGACGAGGACAATGCGGTTGATGATGTGTACATGGACTTTCAAAAGGTGTTTGATAAAGTGCTGCATAATAGGCTTGTCAGAAAAACTGAAGTTTATGGATTAAAAGGGCAGTAGCAACATGGATATGAAATTGGCTAAGTGACAGGAAACAGAGAGTAGTGGTGAACAGTTGTTTTTCAGGCTGGAGGAAGGTATACAATGGTGTTCCCCAGGGGTCCGTACCACTGCTTTTTTTGATTATATATTAATGACTTGGACTTGGGTGTACAGGGCACAATTTCAAATTTTGCAGATGACACAAAACTTGGAAGTGTCATAAACAGTGAGGATAGTAATGGACTTCAAGAGGACATAGACAAGCTGGTGGAATAGGCTGACACATGAGAGATGAAATTTAACACAGAAGTGCGAAGTTTTACATTTTGGCAGGAAGAATGAGGAGAGGCAATGTAAACTAAATGGTACAGTTATAAAGGGGGTGCAGGAACAGAGAGATCTGGGGATATATGTGCACAAATCTTTGAAGGTGGTCGGACAGGTCAAAAAAGCATACGAGATCCTGGGCTTTATAAATAGAGGCAGAGAGTACAAAAGCATGGAAGTTAAGTTGAACCTTTATAAAACACTGATTCGGCCACAACTGCAGTATTGTGTCCAATTCTGGGCACCGCACTTCAGGAAGGATATGAAGGCCTTAGAGAGGGTGCAGAAAAGATTGACTGGAATGATTCCAGGGATGAGGGACTTCAGTTATGTGGATAGACTGGAGAAGCTGGGGATGTTTTTCTTAGAGCAGAGCAGGTTGAGAGGAGATTTGATAGAAGTGCTCAAAATCATGAGGGGTTTAGATAAAGTCAATAAAGAGAAACTGTTCCCATTGACGGAAGGTTCGAGAACCAGTGGACACAGATTTACGGCGATTGGCAAAAGAACCAAACGCGAAGTAAGAAAAAACTTTTACATGCAGTGAATGGTTATGATCTAGAATGCGCTGCCTGAAAGGATGGTGGAAACAGATTCTATCGTAGCTTTCAAAAAGGAATTGGACAAATACTTAAAGGGAAAAAATTTGCAGGGCTATGGGGAAACAGCGGGGGAATGGGACTATCTGGGTTGCTCTTACAAAGAGCCGGCACGGGCTCGATGGGCCAAATGGCCTTCTTCTATGCTATAACTTCTATTCTACGTAAAAGCTGAAAACTGATTTGATAACTGAGTAAATACATAAAATTTTCAAGTACTGAGCCACAACAACTCGGAGCATTCCACACTAACTGGAAACATTCCACATTCAATCCTTGGTGAGAGTTCTGATCCACGGTGGGGCAACAGAATCAGGCTTGCCTGTGACTGGCCCCGTCCCGTGTTCCCAGTTGAACAACCCATCTGGGCTCAAAAATAAAGAATGGCCGCTTGGTTGTGTTACTTGAAGAAAGCTGGTGCTTGTGGAACTATATCCCAGCACAAGGCGGTATTTTCTGTAGATCAGCAGGAAACGGAGAGAGGAAGAAAGAAAAATAAACTGAGAATCATTTGGCATTCTCAAACCTTACTGGAATGTTAGATCTCAACAACCTCAATTGTGAATGGCTGACACCCCATTTAGAAAGAAAAGACAAAACTCTCAGGTATCCAGGAGGTGATGAGAAACAGAATTTTTATTTAGACTTCATCTAGGCAGTGTCACTTATTATTTTTTGACCATTTCAAATTCTTCCCAATGAACATTCAATTCATTTTGCACAGGCTCCATAACCTCTGGATCATCTCTCAAGTACTTCTCCAGTTACCCAGCCCTGGCCCCCAGGAAAAATACAATCAGCCTTCAATTCTCTTAAAACTGCATAGTCATGATACGAAACCAACTAACATTTGAAAATGAACAGTGCATCATTTCCTATCATAAAAGGTGTTCCACACAAATGATGATTATGGTTCAATGTGATTTCAGTAATTATGTTGATTAGTAAATAAAAAAAGGTTATACCATCACACGCAGGAAGATAATGCCTGGTGCCTTTTCAATGGCAGATGGTGGAATGTAAAGATGTTATTTAATCTTTAGTGCCACGTGGCTGGGTTTAAAATCCAACTGAACAACAGCCTGTGGTCCTGGCCATTGCCATATAATTAAATGAAATCCATCCTCCAAAAATGTACACTGAAGAGGTCCAAAAAGAAATTTGATCTGCAAAACCCAGGCCCATTTAACCAAGTCTGCTCACTTCAGGCAATTCAAGAGACTCAATGCAATGTGAGAGGGAGCGGACACAAAGAAAATAGAATAGAACGATACTGAAAAATGAGGAGCAGCAGAAAATGTATTCATTATATATGCATTGCCTGATGATTTGAAACCATTCAGGGTACACTGAGGCTGGTAAAGTATGTAACATTTAAAAGTTATGAGGAAAAGCCCAAATACTGATAATACATTTAAATTTAATTGAGTTACCACGTTCAGAATTTTAGATTTTTTTTTTATATTGACCCACATAACTAAAATGTCATCCCAGTGCTGTGGTTGATAGACATAATTTATTCTTATTTGGGCTGGCATGGTCTGTCCTCAACAAATTCTTCATCTCCATGAAGAGGTTTTTCAATACATTAACCATATAGATGAGGTTCATCAAGGAACTAGATGTAAAAATAAATGTTAAGATAAAAATAGGAAATTAACATATGGTGGAAGCAAATCCAATAGTAACTTTCAAAAACAGGAATTGGATATATACCTGAGAAGGAAAAAATTGCAGGCCTATTGGGGAAAGAGCAGGGGAATTGGAATAATTGGATAGCTTGATGGGCAGAATGGTCTTCTGTGCTGTGACATTCTATGATTCTAATACACTTCCTTTATATGTGAACTTGTAGTATAAATAAAATGTCCTACAGAAAAGCATTTGTGTTATTATTTTGCTTTAAAATTAAATATGTGTGTGTTAAAGGAAACACAACTCAAAACAAATCCATAGCCCTTCCAGCACACTTTGCCTTCTTCAAATGAGGTCAGTGATGAAAGAAAGGATGAGGCTGGAGATGGAGACTTCCAGGCTGGGAGCTCCCTTATCTTTGGCTTGGCGGAGCATAGACAGGCTAATATGCCAAGTGAGGCCAAGCGTACCAACCCGCTGAATAATGAATATGGGGCCGACCTGGGAATCCAGGTCTAGGTGAAAGCCCGAGTCCCCTAAGATTTGTATAAAGGCGGCAGATGGGTACATTTCTGTGACCTAGTGGTGTAGGCGCCCGACACCTTTATTTGAATTAAGTGACCTCCTTTGACTCCTCAGACTTTGGTGGGATCACCGGCAGGCAGATCTCGACATTTACTCTGGGATCAAAGGCCTATGGGTTTTCGGTCCCTCAGTTTTTAAAAGAATATAGTCGATCTCCCATGGTATTGCATGTGGGAAGTCAAGGCCAAGTGCAGTCCTCCATTGAAGTGGGGTTGGAGGCTGGATAATTGGACCAGCCTGTGCAGACATAATTCAGTTTGCATTTTAAAGCACTCAGGTGAAGTAAGGTTAGAAGGTGGGTATATTAGAGCAGGGAGTGCAGTCATAGTTCAGTACTCATTTTGAAGTCACACATTCTGCTCTTGTTTTAACATTTCTATTATAAATTCCTATGTCCTCATTTATAATGGAAACTGTATGAAAACTATCAAACTGTAATTACACCTCTGGTCAGTGGTGGGGAAAGGAGTGGAAGAAGGACGGAGTGATGAGAGGAGGAGAGAAAGAAAGTGGAGGAGGAGGGGAGAAAAGGAGGGTAAAATAAATGAGGGGACATCAACTCATTGTTTATATCAATATTATTAGTACACTGTTCAGTATGAAGAGTAGAAAACCATTAATTTTTATGCAAAATAATCTGTACATCTTTTAATGGTCCAATAAATGACAATAGGTGCTCTCTAAATTTTTGTCGCAAGTATATTATTGGGAAATATGGATTTGGATGTAGCATTCATGTGTTTAACTTCTCATTTAGAAGGAACTTAGTTTGGAATAGTCAAGAGTGAAATTCAAACTTTTGTTCTAAGTCCACGCTAATCTGAATTTGATTTCCCATGGCATTGCACATGGGGAGTCAAGGGCAAGTGCAATCCTCTGGTGAAGTGGAGCTAGAGGGCGGGTGATAATTGGACCAGTGTTTGCAAACATAATTCAGCATGCATTTTAAAGTCATACATATTGTCCTTATTTTAACATTTCCATTATAAATTGATGTGTCTTTATATATAATGGAAACTGCCAATGCCATACTATAATTAGACCCTCCTATCAGTGGTGGGAGTGGAAGAATGTGCCTAATAAAAATTGAGCTGTGCTTGGTTTGGGTTCACAAACTTCAGCTTTATTGCAAAAGCCAGAACTCATGCAGTGGCATGGGTGGCAATTGCAGGAGAGAATGGGCTGTTCAGCAGGCAGTTGAGCGGAGGGCCATAACAGTTAGTAAGGCACGGGAGAATGGATAGGAGGAGGCTGATAATGCTTCACACCTTGAAGGACGTGACAGCCATCCAGCTGGGGGGTGGGTGGAGGAGGGATAGTTGGCAGAGCTGCCCAAGATCTGATTGGAAGAACACTCAAGGCCAAGGGGTCAATCGGGGGTGGGGATGGAGGACAGCAATGGTGACCAAGAGACCGACCGGCAGATGGGACCAGTGGTGGCAGTGAACAGGATGTAGAACTGGACAGCAACGGTAGGCAGAGCCAGGTGTATAGGAGAGGCAGAAGTCTTACTAGCACACTAAAACATCAGGGGGCGCATGAAAATCCAAAGAAATAAACAATTCAGATTTATTATTAAAGACATAAAAAAAAGTTCATTGTCCAAACTGTGTAATTATTTACGGCTGCATGACAACTTTGCATATGAATTTTGCCTATTAAACATGGACATAGGAAATCATAATAAAAAGCTGACGCAAGAAGTGTGACAAGAGGAAGTCCAATGGTACAGATAGGATTTCACTTTAAAAGTAATTTAATTGCTGTAAAGCATTTCAGGATATCCTGAAGAAGTGAAACATGCTAAGTAATTGCAAGGTGTTTCTTTTCTTGACCATTTGAACAAAAGGAGCACATGCAATGTGAATTACTTTTATTTATTAGAAAAATGTTTGTACAGCCAGCCAGTAGTTTGTGCGTAAAACACCCAAGGCTACACTGAATTTCCAAGTTTCCTCCCCTCAATTTGGGATGCACTGTATGGAGAACCTACACTCATACTATTCCACCGCACAGGAAACTAGCTAATTTCTCATTTTCTAACTTTGTAATAAGAAAAAAAACCTCTTACCTTTAGCTGTAGGCAAAAGTCTGTGCTGTTCTCCTCTAGGTCCAATGGAGCCAAGTGGATCAGACCGGTGAGTTTCATCTAGAAGTAAAATTATTGATCATAAAAAAAATCTACCAGAATTGTACTATAATGATCAATGCGCAGAGTTCCCCAATGGCTCAGCAAACTCGGTGAATATTGATAATGGGGGCATCACATCCAACCCTGATCACAATCCAATCACCCTTATTGGAAGCACCCATGTGTGGATGCTGGGTGAGAACACGATTAAGCTTGGATGTGATGCCCAATTGTCACTATTCACTGTCAAGGCTCATACATGAACAACAGGAATTTGGATGAGATATGGTAACCGCACCAATTAGGGAGAACGAATGTGCAAATAATTTATACAGAACGCTGTCATTCAAATGTACAAAAACACAGGAAATAAAACATTGACCAATGTAGTTCTTTCCTCCGGTGACGGTGGTACTAAAAATGACTTGAATGTACAAAATAAAAAATACAGACAAATCAGAAAAACATATTCTTGAATCCTTAATCGCACAATAATTTACTAGCATGTAATTTACCTTTAGTTCCAAAATATGGCAATAATTATGGCATTTATATCTGCACTTCGGAAAAGATGCCAACAGCTGAACTTTTTCAAAATTAACTTTAGCTTAGACAAGTATGAGAAATATTTGGATTAACCACACAGCAACAATCTGCAGAAAGCAGCCTGGGTGAAACAGTGCAATGAACAAGGGTGGCCAATAAATGTGAAGAAGTGAATGACGATTCCCCCAAGCTGTAATAACAGTATTTGGTTACTTGTGCAAAGTACTTGTGTCTTTTCTCCAATATGTTCTACATCTCCTCTGTACTTTTCAACCACAGCTGTAGTTTATCAGTAATATTGAACAATTTATAAACATAACTACAAACTGCAGGGTTTCTGCTGCATGAAATTTATTGTGCAAAGCATATGATTTATTAGTCGTACAGCCCATTCCCTACTTCACATAAAAGTCTTACTATACAAATATCCACGATTCAGATGCACGTTCAAAGCAGCCTCCTTATTTCAAAAGAAATATGTACACATAAGTTGTTAAAAATCCTTCCATTTCAGTCCTATTTCTACGTCTGTCCGTAGTGATCTGTGACTGAGAGGATAGACCACCACTGTACACATTCACTAAATCACCATTCCACACTACTATATTTTTTCCTTTCCTTTCTTAACGCAAAGGCGTTCAGCTACCCTTCCACGAGTACCAGTCATCCTTCACTACCTTACCGTTTACATAAAATGTAACAACACAGAATCAGACCATTTGGCTCACCAAATCTGAGCAATTGTTTATCTTTACATGAACTACCTAGTCTAATCCCATTCACCCACTTGCTCTCCATACCATTTAATAGTCCTACTTTCAAGCAATTATCTAATTTCCCTTCAAAAGAAATTATGGACTTTGCATCAACAATAATCTGCAGCCGAGAATTCCACAGTCATAGAATCATAGAATGGTACAGCACAGAAGGAGGCTGTTGTGCCTGTGTCGGCTCTTCGAAAGAGTTATCCAATTAGTCCCAGTCCACTGTTCTTTCCCCATCGCCCTGCAAATTTTTCTCCTTCAAGTACTTATCCAATTCCCTTTTGAAAGTTATTATTGAAGCTGCTTCCACCATCCTTTCAGTCAGTGCATTCCAGATCATTACAACTCGCTGCATAAAAAATTCTTTCCTCATGTTGCCTCTGGTTCTTTTGCTCTATCAAAACTCTTCATGATTTTGAACGCCTCTATCAAATCAAAAAAAAAGGTCCCAACACGACCCCTGGGGGACACCACTGCACACTTCCCTTCAGTCTGAAAAACAACAGTTCACCACGACTATGTTTTCTGTTCCTTGGCCAATTTCATATCCACACAGCCACTGCCCTTTCAATCCCATGGGCTTCAATTTTACTAAGAAGTCTATTATGTGGTACTTCATCAAACGGCTGTTGAAAGTCCATATACACATCAACCACACCATCCTCATCAACCCTTTCCGTTACTTAATCAAAGAACTCAATCAAGTCAGTCAAACAAATCCATACTGGCTTTCATTTATTAACCCATACTTTTCCAAGTGCCAATTAGTTTTGTCCCGGATTATTGTCTCCAAAGATTTCCCCAGCACCGACGTTAGGCTGACTGGCCAGTAGTTGCCGGGTTTGTCCCTCTCACCTTTTTCGAACAGAGGTGTAACATTTGCAATCCTCCAATCCTCTGGCACCACTCCTATATCTAAGGAGGATTGGAAGATTGTGGCCAGAGCCTTCACAATTTCCACCCTGACTTCCCTCAGCAACCTAGAATGCATCCCATCTGGACTGGGTGACTTTTCCACTTTGAGTATTGCCATCCTTTTAAGTACCTCCTCATTATCTATTTTTAGCCTATCCCATTGGTCTACTACCTAATCCTTTACTGTGATACCATTCTATGCACCATCATGTAAATAAATATTTCTAACATTCCCCTAATAAAAGTCTATTGATCTCAGGTCTTGAAAATTTCAATTGACTCAGCATCCACAGACTTTTGGGAGGAGTGTTCCAGATATCCACTACCCTGTGCGTCAAAAAATGCTTCCTGATTTCACTCCAGTGGAAACAATCTACTACAATTTGCCTATTAAAATGCTCCATAACCTTGAAGACTTCTACTACGTTACACCTTAACCTTTTCAAGGCACAAAATAGAAAAAAAATCTCAAATCTCTCTTCATAACTGTAACCAGTCATCAATGAACATCCTGGTGAATATACAATGCAACTTTTGCATTGCTTTTAAAACCTTGCTATAACAAAAAAGGTGCCCAAAACTGTACACAGCACTCCAACGTTGGAATAACTAAGGTTTTGTACAAATTAACTATTCCCTCTCTCCACCTTCAAAAGCCTCATCAAAACTTTGGTGCAGTTACTCACTGCCTTCACTGATTGAGTCATCAGAGAATTTCTACACCACCATCATATAAATATCACTGTTAATATATAAAGAAGTCCTTAGCAGTTTCACAGACAGATGTATGGAAAATTAATACCGATCCAGGAAAGCAGTGATTAGCACTACCTGTGAGTGAGCATCAGCAGGAAGGCGATAATCACCCTCCAACTAGCAAATCAGTATCTTCCCCTGATGACATGGCCAATATCAGGAACTCCATTATTGCATTGTTTTTTTTAGGCTGCTGCTTGCATTCAGTCTAATTGTTCCAACCCAACACCTTTCCCCAACAAAAATTGCAGTTGTTTATTGCTAAATTCTAGATCTCTATGGAAATGTCAGATTGCATTCTGGCAGGTTTGGAATTAGTTTCTGCTCTTTGTTACCAATATTTTCAGCCTTTTCAGTCAGTCAGACTCTTTATTGAAAAAAATGTTTTTGGTCTTCATAATAAAGGCAGTTGAGGCCTACCTGAAAAGTGGAGCAAAAATAAATATTTCAAACTATTTTTTGTTTTAAGAGTAATATAACACTGACCACAAAGTGAAGTTATATTTGTCAAAGTGACTGCTAAATTAGTCCAGTGAAAATATGCAGTTTAACAAAAATAAAGACAACTATATTCATATGGGATGCATGATGGTGATCACTGACTCACCAGGAAATGACACTGGACCCAATAATTCAGTTAAGCTGACTAGCCAGACAGCTGTCTATAAACACACTGGTTTAAAAATACAAGACCAGCTCATTGGATGGCTTATCATGATAAACCACTGCTCCCAGTTCTGTACATTGTCTGCAACAAATATTAACTCCAATATACCTTTGATGTTGAGCTTTCTGTGAAAGGGAACACATTAGGGCTGCATTTATATGACCACTTTTGTGCGCACACAGAGGTTTGGGTGCATACCACTATAATAGTAGCAGAATAACAAAAGACAATGGAGCGCAATAAAATTTAAAGGGCTGTGACACCCCACTCCAGGAGGCCGTCTCAAACTAGTTTGAGTTACCAAAGAGTGCTGTGTAAATGCAGCACAGGAGGAAGTTTAAATCTGGTGTATTAATGCTTATTCTCAGTCTTACTTCTGTTGTACTGTTTACCTGATGGAAGTTTTTTTTTTACCCCCTCCCAGCTTTCTCCTCTCCTGAAGGCATCATCACATGCTGGGCTACAATTCCACAGGTACTGGCTGTCCTCCAGGACCTCTTGCCCAAGTGACTATTTCTCACGTAGGAGAAGCCAAAGTGGTGAAAGGCATTTAAATTATAGAGGTTTCCCGGTTTAGCACGTAAAAGTGCTTAAGGGAATTCCACTTCCACACTAAAAAATGCCAGTTAACCAACTTAAGGCTGGTTCCTAGTCATAGCAGGAACATGGCTTTTCTTTAGCATGGAAATGGGGTTGGTTGAGATGGCAGCAGCCTGGTGGCAGAGGTGGTAAGGAAGCTTAGGTGGCAAAGTGGGAAAGGCATCTGAAGGTAGGAGAAGAGGAGAGTGGATGCTGCTTTTCAGTAGCTCTCAGGTGGCTGGTGCTGTGGAACACTGTGCCACCTATCTTGGAAGTGGAAGTTCTTAATTGAAGGTGTGTTTTTGTATGTTTAGTTATGAGGCAGAAATCAACATGGCAAAAAGTGTTAAATGCGACACTTACAGGAAAGAACATGCTTCCACAAGACTTTTAACATATTACTAACAGATCTGCCATGCAATTGCTCACTGTGAATGGAACGATATGCTGTTTTATAGCAATATGGGTTGCAATATTAGAGGTGGTCTTCAGATCCGGGAGCACTGGGAAGGGGGCCTGACTCATGCTTGCAGTAAATGCATGCTATTGACAAGACTTTTAATGTAAGACATAGATATTGTCTAGATTGTGTGACGTAATAGAAATTTTGACTTTTTAAAAAAAAAACAGAAGTATTTGATGCCCTGTGGCATTGCTCATGAATATTTTTTGTTGTTTTTGGAATTAAGAAAGCCTCAAGATCTTAGAGCTGATTTGGTCCTAAATTGACTCCTACATTTCTCCCAAAACACAGGTCTTCAATATTAGTTAAAATTTGTGGATTTTAAAATATTTACACAGTTACTTCAACTTACTTATTTAAACTTTCAGTTACAAATTTTAATAGCTTGGGTTATCTTAAACTTAATTAAATGTTTAGTTTTTATTGTAGAGTTATAATGTTGGCCTTCTATTTTTGTTGTGGAATGTTATACTTGGGTATATTTGGTTTTGTCAGTTATATGGTTGGCAGGGACCAATCATAACAATATGTTCAGAGACACTAGTATAGATTTTACATTTTTATCATAATTAACTGAAAGGTGGTCCAATGTCATTCATCCAAACACAAAGCTGAGCTGTACAATATAAAATGAGCTGTAAAATACAAAAATGCACTAAAGGAAAAGAAAAACAAGTCCAGGTAGTGTACATTCTAATCTAGTACTGATTTACCAGGGTCCCTCTTCTTTAACAAAAAAGGCTGACCTACAATTTTAGAAATTCAACTTGTTTATTGAAACATGCACATAATAAAGGTAATGCAATGTGTAGTACTTCCCCCCCCCCCCACCCCACCCCCTTCTCCTCCCCTCCCATTATAAGCCTAAAGCGTACATATATTTTTTAATTCATTCTCGGGATGTGGATATAGCTGGCAAGGCCGGCATTTATTGTCCATCCCTAGTTGCCCTGAGAAAGTGGTGGCGGGCCTTCTTCTCGAATCGTTGATAGCAGTTTGATACAATGGAGTGGCTGTCTAAGTCAGTTCAGAGGGCAGTTGAAAGTCAACCACGTTTGTGTGGGACAGGAGTCACATACAGGTCAGACCAGGTAAGGAAGGTAGATTTCCTTCCCTAAAGGTCATTAGTGAACTAGTTAGGTTTTTTATGACAATTCAACAGCTTCATGGTCACTTCTAAACAGAAATCAAATTCTCAAACTGCCACGTTCTCCGGATTTAGGCCAGTAACATAACCACTAAGCTACCATACCCGAACTATGTGCTATGATGAAGCTTCATAAGTCTGGCTGCAACTTGCACTCCAAAGTTTCCCTTAGTTTCACCTAATTGGTTACTATCAATTAGGTAATTTACAAGCTGCATTTATATGGAACTTGCATTTATATAGCTTCTTTCACGTCCTCAAAACATCCCAAAGTGCTTCACAGCCAATGGTGTACTTTTGAAGTGTAGTCACTGTTGTAATGCAGGGAAACGTGGAGGCCCATTTGCACACAGCAAGATCCCACAAACTGCAACTAAATAAACCACCAGATAAATGGCGATGTTGGTTGAGTGATAAATGTTGACCAAGACATTAGAAACCCCCTGCTCATCTTCAAATATTGTCATGGGATCTTTTACGGCCACTTGAACTCGCAGATGAGCACCTCAGTTTAATGTCTCATCTGAAAAATGACAGTGGAGTGTAGTGCTCCCTCAGTAATGCACTGAAGCATCAGACTAGATTATGTGCTCAAGTCTCGAGTTGGGCTTAAACCTACAAACATCTGACTCAGAGGCATAGCGCTACCACTGAGCAGAGGCTGACACTTTATTTAATACTTATTAAAATTTACACATACAAAACCTTTAAACACCAGTCTAAAATAGGCTGCATTCCAAATAATTTATCTTCCTAAAACTATATCCCCAGATGAAATTAACATTTTCCCTTAAATCTTGCACATGGATTGGTGTTTTTTTTTAAAACCAATTTGAGAAAATGAATTATTGGCCATTTCTGAATAAACTTCATAATGGCAGTATCTAAATAGAGATAGGAAGTTTCAGACACAAAAAAGTATACAAGAATGTCAGTTGGATTGTTACAGCATCAGAAATTGTAAACATGACTATTATGTAATAAAAAGTAACATGTTTGCAAACAATTTTCAGCAGAATCAAACCAATAAAGCTAGCAACTTAGAATCCAAGTTACTTGTCTTAACACACTGGCATTATAATCTCGCTAACTAGATTTACTGTATTATAAATAGTGAGTCACTGAGACCTCTAATTTATAAGCAATCCCAACAAGTCACACTCAATTCCCACTATAGAATGTTTATCCATTTTAAAATTTAATATCGTAATAAGGAATAAACAGATGTTTGTATTTTTATTTCAGACAGTGTGCAGGAGCTTTGAACGCTACAATAAGAATTTAAGAATGTACATCTGAGAGATGTGAAAAAGTCATTCTCTAATATCCAACTTTTCTACCCCAGCATTCAACTGTATTTTGAATGCCCATCTTCAACTCTAACGTGCCTGATTGCTCATTTCAAATGCATTAAGTAAATATTCTTTTTTATTTCCACTAATTTAAATATTCATTCTAGCCTGACTTATCTTGAAGCAATGTTCTGAGTTCACTTTATCCATCCATACCATTTAATATTCTACATACCAATACCTTCTCTAGACTGCACATCTTCACCTTCTCTAATCCTTTCTCATCGCTCATCCTCTTCACACTCGAGATCATCCTTGTTGCTCCACTTTACTACCTGTCCAATGAAGCATGGTGATCAAACTATATGCAGTACTTCAATTCAGGTCTGACCAGTGTATTGTAAACTCTCTGGGCCTTCATTCCACTGCTCTAGCTATGTCTATCAACATTCTATTAGCTTCTGTAATTGCTTCTCCACATTGTTTCAACATTGAAATTCTAGTCCATTCATTGTATGCTTACATTACTCATTTTTTTGGTCATTATGCAATACTTTAAATGTCAGTACCAAATTTAATTTACCACTTATCTGCTCAATTGGATAACTGAATTAAATCCCTCTTGAACTGATAACTTTAGACCCTGTCCCTACGACTCTCCCTATTTTAGTGTCACTTGAAAATTTAACAAGCTTACAATTGGTTTCTGCATTCAGGTTAATTGTCGATACAAAACAACTACCCCCAAAAAAACAAAAAGTAGTTGAAGCGGTTTGGTTATGTGACTATCAATGGGAAGATAGGTCCATTGGTATTTATCCACAAGTATAATAGAGAGGATACATAATGAGCAACCAGGTGGCTAGAACTTCATCCAATTAACAGACCTACAGAATGACAGAGTAATGGATTATTAGATCAAACCCGCTTGCTGGATAATATCAGGTGGGTGCCAGCCACATTTTCCATTTATACAATGGGGATAAACAAAGCATAATTTAAAAAGGTCTTGCTAGGTCAGGGAACCATATACAGCAGTGTATAAATAATACCGTGCTAGATTTACTAATGGATTGATGTGATGCAAAGTATTGTGAAATTATACGATTATTCACTGGTAGTTGTCAAGCTATTTATTCCAAAGCACGCAATTCTCTATGACACGTGGTTGCTTTCGGAAGAGTTCTGAATTAGTAATGCAATCTTGCATGCCCATATATAGAGAAAAAATGTCCTCTGAAAATACTTACATGATGTCAACAATATAGCCTATGGTATCAAAGGCTTTACAGTGAAGTGCTGCATAGCCAGCTCACGTATTCATATCAAAGATTATCCATTTTACAAGACTCCGCACACACTGTACATGTATTTTTAACATAAAACTCCCATAAAGTTTTTAGTAGTGCAGTGACACCTTTTAATTATATACAGTACTGCACTTCGATTTGATCAAAACCAATGCTACCCTTTACTTTTGAAGATGTCATATATTCACATACTTGATCTGGTCATGTACCTAGCCACATCTTACATTGGAACACACTGTCGAGTGCAACAGTTGAGCAGTTCAGATAATTTAATACAGCATGTACAACAGGTATTAGGGAGTTAGAAGGTAGTGCTGGGGTATTCATTACCAGGATTACATACATGATAATACAAAGGCAGCAATGACAAATAGGCTGCAGCTGAGTCAAGGGGATTTGATAACTATTCTAGCAGCCATGTTTTAATCTTTATAATGATATACTACAAAGAAATGGCTTTTTTCTAAAAAAAAAAGCACATTTCAATTTTTTTTGTCTTTTGGTGGTATTCAGCCTCTGGGGAGCGAAGTTCACATAACATAGATGAGAGACAGCGATAATCATAACATGGCCGTGGGGCATTAAAGTCCACCTTCCCTTCATTTGTGGCCCTCAGCTGACTATGCTCCACCTGCCTCTGAGCTTCCATTTACGGCCTCTCCAGATGTGGAACATCGACTGCATTGGGTTGAATGCTTTTTCTTTGGGCTCTGGTAAAAGTCAACAAGGGAACAGTATTAGGACACAAGGCTGTCCTGACTTCCATACAGAAAGTGAAAAAACCTATTAAAATAAAACTATTGCTCCTAGTTTTTTTTCCCCCTTCCTGTATCGGGCCTCTACTTATCAACTGTCAACAGCAGCAGGACTGAAATGAGAAGCTTTTCATGTGCGGAATTGTCGATTCCATCAGTGCGATGCAGAATTCTGAATCACCCTTGTACAACACACTGGTTGAAGAAGTGGCCTTCCATACAAAGAAAGAGCAACACTGACATTTCAGCTGTACAGTATCACAACTGTATTACAGGGATATTACTTCATGGTAACAAATTACAGGAAAATATGGGTAGCAATACTTGCACAAAAACAGATAATGAATGCCAGAAAGTGCATTGTCTTCAGTTTCTAAATGACATAACACACAAGCCAAAAGCCAAATAAGAAACTCCAGACGCTTTAAGAATCCAAGACCATATTTAAATTATACAGAGTATATTAATACTGCTCATAAAACCAAGGAAAGTTAAAACATTCTCACTAAATATTAGGTGAATTATCTTCAGAGTCTATTCCCCACCCTCCTTGTAAAAGAAGCCACTTATGTCACATAAAATGAACATTTAAGTGGTTTCATCCAGACAAGATTATTTTAAAGATCCTATGGTACGATGTGAAGAGTCTGTTCAATTCTAGCCTTGTACAGGGATTGTGGTGGTACTTCCTTGTCTTTCGTTACAGGTCATTACTCCTGTAAGAATGTAGGGAGAGTGAAAGCACTCTGCATGCCATCATGGGAATGCAGCCCAGGTGTCAGAAGGCACACATAGGGGTGAGAGCAGATACTGGAGCAAAATACCCATCATGTGACTTTTCCACTGATTCCCTACTAGCACCAGGGGTCCACCGTGAAAGTTGCATGGGGTGGGCAGAAATGCATTTCCAGTGCTATTTTGGCAATAAACCATCCAAGGAGGAAAAGCTAACTCTTTGAATCACAAAAGATTTGGTCCTACCTTTTAGTACCGACTGCTGACACAAAGTTGGGCCTAAATCTAAACACTGAGCCAGGAAAGTAGTGGGGGCTGGGGTGGATTCCTAACAGGAAACCCAGAAGTTCAGGTTTCCCAGACATCCATACGATTTTGAAATAAGGGAGTCTTTTTTTAAAAATCAGTTTCGCACTGGACTGGCCGTCAGTCAGACAGGAGAAGAGAAAGGAAGAGGGGGGGCTGGTGAGATTGGTGATTGCTGCACATAGGCTTGTTGGGCCTGGGGGAAGCACTCCTGCTCCTCCGGGCCCACAAACAATGCAATAAAGGCACTTGCCCGCCGTTTCGGGCCTTCCCTTCTACTTCGCACACGTGAGAGGAGGCGAGAAGGCCCAGGAATCCCAGCCCCCAGGAGTTAAAAATTTTTTTTTTTAAAGTTGTATAAAATGGAGGCCCGCAGCCTGCTTGAAAGCTTTGTGTCCGACCTGCCTCCTTAGAGTGGGTTGGTCGCCCACTCCTGTTAGAAGTGGGCGGGTTGGGGTTGGGTTATAGATTTTTTAAATTTTACTGTCTCCCCCCACCACCAGTTCTTCGGGGTTAAAATGTGGCCCTAATCTCACATTAGCTAGTCCTGTAGACTAAAGTCAAATCAAATTACTTGAAGTACTGGAGACAATAAAGCAGCTTTCACAGTTGAAGTAAGTGCCTCAACTCCACGTGGCACCCCCTCTCACCCACCACATTTACCAGGCACAAGATGGGGAATAATCTCCACATCACGAATCATGGCTGCAAACCCACATCAAACCTCTGCCTCCAATTAGCATAGTTTAGATTAAAGGCTCTACAGTATAAATCTAGTATAATTTTTAAGCTGCAGGTTAAATAACATGGTTTACAGCTGCAGTATATCTAAGTACCATATAATCATAGAAAGGTTGCAGCAAGGAAGAAGGCCATTCAGCCCATCGAGTCCATGCCAGCTCTGTGCAAGAGCAATCCAGCTAGTCCCACTCCCCCGACCTATCCTCATAACCCTGCAATTTTTTTCCTTACAAGTACTTATCCAGTTCCCTTTTGAAGGCCATGATTGAATCTTCCACCCCAACCCACCCGACCCCCCCCCCAACCCCACCCCACCCCACCCAGGCAGTGCATTCCAGATCCTAACCACTCGCGCTGTGTAACAAAGTTTTTCCTAGTCACCTTTGGTTCTTTTGCCAACCACCTTATCTCTATGTCCTCTGGTTCTTGATCCTTCCGCCAATGGGAACAGTTTCTCTCTATCTACTCTGTCTAGACCCTTCATAATTTTGAATACCTCTATCAAATCTCCTCACAACCTTCTCTGTTCCAAGGAGAACAACCCCAGCTTCTCCATTCTATCCACGTAACTAAAGTCCCTCATCCCTGGAATCATTCTAGTAAATCTCTTCTGCACCCTCTCTAAGGCCTTCACATCTTTCCTAACGTGTGGTGCACAGAATTGGACACAATACTCCAGCTGTGGCCGGACCAGTGTTTTAGGAAGGTTCATCATGACTTTCTTGCTTTTGAACTCTATGCCTCTATTTATAAAGCCCAGGATGCTTTTTTAACTGCTTTCTCAACTTGCCCTGCCACCTTCAATGATTTGCGTACATATACCCTCAGATCTCTTTGTTCCTTTACCCCTTTTAGAATTGTGCCCTTTAGTTTTTTTTGCCTCTCCTCATTCTTGCTACCGAAATGTATCACTTTGCATTTTTCTGCGTTAAATTTCATCTGCCACATGTTCGTCCGTGCCAGCAACCTGTCTGTATCCTCTTGAAGTCTATCACTATCCTCCTCACTGTTCACTACCCTTCCAAGTTTTGTGTCATCTGCAAATTTTGAAATTGTGCCCTGTACACCCAAGTCCAAGTCATTAATATATATCAAGAAAAGTAGCAGTCCCAGCACCGACCCCTTTGGGAACACTACTGTACACCTCCCTCTAGTCCGAAAAACAACCGTTCACAGCTACTCTCTGCTTCCTGTTACTTAGCTAATTCTGTATCCATGCTGCTACTACCCCTTTTATTCCATGGGCTTCAATCTTGATGACAAGCCTATTATGCAACACTTTGTCAAATGCCTTTTGAAAGTCCATATACACCACATCAACTGCATTGCCCTCATCCACCCTCTCTGTTACCTCATCAAAAAACTCAATCAAGTTAGTTAAACACGATTTGCCTTTAACAAATCCATGCTGACTTTCCCCAATCAATCCACACTCGTCCAAGTGGCTGCTAATTCTGTCCCGGGTTATCATTTCTAAAAGTTTCCCCACCTCTGAGGTTAAACATAAACTGACTGGCCTGTAGTTGCTGGGTTAATCCTTATACCCTTTTGTTATTGAGGGTGTAACATTTGTAATTCTCCAGTCCTCTGGCACCACCACCGTATCTAAGGATGTTTGCAAGATTATGGCCAGTATCTCCGCAATTTTCACCCTTACTTCCCTCAACAACTTAGGATGCATCCCATCCGGAACGGGTGACTTATCTACTTTTAGTACAGCTAGCCTTTTGAGTACCTCCTTTATTAATTTTTAGCCCATCCAGTAACTCAACTACATCTTGCTTTACTGAAACTCTGGGAGTAATGTATTCCATTGTTCATGAGGAAGGTTCTTTTAAATTATGAATTCAGATTAGTCACAGAGAGCCCATTGTGCCTCAATGTATCATGAATGCCAGTGAAAACACCACAGGTGCTGGGTGTGGAGTGGGAGAAGAGGAAACGTGCAGATTACTAACCCAGCCATATTTAACATGGTGCTCGTGGCAAGAATGCAGAGATGCTACTCCAGTGGTTTACAATTTAGGGAATAAAAACTTGACAAATTAGTAGCAGTAGAATTATATTAATTACATTGTTATTTAACACCGTCAATTAATACATGGAAGGGTTTAAATTGGATAACACCCGAATCCGGGCGCAGGGATCACAGTGCACAATTAACCTGCGCCCGATCATTGAGATGCAGGCAGTATGAGATTCGTGCTACCAGATCATTGCCATGATTTCTGCGGCAGCCAGCGCTACCTGTGCTACTGAGTGGCTGCATGCACCAGCAGGGGGCTCGATACTGTGCATGGCCAGCACTACTTAAAGGCAGCCTGCACCTCTTAAAGGGGAGTTGCATTGTCAACGCAATCGGTGGTGGAAGACAAGTGTAACGACTGAATCTGCAAGAGAGCATGCACCGAGGTTCTCCAATGATGCACTGAAGGCCTTGGTGGAGGAAGTGGATGCACAGAGGGTCATCCTGTTGCAGGAGACCCTCCTGACACCAGCTGCGGAGGCACTGGGAGAAAATGATGCTGGAAGCGAATGCCAGGGCATTGCACCATGCACGTATATGCAGTGCAGGAAAAAGTTCAATGATTTGACACAAGTGGTCAAGGTGAGTGAATTCAAGTGTCAAATCCTACCAAATGCTCCACGGCACGACACCCCCCCAGCACCCGCCCACCAACCAACAAACGCTTTCCATCCTTACGCAACGGTGCACTTCGGATGCTGCATCTCACCCTCACATTGTACCACTCTTGCAAGCCACACACTCACAGGTCACACACACTGGCATCTATTCAACCATGACAGACTGACAGACACATCACCCAAACATCTTGCAGGATACTCACTGACTCACTTCCCTCTGTCTTTCAGGAGAAGGTGGCGTATAACAGCCGGCAGCAGGAAAGAACAGATGGAGGACAGGTACACCTACACGTCCTCACCCCCATGGAGACTGTGCTGGGGATCACTGGGTGGGCCATCGCTACTGGCGGTGCGGGAGGTATCGAAGATGAGGGTTGCTGCATACCTAATCCTCCTTCTCGTTTCCCACATCACCCCCATCCCACAATCTTTTTCGACTCACGTGCTGCAGGCAGTTTCAGCACGCACATATTACTTTCTCCTCTCCCCACTCAACAACTCAACCTGTCTCCCTTTGTCATTGCAGATACCCAAGAACTGGAGCCGGCACCATCCAAGATGGAGGAGGAGGAAGACAGTGATAATGAAGCCACACCGTCACTTGGTCTGACACTCGCAGCCACCAGCTCTGATACTGACACTGCACGTAGTGTAGAAACAAGGTTAGAGGAGGGATCTGCACTCGGCACCGGGCACAAATGCGCAGGAGCCGGGGCGGGGGCGGGCGGGCAGGGTTGGGGGGGAAATGGATACCACAGGTGCCAGCTCGCCGGAGGGCGAAGTCACACACTAGTTCTGCTGCCAAGGAATCAGATGAGGACTTCAATGGGCCAGGCTACAGGAGAAGGCTCAGGGGCATACACAGCTAAATGCTTGGTGCACTGGAAAGCCTGTGCACAATGTCAAGAGGCATGGAGGAGTCCAGCTCCAACTTGGCACAGGGTTTTGCGCAGAACTTGGAGCCCATCCTTTCCCACATGGAATAGATGGTCACCTCCATCAGCGCACATGTGGAACCCACCATGACGCAGCGTCTGATCACTGATGTCTCAGCTTCCACTGTAGCACAAACAGCTTCCATTGCAATACAAACAGATGTCACTGAAGTCTGCATTCTTCATTTAGAGCTCAGACTGCTGCCGTGGAAGATCAGACTGCTGCTATCGTGGCTCTGGGTACCATGGCGGAACGGGGTTTCCAGGGCATCACAGCAGTCCAGCAGTCTGTTCTCCAGCGGATCACCTGGATTGTTGAGGCACCGCCCTGGAGAGCGGCAGTGGCGCCATGGCAGTCGAACCTGCTGTCCCCCCTCAGGATGACAGCACACTACTCAACTGAAGGTCAGCAGCCTTTCACCACCCATGCTCCAGCCGCTGAGGATGCACTTCGTAGGAGGACTAGGAAAGGAAAAGGCACATGAAAGATAGGCAATAAGGGAATGCACAAGGGTGAATGGTAATGTTGTAGACATGATTTCATGTGTTGGTGTATAAATTTGTATTTGACGTTGCCGTTGGTGGTGGTTTTTATTTATGCGATGAGCTGTGGGAGGAAGCAATGTGTAATCATAAGGAGGATGATTTGATGGTCATGTGGGAGAGGGAAGGTGAAGCATGTTGGAATGTTGATGACTTGGAAGGTGTCGTTGAGGTCACTGATTTCGCTCATGGATAAGGTGAGCACGCACAGCCCTGGCAAACAGGGCACCTTCTTGCCTCCTCGCCTCTCCTCCACTTGCTCCTCCATCTATTCAGGCAGAATATAGAAAGTTCAGAGGGGCAGTGAAAAAAAGCAATAAGAGGGGCTAAGAGAGAGTATGAGAATAGACTAGCGGCAAACATAAAAGGGTATCCAAAAGTCTTCTGCAGGCATGTAAATAGTAGACTGGTTGTAAGAGGGGTGGGGCCGATAAAGGAGATCTACTCATGGAGGCAGTGGGCATGGCTGAGGTACTAAATGAATACTTTGCATCGGTCTTTACCAAGGAAAAAGATGCTGCCAGAGTCTCAGTAAAGGAAGATATATTTCAGATACTGGATGGGCTAAAAATTGAGAAAGAAGTAGTACCAGAAAGACTAGCTGTACTTAAAATAGTTAAGTCACCTGGTCTGGATGGGATGCACCCTGGGATGCTGAGGGAAGTAAGGGGGGAAATTGCCACCAGATGCATTGATCTTCGCTCAGGTTGAGGGAAGAGAATTGGTCCCTGAAGGCCCTCATTGGATATGGGCCCCTGCTCAGTGCCCTGCTCCGCGTGGCCTCTCTGCATGCTCCCAGTCATGTTCAATGCCTAGCGAGAGCCCTAGCAGGTCACCCATGGTTGGCAGAAACCTTGTTCAGCACACTGTTTTAAATGCCACCAACAGTAATGCAGGACCTGCCAGATCATTCTCTGTAAAAGATTGGACTTCGTCCAAGTATAGGAAGCTTCAGCAAACACGTACAATTGTACCAGCAGACAGAAGCAATAATCCAGCATGATCCCTTTAAATAGCGCTGGTGTGGGGTCCTCCAGGCCATCTATGACCTGCTCAGCTGTGCATGGTTAAGAGTGCATTAGCTGGAGTTCCAAAATTGCATCTATCCCTTTAAATCAGCATTGCATACTGATCTACCACATATTTTCCGTACTTTAAATGGTGTTGGCATTCAATGCCTGCGCAGACACATTTACCAAGATGGCATCCGGCGCACATCACGCTAGAAGCATGCACACGCATTCCAGATGCCATTTTGGGTCCTTAAGTGGTTGCGTGGCACCTACAAAATGGGCGCTACGTGGCCCAATTTATAGCCCAGAATCTTTTTAAGTCATATTCTAGCATTTGGGCCAAATAATGGCAATATCCTCAAAGTATATTCACACAATAGCAACGTTTTTACCTAACAGTTGTAAGGAATCTTACAACACCAGGTTATAGTCCAATAAATTTCTTTTAAAATCACAAGCTTTCGGAGATTATCCCCTTCATCAGGTGAATGAGTCATTCACCTGACGAAGGGGATAATCTCCGAAAGCTTGTGATTTTAAAATAAATTTGTTGGGCTATAACCTGGTGTTGTAAGATTCCTTACATTTGTCTACCCCAGTCCATCACCGGCATCTCCACATCATCACTTTAACCTAACAGTGGCTGCTTCCTTTTACCATCCCCATCTGCATTTACTAATCAGCCAGTGATGTTGAGACCTGGAGTGACTATCGTGTTTCAGTACTCTGCCTTTGTACCTTAACTCTAGTACATAGCCAGCCAGTCATTGGAAGATAAATCCACTTTTGCTAGATAAAATGTAGGTGAGAAGTAGTCTTTATTATTAGAGTTCTGTTTTGAATGATAGCAGTGCAAAGTTGTGCAATGCAATCTTTTGAAACCGTTTTCTGCAGTAGTTCTAACACTACCACAACTACTTGCATCAATAAGGAGCATTTGACACGAAACGCTACACAGAGGCGTAATCAAAAACGGACATTGAGCCAAAGGAGGAGATATTAGGAGGTGTGACCAAAGGCTTGATCAGAGGTGGGTTTTAAGAACAGTCTTAAAGGAGGAGAGAGATGTGAAGAGGTAGAGTGGTTTTAAAGAGGAAATTCTGGAACGTTGGGCCTCGGCAGTTGAAGCCACGGCCCTCAATGGTGAGGCAAAGGGAGGGGCGACTGCTCCAAAGGCTGGAGTCAGAAGAACAGGGAGCTTTGGTTGGAGGAGGTTACAGAGCTAGGGAGAGGGCAGACCATGAAG
Source organism: Heptranchias perlo (assembly GCF_035084215.1). Taxonomy (NCBI): domain Eukaryota; kingdom Metazoa; phylum Chordata; class Chondrichthyes; order Hexanchiformes; family Hexanchidae; genus Heptranchias; species Heptranchias perlo. Next base: position 82,631,285 of record NC_090328.1, read on the forward strand.
GGGTTTAAACACAAGGAAAATAATTTTAAATTCAAGGTACTAGGGAAATCAGAAACCAATGTAGTAAGGACAAGGGTGATAGCCGAGTGTTTTGGCTGACCTTAAGTTTAGAGGGTGAAGGATTGGAGTCATCCAGAATAGCACTGGAATAATCAAATTTGTGGGGTAACAGAGATATTGTTGAGGGTTTCAGTAGCTGATGGGTTGAAATAAGAGAGGAGGTGGGTGATATTATTGAGATGGGAGTAGGCAGTCTTTGAGAGTCTTCAGTCTCATGCCCTAGTGATCATTCTCCATACTGCAACAAAAAAATTGTATTGACAGTTCTCGTACCATTAAAAAAGTCCCAAGATGCTTCACAGTTAAGTGCAAGGAAAGCACAGTCTAGCAAAGTAGAGAAAAGGAGTAGTGACTGAAAGTTTAATTGACGATATGGGTATGGCAGCCATGATGATCAACATCAATGAGGTATTCCACCATTTCGGGGGTGGGGGGGGCTGCTGAGAATCGCAGCTGTGCCCAATCCTGATATTCACACACATGCACTTTCCAACAGAATCGCAGAATAGCTATCCGATGCGGGAACCCCATCTGATTTATTTGTTTCCCTAACCCTGGGACAAATGATAGTACTCTTGCCATGTCCTCACTGAGATTAGCTAACTCAGCAAAAACCAGGCATTAAACTTGGAATCATTTGGTTGGTGTGGTTCAGTTTGTTGATACTGGTATGATGAATCTGGCTGAATTGTCATTCTCTGCCTCAGTATAGAGCAGGCTGCTTTATGGTTTATCATATGGAAGAAACCGAGCAACCATCCTTTAACATGTGCTTGGACAGCAATCAGCAAACTATTCTACTGTAGGGACCATCCCACCCAAACCCAATCTGGTTATATACAGGCACTTGCCAGCAGGATTCAGTGAATAGCAATCCAGGAGTAGCAACTCTGGTCGATCGTCCACCTTTCTACCCAGAGGCACTGAGACGATTTGAAGCAACCTGCTGCCAATTTGGCTGAAACCAACTAATTTAACACAGATTGGAGGGGTCTTCCTGTTCTGTGAAGCTCAGCATCATTTACCCTCTGAGATACTCCTGTCTTTTTTTTTTAATTTCAAAATATACTTTATTTCATAAAATTTAAGGATACACACAGTTGAGTGTAAATATCATCATGCCAAAGCAATACAATCCAAAACAATACAATATAGATCATACACAACACAATCCCAATATTATAATTCAAACAGTACATATAATGCATGGTGAACAACACAAGGGCTGGCCTTTCCCCATAGAGCCTCTGCGAAGGCCGCACCTCGCTTCGGTGCATCCCATAGCACGTACTCCTGGACCTTGGAGTGTGCCAGTCAGCAACACTCCGTCGTGAATAGCTCCTTCAGCTGGAAGACCAGCAGGTTTCGGGCAGACCAAAGGGCCTCCTTCACCGAGTTGATGGTCTTGCAGCAGCAGTTGATATCTGTCTCGGTGTGTGTCCCAGGGAACAGCCCACAGAACACAGAGTTCTGTGTTACCCAGCTGTTGGGGATGAACCAGGACAGATACCAACGCATCACTCTCCACACCTTCTGCATAAAGGGACAGTCCACCAGGCGATGGACGATGGTCTCATCCCTGCTGCAGCCTCGAGGGCAGCTCGCAGTGGCACTGAGATTCCGTTCATGCAGGAAAGACCCACACTGGAAGGGCCCTTCTCACCACCATCCAAGTTACATCTTGGTGCCTATTGGTCAGTTCCAGCGACGAGACGTTCTGCCAAATAGCTTCAATCATCTGGTCGGGGAACTGCCCGATCAGATCCACCCTCTCCTTTCCCTGCAGGACTCCCAGAACGTTCCATGCCGACTACTGTCTGATGGCTTTGTGCTCGAAAGGGTTCCTCTTCAGGAACTTCTCTAGCTGGGACAGGTGGAGTATGGTCCAACTGGACGGGGCTCTACACATCCTGAGGCAGCGACACACAAAGGTGGCCATCAGGATCAGGGCGGCATTGGGTCACCCTTCCCCCCTTTGTCTGGGGGCTTGTACATGGTCCATCTTGAACCTCCAGTCAAAGTGGAAGATGGCTAGGGTGACTGGCGGCCAACTCAGTGGGGAATGGGGCAGACCTGGGCCACATCTTATCACCAGGTTCCTGCCAACCATGGAGAGGTTTCCAAATGTCTCCCCAGCCAAGCCCCTAGTTATAAAAAAGAAATGACGCCTGGCCCCTCAGATGCTACAACAGAGCCAGTTTCTCGCACAAAATGCTGGGGATTGTACATAACAATCTTATCTTTGTTTACTAATTAACATTCCCAAATATTCTGGTAACTAGCTTATCCCCAACCTGCTGTCTTATTGTTGAAAATGCTGGGGTTAACATTACAGAAATACAAGTTTAAAAAAATCAAATTCAGCCAACGCAAGTTGAATCCAAATCATTACTGAACATAAACAAAATTTTAAGAGGACTGTTTTTGTATATAATTTATGAATAGAGATCGGAGTTGGAAGAAAGCAAGTGTCAGTTTCTGTCAGCTGAGTGGTAAAAATGCTGAGCAATAGTTCGATGGACTATAAGGAAATGCATCATCAAACTGGCTAAGGGGGTACAGACATTTCATGACGGGGCATCTACAAGCGGAAGGGGGAGAGGGAAGAAATCAGAAATTAGCGACCCATTTCCTTGCTAAATGTCGATTTACAAGATTCTATCTAAGGTCATCGCCAACAGGCTCAAGTCTGCTCAGGAGCTGGTGATCCACCCCAATCAGCCCTGTACTGTACCCAGCAGGAAGATCTCTGATAGCCTTGCGCTACTCAGGCGTACGATCGCCTACGTGCAGGACAGGGGCGGGTGAACATCAGCTTGTAGGAGGAGAAGGCTTTCACCAGAATATCCCACACATACATGATGGACTTGCTCTTCACAATGGGGTTCAGGGAGGGGATTCGCGATTGGATCAGACTGCTCTACGCAGACATCCACTGCGCAGTCCTAATCAACGGGTAGGAGTCAGAGAGCTTTCCAAACAGACCTGGAGTCAGGCAGGGCCATCCTTTTTCCTCACCTGGAGTACTGCGTACACTTTTGGTCTCCTTATCTAAGGAAGGATATAGTTGCCTTAGAGACAGTGCAACGAAGGTTCACTAGATTAATGATAGAATGAGAGGGTTGTCCTCTGAAGAGAGGTTGAGTAGAATGGGCCTATACTCTCTGAAGTTTGGAAGAATGAGAGGTGATCTCATTGAAACTTACAAGATTCTGAGGGGGCTTGACAGGGTAGATGCTGAGAGATTGTTTCCCCTGGCTAGAGAGTCTAGAACGATGGGGCATAGTCGCAGGATAAGGGGTCGGCCATTCAAGATTGAGATGAGGAAGAATTTCTTCACTCAGAGGATTATGAATCTTTGGAATTCTCTACCCCAGAGGCCTGTGGATGCTAAGTCATTGAGTACATTCAAGGCTGAGATAGATAGATTGATTTTTGGACTCCAGGGGAATCAAGGGATATGGGGATCAGGCAAGAAAGTGGAGTTGAGGTCGAAGCTTAGCTATGATCTGATTGCACGGTGGAGCAGGCTCAAGGGGCTGTATTGTTTTAATCAGGGCGATTATTTTGATTGATGTCTCAGTGGACCAGTGCCCCCTCCCACACCCACAACCTCAGACTTGAAGGGAAGGCCTTGATCCATCTCTTTCTCAGACATGGTGAGTGAGCTGTGCCCTCATAGGCAGCAACAGAATATCTAGACCAGCTAGCTTCAGAAGCCTAACTAGGTAAGTCCATGTTAAAAGAATTCGTGGTTGAATCATTATTATTTTTCATAGCCGAGGGTCATTGGAAATTGACTGTCCCCACTATGAAAACTGTCCATTTACGTATTTTACATAAAATTAAATCAGTGGTTGGTTTGAAGCTGTGCTTTTCTCAGTAGCGATTTTCAGTCTGCCTTCTGTAAGGGCAAAAGAACGGACATGGCAGCATGTGGGATATTTTAGTAGCTGGGATATGGAGCAAGGAGACTCTTATGATTCCTGTGCATGCTATTGTTTAATTAGATATCGGACAGTAAAAGGTACACTTTAAATCATGAAAGAACACAAGGTCTGCTTATGGGAGTGACCGGTGACGAAAAACTTGAGAATATCAAACAATCCAAAACTGTGATGTAATCTTTTGGAAATATTTTAGAATAGGAAGCATTTTTGCACCCCCCACCACCCCCATCATAATAAAATGCATTTTCACACTGTACAGAAATATTATTAACCGCCAGTCTCTGAATAATTTCTTCTGCCACATAAATCACTCCGATAAACAGAAATTCTAAATTGATTACATCCACAGAGCACCCCGGTTACAAATTATTCCAATTCATCCCATGGATAATTTCTACAAATAAGATTCGCCTGAGTTTTTCCTCATTTTGTGCTCACACCAACTTTTTCAATAAAATGAAAATCAAGAGAAATTTCATTCCCCAAAAGATTAAAATGCTGCCTCAAGATGAAAGGGATGGGATTGGGGGATATTTTAAACTAAGCCCTCCATACATGCCAATCTACAGAACTAATAGCTAATCACAGTATCATAATATGTTACAGCACAGAAGGAGGCCATTCTGCCCATCGTGCCCATGCCGGCTCCTTGAAAGAGCTATCCAATTAGTCCCACTCCCTTGATCTTTTCCCTTAGCTCTGTAATTTTTTTCCCCTTCAAGTATTTATCCAATTCCCTTTTTAAAGTTACTATTGAATCTGTTCCCATCACCCTTTCAGGCACTGCATTTCAGATCGTAACAACTCTCTACATAAAAAAAAGTTTCCTTTGGTTCTTTTGTTAATCACTTTAAATCTGTGTCCTCCAGTTACTGACCCTTCTGCCACTGGAAACAGTTTCTCTTTATTTACTCTATCAAAACCATTCATGATTTTGAACACCTCTATCAAATCTCCTCTTAACCTTCCCTGCTTGAAGGAGAACCCCAGTTTCTCCAGTCTCTCCACACAACTGAAGTCCCTCATTCCTGGTACCATTCTAGTAAATCTCTTCTGCACCCTCTCCAAGGCCTTGACATCCATCCTCAAGTGTGATGCCCAGAATTGAACACAATACTCCAGCTGAGGCCTAACCAGTGTTTTATAATGGTTTTGGCATAACTTCCTTGCTTTTGTACTCTACGCCTCTATTAACAAAGCCCAGGATCCCACATGGTTTTTTAACACCCTTCTCAACTTGTCCTGCCACCTTCAATGATTTGTGTACACACACCCCCAGGTCTCTCCGTTCCTGTACCCCCTTTAAAATTGTACCATTTAGTTTATATTGCCTCTCCTCATTCTTCTTGCCAACGTGTATCAACAGCTTTTAAAAAAAAACCTCCAAAAGGCTGGTAACTCAAGAACGGCCCCGACATTTGAAAATAAATACTTACACGGGCTTCGTAACTTAGGCGGTAGGAATGCATCACATTCCTTCACTTGTATTGGGCAGACAAAAAAACACAAGTACATGCTCCTCAGAAAATATTGAATTTTTAAACACTAAAAATGATGGTCTGATTTATTTTAAGCACTTTTATATTTCACAATTAATAGATTTTTTTTTTAATAAAAAGGTAAAACAAAATGGCATTTGGATTTTCAACAGACCAACCAGGTACCATCTCATCAAAATTCCTAACACCCCGGGAAGTTTACCCTCTCATGGCTGAGTTGACAGAGATATTGCACCCCATTCCATTCCCCACCCTTCCATTCTCCTCGAACCTTCTCAGTTCACAATGGCACTCTTCTCCCTCTCCTTTGTCAACTCACCCTGTGACTCTTCTCCACTTCCAAGCCAATTAAGCTGTCCCTGCATTATAACAGTGACTACAATTCAAAAGTACTTCATTGGCTGTAAAGTGCTTTGGGACATCATGAGTAGTGAAAGGCACTATTGTAGATGTGAATTCTTTCCTTCTTTACTCTTCTTCTACTCCCTCAGCACAAGATGGTATACATCACTCCCTATTTCATCTCAGTTAATTCTGCCACTCCTCCACCCCAAAGTTCTGCTCTCAGCCGCTCCTCTCTTCTCCCATCAAAGCATTGCTCCCAGCTTCCTTTCCCTTCCCTCTTAACTTCACTACCATGCATTTCCTCCTTTGATTGCTATCAACTCCACACTTTCATTACCATCCACTCCATCCCTCTTCACTCTTATGTTGTGGAGATGCCGGTGATGGACTGGGGTTGACAATTGTAAACAATTTTACAACACCAAGTTATAGTCCAGCAATTTTATTTTAAATTCACAAGCTTTCGGAGGCTTCCTCCTTCCTCAGGTGAACGTTGTTGGAAATGTTGACTAAGCTCCCAAAACAGACTTTCGGTATGAAATGTTGACAGTTGGCAAGCATGGCCCTCCCACCTCTACCCAGTGTAAAGCAATACACAAAACATACATTCAAAAATTTGAAAAAGTAATGGTTTGGATATGTTTTCCCAAAATGTATTATTAATCTGATTAAACCCATAAACAAACCAATTTGTTTTTAATGTTTGTGTTCTTAGTTAAGTAGTCATAACTTACAGTAGGTTGCCAACTATAACATGCTATTTCTTTAAAATAAGCTTTCATCATGATATTTAAATGCCCATTTGAAACAATAACACTTTTAAATTATCCCTAAATACACAAGATTAATCAGAAATATCACTATATAAACCAAATTCTGAATGTTTTCATTTTTAATCTTCAAAGCGTGGTCAAATTTCAGCCCAAAATTCACTACACACAGTAGATAGCTTGTTAAGTCCAAAACCGTACTCTAGTGTTAACCCTCATGACCCACGGATCAATCCTTCAACAGTTTAAAGCCCTAAAATGAATACACTTTTCAGGGGCAACGCCAATCCCCTTTATATATTTTCTTCAAAATTAACTTATGGGACCTGCAGTAGATTACCAAACATCTGAAATCCACACACAAAGGATCCACTATAAGCTTGGATTCAGTTGCCAATCTGATTACTTCACTGTCAGAAGCAGGCTATTTCAGCAACAATCAATACCTTTCACCAGAATGGCAATCAGTAACATGAATTCAACAAATTCTTTACATGAACATGAATATATTCTTCCCCACATCCTTCAAAAAAGTAAGTTATAGTCCAACAAATTTATTTTTAATTCCACAAGCTTTCGGAGGCTTCCTCCTTCGTCAGGTGAACGGTATGGAAAATACCGTTCCATACCGTTCACCTGACGAAGGAGGAAGCCTCCGAAAGCTTGTGGAATTAAAAATAAATTTGTTGGACTATAACTTGGTGTTGTAAAATTGTTTACAATTGTCAACCCCAGTCCATCACCGGCATCTCCACTTCAAAAAAATAAGTTTACTTGAACACCACAAAGTAAATGACTTCATCATCTCAAGATTGTATTCCTGGTACAAATATTGTTCCAGCAAGTGCTTTAGTTCGGGTTAAACTTACCATAAGTCAGTTAATTTCTACTTCATATTAGGTAGTCTCCACATGGCACTCATCCATTTTACTAGGTTTTATTTGCTTGTATCTACTTTTAATTTCTTCAAACCAAGTCAGCAATAGCATCTGTAACAGTTTAATAGTGTTAAAACTAAACATTGTTATGGTGCTGTAATTAATTCTCCTCCAATTTCCATCGAACAAAAATCAAGAATGTTCTGAAATTATACTTATACATGTCTTAAAAAAGTCCTGTACTTCTCAGCCCGCAGCCATTGTTGGTTGTGCTCCTCTTGGGCGAGAGGCAGCATTAACGGATTCCACACAGTGTAATCCAATTATATTAGAGGTCTAATTGATCAGCCATGAGATCAGTGTTGCAACATTTATCTATCAAACCATACTGGGCGCAATTACTCTCCTTGCAGGTATTTCATCATTATCCTTTACTCCAGAACATCCCTCTTGTATTTTTTTTAAACCAGTAGAGTGTTATTTGGAATGTCTGTACACTTGCAGATTCCTATTCATATAACCTCGTCAGTTCTTCAATCATTTAGACACTTCCGTGTCCTGGCAATGTTTTAATTGGCTATGTCCAGACATAAATGAGGTGAAAATTCTGGACAAGCTGAAAGGGCTGACATCAATTAAGTCCCCAGGGTTAGATGGTAGTTATCACAAAGTATTGAGACACTAGTGCATTTATTTGTGATAATCATCATAAGGCAGTCCATGGACACTGTGGAGGTACCAGATTGGAAGTCAGCTAATGCGGCACACACATTCAAAAAGGGTGACAAAACAGAGAGACACAAGTAACTACAGCTCTACTGACCTTACTTCAACTCCGTGTAAAATAATATAATCGATCAGGTGTAAACTTGAAGATTATCCACACAACAACCCAGTAAACAGCAGTCAACATGGCCATAGAAAGGGATACTCCTGTCTGTCCAATCTCCTCAGCTTCTTTGAGAAAGTGACAACCCAAATCAAGAATTATAAACTCTATGATGCTGTGTAGTTAGACTTCCAAAAGACATTTGCTAAAGTTCCACATGAAAAGTTACAAATTAATCTCAAAGCTAAGGGGATTCAGGGTAAAACTTGGGAATGGATAAACTATTGTCCGAAGGGCAGAAAATAAAGGGTATTGTTTAGAGGAGCTATGTCAGGGTGAAGGGTGGGGGGAAACTGAGAGGGATTCCCCACAGATCATACTGTTTCTAATTTGCATCAATGACTTGAATTCAGAAACTTGCCAATGATATCAAACTAGATGGGGCAGTGGAATTGAAGGAGGCAAGCCACAAATTTCAGAATGGGTTAAACAAAATATGTAAGTGGGCTGAACAATGGCAGATGAGATTTAATAGAGTCAAGTGTAAAGTATTCCACATCGGAAGATAAATGGGCAGCATAATTATTTCCTGAATGGTGTTAAAATGACTACGGATAAAGTTGAAAGAGACCTTGGATTTAATGCTTAATACGTCCAATCAGTGCAGAGCAGCAATCAACACAGTCAACAGAATATTGCACGACATAGTCAAAACAGTAGAATACAAGTCAGAGGAAGTCATGATCAAACTACAGTACTCTGATCAGATGGCACCTTGAGTAGTGTCCTGTTCTGGTCATCAAGAAACAAAGGAGACATTCAAGCACTGGAGGCAATGTAGAGAGGAGCCACAAGGCTAATCCTGAGCGTCAAAGGTTGAGTTATGAGGAAAGACTGGAAAAGGAGGCACGAGAGGTGATCGCATTGAAACATGTAAGATTCTGAGGAGGCATTACAGGGTAGATGCTGAGAGGTTGTTTCTCCTGGCTGGAGAGTCTAGAACTAGGGGACATAGTTTCAGGATAAGGAGTCAGCCATTTAAGATTGCGATGAGGAGGAATTGCTTCACTCAGAAGGTTGTGAATCTTTGGATTCCCCCCCCCCCGAGGGCTGTGGATGCTGAGTCGTTGAGTATATTCAAGGCTGAAATAGATTTTTGGACTCTAGGGGAATCAAGGGATATGGGGATCAGGCAGAAAAGTGGAGTTGAGGTTGAAGATCAGCCACGATCTTATTGAACGGCAGAGCAGGCTCGAGGGGCCGTATGGCCGACTCCTATCTTGCATTCTTATAACATTTGGGGCGCCAAATTGGGCCGTGTAGCGCCCGTTGTTTCGGTGCTACACGGCCTCTCCAACATCCAAGATAGCGTCTTGGATGCGCACGCACGTTTCCTGCGTGACGTGCGCCAGACACCATCTTGGTATAGGAGTTTGCGCAAGTGCAGATAACGAACGCTGGAATCATGTAAAGTAGGGAGAAAATGACTTCAATCAGTGTGCAACGCTGATTTAAAGTGATGACTCCATTTTGGGACTTAACGCTCAACTCAATGCACAGCCTTAACCCCGACCATCTGAACGTGTCTTCGAGTGCCTGGAGGACCCCCCCACTGTCACTATTTATAGAGACCACGCAGGGTTTATAGGTTAGTGGCTGGATTATTGCCTCTGGCTGCCGAGACATTTGTAACTGTTTTTGGAGGTCTCCTAGGCTTCAATACTAGGATGTGGGAACACAAGCCTAATATTTAGAGCCAGGACGTGCAGTAGTGAAGTTGGGAAATGCTTCTACACACAAAGGGTGGGAGACGTTTGGAACACTCTTCTGCAGACAGCAATTGATGCTAGCTCACTTGTGAATGTTAAATCTGAGATTGATAGATTTCTGTGAACCAAGGGTATTAAGGGATATGGGGCTAAGACGGGTATATGGCATTAGGTCACAGGTCCACCATAATCTCACTGAATGGTGGAACAGGCTTGAGGGGCTAAATGCCACAGCCACTTGCTGTCTCTTGATATGCGCCACCTTCGCCTGCAAGAAAGCGGGACGTGTGCCTGAATGATGTGCCTGTCATGGTTGAATAGCTGCCAGTATGTGTGGCCCATGAGTTGTGGGTGGGCAGTTTGCAACAGTGGTAATGTGTAAAGGTGAGAGGAAGCATCTGATTGGAAGAGTTTGTTGGTATGTGGGTGATGGGGGGGTGTAGTGTGTGGTGCAGTTAGTAGGAGACACCACTTGACAGTTGACCTCACTCACCTTGCCCACTCACGTCAAAGCATTGAACAACTTCTTGCACTGCATCCATGTTCATGATGCTGTGCGCCTGGCATTGACTTCGTCCCCCACTGCCTTTTGAGTATTTGTCTGGAGGGCCTATTGGCCCCCCTGCGGATGTAGGATGTCCCTCCTTCTGTCCTCCTCTTGCACCAAGGTCTCTAGTGCATCAGCAGAGGACCTTGGTGCATGCATTCTCATAGGCCCGGTACCAACTCAGATCAGCAGATTGGTGAGGTCTGGTGTGCAGATTGGAGGATGTGGGATTTAGTACTGCGCAACCTTTATTCAATGTTTTTTTTTTATTCGTTCACGGGATGTGGGCGTCGCTGGCAAGGCCGGCATTTATTGCCCATCCCTAATTGCCCTCGAGAAGGTGGTGGTGAGCCGCCTTCTTGAACCGCTGCAGTCCGTGTGGTGACGGTTCTCCCACAATGCTGTTAGGAAGGGAGTTCCAGGATTTTGACCCAGCGACAATGAAGGAACGGCGATATATTTCCAAGTCGGGATGGTGTGTGACTTGGAGGGGAACGTGCAGGTGGTGTTGTTCCCATGCGCCTGCTGCCCTTGTCCTTCTAGGTGGTAGAGGTCGCGGGTTTGGGAGGTGCTGTCGAAGAAGCCTTGGCGAGTTGCTGCAGTGCATCCTGTGGATGGTGCACACTGCAGCCACAGTGCGCCGGTGGTGAAGGGAGTGAATGTTTAGGGTGGTGGATGGGATGCCAATCAAGCGGGCTGCTTTATCTTGGATGGTGTCGAGCTTCTTGAGTGTTGTTGGAGCTGCACTCATCCAGGCAAGTGGAGAGTATTCCATCACACTCCTGACTTGTGCCTTGTAGATAGTGGAAAGGCTTTGGGGAGTCAGGAGATGAGTCACTCGCCGCAGAATACCCAGCCTCTGACCTGCTCTCGGAGCCACAGTATTTATATGGCTGGTCCAGTTAAGTTTCTGGTCAATGGTGATCCCCAGGATGTTGATGGTGGGGGATTCGGCGATGGTAATGCCGTTGAATGTCAAGGGGAGGTGGTTAGACTCTCTCTTGTTGGAGTTGGTCATTGCCTGGCACTTATCTGGCGTGAATGTTACTTGCCACTTATGAGCCCAAGCCTGGATGTTGTCCAGGTCTTGCTGCATGCAGGCTCGGACTGCTTCATTATCTGAGGGGTTGCGAATGGAACTGAACACTGTGCAGTCATCAGCGAACATCCCCATTTCTGACCTTATGATGGAGGGAAGGTCATTGATGAAGCAGCTGAAGATGGTTGGGCCAAGGACACTGCCCTGAGGAACTCCTGCAGCAATGCCCTGGGGCTGAGATGACTGGCCTCCAACAACCACTACCATCTTCCTTTGTGCCAGGTATGACTCCAGCCACTGGAGAGTTTTCCCCCTGATTCCCATTGACTTCAATTTTACTAGGGCTCCTTGGTGCCACACTCGGTCAAATGCTGCCTTGATGTCAAGGGCATCAAGGCAGCATTTGACATAACTCATCAGTGTGTAAACATAGGGATGGGACTCGTGTTTTACGTGTGCGATGTCTGATCTCTGTTCAGACTCCATGCAGACAGTAGACTGTTATTTTCAGCAAAAAACAGGTACCAGCTACCTTTAAGAGATTTTGAAGAAACACCCTCCCTTTAAGAGATTGAGCTCCCTCTGGTGGTGCAAAGTGCAACTTGCATTGATTCCATGTGCAAGGCCTGGAATGGAACGCTAATTGCAGGTAAGTGTTCCCTTGGGTCCAAACTTGCGTCCTGCCTGCGCGGGGTCCGTCGGATGCGGGGTGATAGCGTATCGCATTACCACCGCCCAAAACGGCCCCTTATCGAATTTTTCCCCGTTGGTGAATTGTTCTCCACTCTGAGGATTTCTATGTACATAGATCTTTCTAGTCACTCAAACCTGGCACATTATAGTTTGATCTAGTTAATGTTCTCCCTCCCCTATTTGCATCCACATTGACAACCATTCTACCCAAAATAAAGGGAAAAAAGATATTTTATTTAATATTTAGAATAATTTCAGTGAGGCATTCATCCTAATGAATGTGTGCTTTTGATACCTTCCTATGAAAATTTTGGTTCATTTGGGTTAAGTAATGAACATTTTTACCCAGTTCATATTTATTTTGAGGATTAGTTTGTCTTGTCCTTGAGAAAATGGTGGCATACATGCATGTGTAAAGAAAATGTCCCTGAGTGCATATGCTGCCATTAGTTTCCTGCTGGCTTCATGGACTTTGGGTCAGTGGTTACTGATCCATTGTACACTAACCACTTGACTCCTGATAACACAGACTACAGGTAGGTTGCTGACTTGTTAGGCAAAAGCCAAGTGATAAATATATATCCATATCCCAGATAGCCGAATGGAAGTGAAGGCAGCGTAACTGAGGAGGGGTTTAGAATCCTCAAAGAATTGGGTATGTGTCCACTTTCCTTGCAAACACCATCAAAGGGGAGGGGGGGGTACAGCACCTGATGCTTTTTATGAAGAAGTATTAGCAATACTTCAGGAAGAGAGAATGTGTCCACAATTGCTGATAGTACAGAGAAAGCAGCTGGATGGAGTCTTTGGCTATGTTAGTATAGGGATGTTAGTTCCTCTGAAGCTAAACCTGGTGGAAAAACTAATTCTTACCCCTTAATATACATCACTGCCAACTGACCCGAGTCACTGTAAATACTAGTACCCATTTTCTCAATGAATGCATAGCAGATGATCACACAAGGAAGCATGGAAGGAGAAATACCATACCTTCCATAGGCAAATTCTATCCCATTATGGACTCTATTCCACTGATATGAAGTCCTATGGGAACATTCTGCATAAGTACACTATCTATCCCACAACATCCCCCCATACATCCAGAACCACAAATATCATTGTGTCCTGTGGGGTATTTCATCAGCTCAGTTTACAGCTATTTGGATTTTCAAAAGACCTTCGATAAGGTACTGCATAGAAGACTCATGACTAAGGTCAGAGCACGTGGAGTCACGAGACAAGTACCAGAATGGATAGCAAGCTGGCTACAAAACAGAAAACAAAGAGTAGGGGTTAAAGGTAGTAACTCAGGCTGGCAAAAAGTTCCACAAGGATCGGTGCTGGGACCACTGTTGTTCACAATTTACATAAATGATTTGAACTCGGGAATCGGAAGTACACTTTTAAAATTTGCGGATGCCGTCAAATTGGGGGTACGGTTAATACTGAGGAAGATTGTGACAAAATACAAAACATTAATAAACTTGCAGAATGGATGTGCTATTGGCAAATTAATTTCAATATAAATAAGTGTGGGGTAGTGCATTTTGGTAGGAAGAATAAGGAGACCACACATTCCTTAAAAATAAGAGTCTAAATGGGGGTAGAGGAGCAAAGGGATCGAGGGGTGCAGATACACAAAGAACTAAAAGTAGCGACACAGGTTAATCAGGCCATTAAAAAAAAGCAAACCAAGCACTGGGGCTCATTTCTATAGGCACAGAATTGAAAAGCAGAGAAGTTATGTTAAACTTGTATAGAACCTTGGTTAGACCACAGTGAGTACTGTGCACAGTTCTGTTCTCCAGGTTATAAAACTGGATAGAGGCACTGGTGAACGTGCAAAAAAGATTTACAAGGATGATACCAGAACTGAAAGGTTATACCTATCAGGTAAGATTGAACAGGCTGGGGTTCTTTTCTCTAGAAAAGAGAAGGCTGAGGGATGACCTGATAGAGATCTTTAAGATTATGAAAGGGTTTGATCGGGTAGATGTAGAGAAGGTGTTTCCACTTGTGGTTGAGACCAAAACTAGAAGCCATAAATATAAGATAGTCACTTATAAATCCAATAGGGAATTCAGGAGAAACTTCAAGAGAGATTGAATAGAATGGGCCTATACTCTCTGGAGTTTAGAAGATAGAGAGGTGATCTCATTGAAACATAAAAGATGCTGAGGGGGCTTGACAGGGTAGATGCTGAGAGATTGTTTCCCCTGGCTGGAGAGTCTAGAACTAGGGGCCAGTCACAGAATAGGGGGTTGGCCATTTAGGACTGAGATGAGGAGGAACTTCTTCACTCAGAGGGTTGTGTATCTTTGGAATTCTCTACCCCAGAGGGCTGTGGATGCTGAGTCGTTGAGTATATTCAAGGCTGAGATAGATAGATTTTTGGACTCTAGGGAAATCAAGGGATATGGGGTTCGGGCAGAAAGTTGGAGGTGAGGTCGAAGATCAGCCATGATCTTACTGAATGGTGGAGCAGGCTCGATGGGCCATATGGCCTACTTCTGCTCCTATTTCTTATGTTCTTTAACCAGAGAGTAGTTAGAATGTGGAACTCGCTACCACAAGGAGTAATTGAGGCGAATGTCATGGATGCTTTTAAAGGGAAACTAAATAACACATGAGGGAGAAAGGAATAGAAGGATATGTTGATCGGGTTAGATGAAGTAGGGTGGGAGGAGGCTCGTGTGCAGCATGAACACCGGCATGGACCAGTTATGCCGAATGGCCTGTTTCTGTGCTGTACATTTTATGTATTTCTATGTAATATCTCTTTAGCTTCCGATGGCATTCCCCACCAGATACTTATCTAACTAATTGATAACATCATTTTTTTCAGGTGCGGAAAGAGAAATGTTCAACATATCCACTACTCTGTAGGGAAAACAAAAAACACAAGCTTTAATTTCCAGTCTTACTTGAAGCTTATATTGACTTCAAACCAGTGTTCCCTAATTCTAAATTTATGAGTTCAACTCAAATGGCTTGATTACATCAAACACACCTTACACCTGTATGTATTGGGAATACCATGGCTTAGATACAAATATCATACGAACAAGTTGTAGACATACCCATTTGCATTCCCATACTTGTAGAAATGTAATTACCAAAACATCAGTAAATGAATCAAATGGAATCTGGTTGGAACAAAAAATGACTCAAGGGAATAATGCTCGAAGTGCACCTTCATCTCAATAGATTCAATTAATAGGAGACAATGAGTCAAACTAATTTCCCTCAGAGCTGTCATCACCTGGAAAATCTCTCCCTCATTATACACTAGCACCTGCACCTCATAACAATGTGATATATGCTCAGTAGTCACTAATTAAATTAATAATTCTCTTTCTTGATGCCTGAAATAAATCTGCTTTATGGCATGAAAGCACAAGACCATTCCACTTATTAAGTGCTTTAAAATAATAATCCATCACAACTGTTTGAAGAATTTACAGGATCACTAACATCTGTTTTGTTTTTTCCCCAAAAATGGGAACATTATCCAGCACACACATTACTTACTAACTTGACAAAATATGAGCACAAAAATTCAAGAATTAAATAACTACATATGATAAATGTTATAAATAGCCAGGCAGTATGTTAAAGAAATAAAAATATGGAGAATTCTGAAGGAATTGTACTTATGTCCCTAATGAGGAGCATTTGTAAAATTGGAGGAGAAATCAATAGGGGTTGGTTTGACTATACAGCAGCATTGTCAGAGGCTTAGGAACAACAGACTTACATCATTCTCAGCTGAGGACTGAATGTCAAATGGAAATTCCAAAAGGGTATGGAGAGACAAAATAACAACCAAAGAAAAAAATTGAACTGAGTTCACTAATTGTCACTTTTTTTCTTTTTGTCGTGCCAAAGTTTATAAGGTTGAGCAGATGTAAATTGAATCGATGTGGTTACCTTCAACAGGACAGCCTTTTAAATGATTACATTTGATGACTCCACAATGAGTGGCAGACGACTGAAAGGTGTTGGATCATCAGAAGGTTGATTTTAAGTGCAATACCAGGGGAAAGCTGCCCGAAAGGTAATTACTGTAGTTGATATCTAATGAACATTGAATGAGACCATGATCGAGCGCATTGGTGATATCCACCATGGCTGAATACAATCATTGCTCGGGTCACGCACAAAGAATGGTCTCTTGGACAAGGTATCAGAGGGTGACTGGCACTTCTGCAATCACACCTCAGCAAGAATCAGCATCTTCAAGGAAGGAGAAGAAAGTCGGGCAATATTTTTAACCATAGGCAACACGTGTGCAAAATGTATATACTTTTGTAGCACAACTTACAGTTTTCCAATTTGTCATTTTAGATTGAAGATCAATCTTAAAGATCAGATTTCATACTCCACCTTCTCTCTCATATCCTTCAAGAGCCACGTCTGCCAAAAGTTTATCCATCACTCTTCTGAAATTCGTAACATCCTCTACCTCCCTGGGTAGGCTATTCCACATATTCACCACTCCTTCTGTGAACCTGTATCTTAATTATGTATATAGTTCCAGTAAGTTAACATTGAGCCATGACATCCACACAGGTCCTACTTGCTGCTATCCCTTCTTGCGTTGGGTTGTGGTAGTGTCTTGTTTAGGAACTGACCGAGCCATATCTGCCAGTTGCCCTTCAATGTTAATGCAACTAGATTCTTCCATTTCCAACAATGGGTATATTTTATTTAAAATAATGCATTGCATAGGTGCTGTTAATAAATACAGTATTTTGGTTTCACAGTCCATCAAGATAGTAATCTTGTATGTCTCTTTTAAAACAAGGTTTGATACGAGGCACTGCAGAGGTATATATTAATGATTTGGACTTGAATGTAGGGGGCATGATTGGCAAATTTGCAGATGACAAAAAATGGCCATGTAGTTGATAGTGAAGAGGATAGCTGTAGGCTCCAAGAAGATATCAATGGGTTGGTGGAATGGGTGGAAAAGTGGCAAATGGAGTTCAACCCAGAGAAGTGTGAGGTAACGCACACAGTAAACGGGAATATATTGAGAGGGGTCGAGGAAGTGAGAGACCTTGGAGTGCATGTGCACAGGTCCCCGAAGGTGGCAGTACAGGTAGATAAGGTTGTGAAGAAGGCATACGGAATTGCTCTCCGTTATTAGCCGAGGTATAGAATACAAAAGCAGGGATGTAATGATGGAACTGTATAAAGTGCTGGTAAGGCCACAGCTGGAGTATTGTGCGCAGTTCTGGTCAGCACATTACAGGAAGCACTTAATTGCTCTGGAGAGAGTGCAGAGAAGATTTACAAGAATGTTGCCAGGGCTTGAAAATTGCAGCTACGAGGAGAGCTTGGATAGGCTGGGGTTGTTTTCCTTGGAGCAGAGGAGGCTGAGGGGAGACTTGATTGAGGTGTACAAAATTATAAGGGGCCTAGATAGAGTAGACAGGAAGTACCTGTTTCCCCTAGCAGAGAGTTCAAGAACTAGAGGACATAGATTTAAGCTGATTTGCGGAAGGATGAGAGGGGACATGAGGAAAAACTTTTTTACCCAGAGGGTGGTGGGTGCATGGAATTTGCTGCCTGAATTGGTGGTAGAGGCAGGGACCCTCAACTCTTTTTAAAAGTACCTGGACCTGCACCTAAAGTGCAGTAAGCTGCAGGGCGACGGACTGGGTGCTGGAAGGTGGGATGAGAATGGGTATCTGGTTGTTCTTCGAGCCGGCGCGGACACGATGGGCCGAACGGCCCCCTTCTGTGCTGTATCTTTTCTGTGGTTCTATATTCATTGCTCAAGACCTCATGTGAAATAGCTTCAAATGTCCTTGTACTACACGGGCGGACTGGCCATATGGGAAAATTGAGAGATTTCCCAAGTGCCCGTGAATGGTTCCATAACATGTTATAGTTCCTTCCCCCCACCTTTCACGTGAGACTCTCAAAAGAATCCTGCACCCTTTCGGGGGAGCCAGTCTGCCTCTGACTATACTAAGCAAACAATCACACGCGCAAATGAGAGAGATTAGTGGATAATTCTGAAATGTTGATGTCTAGTAATTTCTGGTTATTGGAAATACACCAAGGGCAGTGAAAACCTCTTTCAATATGTTTATGTACATTTTACAACCACTGGTTGTTATAGATACAGTACAATAGCCAAAAGTTTTATTGGAATTTTATTAGTAATTGAAAACTTGTGACGTGCGGGTATATCCTCACCATATACAATAGGAGTCTGCGGAAAACTGTTTCTTTAACCCCTATCCATTCATAAATGACATTGTTGTGATTGTGGTTCAACCAGTGCTAAAAGTATCACATGTCTAAATTGTGTAAAGTGTCAGAGAAATATATAAATGTTTTAAATTCCCTTAGACTTAACTAAATTGTGGGACTTTCCACATAATTTTTTTAAAAACCTGTTCATACACATGTTTCACTTTAAGAACTTTGTTAGTGTTTCATTACAATGACATTAAATTGATTTAACAAAATTATAAATTTGTATTAATTCAGGATTGGAATATAAAAAGATACCAGAGATATAAAGGTTAAGGCCTTACAAGTACAATTTTGTCGGTAAAATTAGAGGTAGCCATCTTTTATAGACATTTGGCTGCAACTCATTTAACTTCACTTTCCCATGCCTTTCAGTGAGCACCTTCATTTTTGCTGAAAGTCACATTGCCCAAAACCCATGCTGCATTTAGTGACATGCCACATTTATACTACAACTTTAACATTGGTGGAAAGCACTTGTAAGATTCCTCCAGCATGTCTTCTTTTTGCTCTGAAATCATGTCAGGTCCTGAATCCAGATTTACACTACAACTGTAGCATGTGCAAAATAAAACCAATTTGTAAATCTAGCTGTAATCTAACCTACACTCATTCAATTGTACGAGAAGCCTCCTCTTTAATTCAGTATTATGATGCATGACCCTTTAGCTCGAAAATTACACACATCATTTGGGCAAGGTAAGGAAAGTGGCAGAAATCGGAGGAAAAACTTTAAATTGGTACATCATTTTTCAAATGAAGTTTTCTCTGCAAACCATGGATGACTCCATTTTTTGGCCAAGTAGGTTAAATGCAAGATAAAGAACAGAATGGAATACAATTTTTTTGAATAACCCTTAATTTAGAACAAGTCGACAGTAGGAACAATCATCTTATTTTGCTACATTCAGCACAGATGTATAGGATTTCCTCTGGACCAAGATCTACAGGAGAAGCTACAGGGGGAAAATCAACTTGTGGAAGGCAACATGTCTCATTGAAACAAATATTGTAAACAATTTTACAACACCAAGTTATAGTCCAGCAATTTTATTTTAAATTCACAAGCTTTCGGAGGCTTCCCCCTTCCTCAGGTGAACGATGTTCACCTGAGGAAGGGGGAAGCCTCCGAAAGCTTGTGAATTTAAAATAAAATTGCTGGACTATAACTTGGTGTTGTAAAATTGTTTACAATTGTCAACCCCAGTCCATCACCGGCATCTCCACATCATGAAACAAATATAGCACACCATAAGGAATAATCTATTTTTCTTCATTCACTATCCTCCACAAACTATGGATAACTCTTCTGATGTAGGCAGGCCTACAATCACACCAAACTGCACACTCTTATTCACAGCAACATCTAAACAATGGTAAGACCAACACTTATCAAATACCTTGTAAACTTCCTGGGATGTAACCTGCTGTAAAGGCTCTTCTTGACTCTCCCGTTACTACACTAGGGCCTCTCTTTGCTTACTGGTATTAATTGGTACATACCAGATTTACTTCTATTTTGTTTCCAAAGGATGCAAATGTTTTACTGCAATTTTTGGGTGTTTTGATTATAGGTGAAAGGCCACATAAATTTGCATACTTACGTGTTTTCTGCAACTCAGCCTACTTTCAAAAAGAGGCCAAATTACAGAGTATATTTGAGCATTGATGCAGATTCAGATCCTCTTCTAGTTTTTGGGTTGCATGCAGCTCTAAGGCTTCATACATTGTGGGTTCCTTCACATCTATTCTGGTACTATATGCCATATTTCTACTTGTATCTTGTGAATAATGTGCCTGAAAATCATGTATAGTGACAATGTTATTGAACAATTTTGATATATTTCAAAGGACTTTTGGGTTAAAAAAATTTCGAACAAACTCTGGTTTTCTGATTCCAAACTCGGATCTTCTACCTGCTGAAGTAGCAAAGAAAAATGTTGTGATATTTTTCAAGAATGCCCCGGATAATTAAATCACAGAATCATAGAAAGGTTACAGCATGGAAGGAGGCCATTCGGCCCAGAGTCCACGCCGGCTCTATGCAAGAGCAATCCAGCTGTTCCCACTCCCCCGCCCTTTCCCCGTAGCCCTGCAAAGTTTTTCCTTTCAAGTACTTATCCAGTTCCCTTTTGAAGGCCATGATTGAATTTGCCTCCATCTCCCCCTCAGGCAGTGCATTCCAGATCCTAACCAGTCGCTGTGTAAAAAAGTTTTTCCTCATGTCACCTTTGGTTCTTTTGTCAATCACCTTAAATCTATGTCCTCTGGTCCTTGACCCTTCCAACACTGGGAACAGTTTCTCTCTTTGTACTCTATCTAGTCCCTTCATGATTTTGAATACCTCTATCAAATCTCCTTACAACCGTCTCTGCTCTGAGGAGAACAATCCCAGCTTCTCCAGTCTATCCACGTAACTGAAGTCCCTCATCCCTGGAACCATTCTAGTGGGCATTAGTGCAGAAGCTT
Source organism: Heptranchias perlo (assembly GCF_035084215.1). Lineage (NCBI taxonomy): Eukaryota > Metazoa > Chordata > Chondrichthyes > Hexanchiformes > Hexanchidae > Heptranchias > Heptranchias perlo. The sequence goes on from NC_090328.1 coordinate 82,652,403, forward strand.
CAAGTAGCGCAGCACCATCAAAAATGTAAAACATGATAAGTGCCATTTTGGTTTGACTTTCTCTTCAAACATAGGGGGGGAATTTTAACCCCCCCCCCCCTCCCCACGATGCACTTGAAATTTAACACTGACCGGCCAGGTTTCCCAGGGCTCAGGAAACCCAGTAGCTAAATAGAGATGGGAGTAGCTGGATCAAGCAGGTAAGTGCTTTTTAAATACTGTTTGTGAGCCAGGACGAGCAGGCCCTTCAAGCAAATCTTCTTTTGCAATTAGCCGACCCCCCCCCCCCGCCCAACAAATCCACAATCCCGAGCCTGTTCCCTCTCCCTCCCGATAGCCAGTCCGCCTCCCCCCCCCACCCCCACTTCTGCCCCGCGATCCTGAGTCTGTCCCCCTTCCCTCCCCATTGCCAGACTGGCCAACCCCATGAGCTTTCCTGGTCCCCCCTCCCTCCCGATTGCCGTTCCGACCCCCCCTCCCAAACTCCCACCTTTTCTGGTTGCCGGGGACCGACCTCAACTGACTCCAGATGCGGCCTTCTACTGCTGGCTGCCAGGCGGGAGCCAGAGTAAAAAAATTACAATGAGGTCCTGCCATTAAATTCAGCAGGTCTTCTACATTCCTGGGATTTCTGGGATTTCTGGGTCTCTGCCCCCCCCCCCCCCCCCGCCCCACTCTCCCTCCGCTGCAAATACATGCCCCTATCGCTCCTTGCTCCCTGTAAACATTGGGGCCATAATTTCAAATACTGGTGGTTATTTAAATAGACCATGATTTGGCATCATGTTTCAAGAAAGGCTTTTTTAAAAAAAAGGCTCCAGCAACTTCACAAGTTACTTCAGCTCAGGATGCCTGCAATACCATCTGTGGTGAAAGAGAGACACTCAGACACAGTCCCTCTTTGTTTTCCCAAATCAAAATGAACTGGGAACAAAGCAAGAGTAAGGACTTCTGAAACAGGAATATAGGGAGAGTGGGAATTGGATGCAGAGGGGGAATGAGGTGCTAATTATTATTATTATAATACATAAATAATACAAACTTGAGTACAACAAACTAAATAAACCAAATAATGGCAGTGCAGGAAGGGACAATGATGTGTCAGTCCTGCATGAGGTGGGAGTCTCAAACACCAAGAGTTGTCTCGGGCAATCACATCTGTGGGAAGTGTTTCCAACTTACATTGTTCGATCTCAAAATCTCAGAACTTGAGAAGGAGATGGAGACAATTTGACACATCAGGGAGGGAGAGTAGTTTCTGGAGTGAGAATTTGAGATGGTAGTCATCCTGATGAGAGTTATGGAGCAGGCAAGATGGGTGACTATCCAAGGGGTGGGGAAAGGCAGAAAGGAATGGTCAGACAAGAAGCGCCCAGAGCAACTTAAGTTCTCAACAGAAGGGCTGACACCATTTTTTGCAGTCCAGACCAACAGTCCCGGATGCTATATTGCCTCCCAGGTGCTAGGTTAAGGGGCAGAATTGAATAGACTGGTAAAGATTGTGCAAGGGGAAGGAGAGAAACCAGTTATTGTGGGAGCCAATGATAATATATCAAGAAAGACCTGAAATTCAGCAAAATGAATTTAGGAGATTAGGAAACAAGCGTTAAGAGCAGAAATTCACAGGTGGTAATCTCAGGATTACTTCCCCAGCCATGCACTAGAATGGGAAAGGACAAGATTATTAGAAAAACCAATACATGGCTAAAGGAGTGGTGTCAGGAAGAGGGATTCAATTTTGTTGTGCATTAGCACCAGCTCTGGGATGGATGGGAGCTATTCTGTAAGAACGGGCTATATCTGAACAGGCAGGGCATTACTGTGCTGGCAAAACGGTTCAATAGGGAAGTGATGAGGTTCTTAAACTAGGGACAGGGGGCGGATGAAGGGAAAACAAAAACAACCAGCATCAGCTAATCGAGAAAGGAGAAATAGATGTGGTTAATATTCATGCAAAAAAGGAATAGAGTCAAGGAATAAAATCAGATGGACCAGTTAAAAGGTGGGAAAAGACTGCAGTGAAGATAAGGGGTAGCTCAGACAAAAAAATCATAGAAAAAGGAGTAGTATTGAAAACAGCAAGGTGAGGTTAAAAAGCATAGATTGCAATAAAGAAAGAATTTGTATTTATATGGTGCTTTTCACAACCTTAGGATGTCCTAAAGCACTTTACAGTCAGTGAAGTAATTTTGAAATGTAGTCACTGTAGGAAACGCAGCAGCCAATTTGCGCACAGCAAGGTCCCACAAACAGCAAGATAAATGACCAGATTATCTGGGTGTTGGTTGGCAGATAAATGTTGGCCAGGAAACCAGGGAGAACTGCCCTGCTTTTCTTCAAATAATGCCGTGGGATCTTTTACGTCCACCTGAGGGGGTAGACGGGAGCTCGGTTTAACAGACTTTAGGACAAAATTGGGGGAACTGGAAGCAATTATTTTACAGGAAGATCTCGACTTAATATGCATTAACAAAAATTTGGTTGCAAACTGGACAAGAATATCAGGATTATAATATATTTAGGAGGGATAGAAAGAAGGTGGGGTGGCAATATTGGTTAGAGAGAAAATACATGCTGCAGAGAGGACTGATGTGGACAAGGAAGTAGTACAGGCAGAGTCAATATGGTTGGAGCTCTCACACACACACACACACACACACACACTTACTTTAGAGTAGTTATGGAAAAGAACAAGGAAAAAATCAAATTGAAAATATTCAAGTGCAGGAGGGCTAACTTCAGTGAGTTGAAATGGAATCTGGCTCAGGTGGACTGTAATCAAAGATTAGCAGGTAGAACAGTAAATGAGCAATGGGAGGCTGTCATAGAGGAGATAGTTCGAGTACAGATTGGGCACATTCCCACGAGGAGGAAAAGGTAGTGCTTCCAAAGCTAGAGCTCCCTAAATGACTAACGATATAGAGATTAAAATGACATTATGACAAATGTAAGGTTCATAATACAGTAGAGAACCAACCCGAATACAGAAAGTACAGGGGAGAACAGAAAAAGGAAATAAGAGGGGCAAAGAGAGTGCATGAGAATAAATTAACAGGTAACATAAAAGGGAACCCAAAAGTCTTCAACAAACATATAAATACTAAAACGGTAGTGGGGCCAATTAGGGACCAAAAATGAGATCTTCTTGTGAAGGCAGAGGGCATGGCTGAGATACTAAATGAGTACTTTGCATCTGTCTTCACTAAAGAAGAGGATGCTGCCAATGTCACAGTAAAGGAGGAGGTAGTACAGAAATTGGATAGGATAAAAATAAATAATGGAGGTACTTAAAAGGTTGGCAGCGCTCAAAGTAGAAAAGTCACCCGGTTTGGATGGGATGCATCTGAGGCTGCTGAGGGAAGCAAGGGTGGAAATTACAGAGGCCCTGGCCATAATCTTCCAATCCTCCTTAGAAATGGGAATAGTGCCAGAGGACTGGAGGATTGTAAATGTTACAGCCCTGTTCAAAAAGGGGGAGGGGGATAAATCCAGCAACGACAGACCAGTTAGCCTAATGTCGGTGGTGGGGAAGCTTTTAGAGACAATAGTCTGGGGCAAAATTAATTGGAAAAATATGGGTTAATAAATGAAAGATAGATAGGCAGCATTGTAGGCAATGTCGATGGAAGCATAAAATTACAGAGATATTAATAAATTAAGTGAATGGGAAAAACTGTGGTAAATGGATTTCAGTGTAGGCAAGTGGGAGGTCATCCACTTTGGACCTAAAAAGGATAGATCAGAGTACTTTCTAAATGGTGAAAAGCTCAACATAGTGGGGGTCCAAAGAGACTTAGGGGGTCCATGTACAAAGATCATTAAAATGTCATGGACTGCTACAGAAAATAATCACAAAGGCTAATGGAATGCTGGCCTTTATATCAAGAGGACGAGAATACAAGTGGGTAGAAATGATGCTACAGCTATAAAACACCCTGGTTAGACCACACCTGAAGTACTGTGTTCAGTTCCGGGCACTGCATCTTCAGAAGGATATACTAGCCTTGAAGGCCAGCGTAGATTTACTAGAATGATACCAGGGCTCCAAGGGTTAAATTACAAGGAGAGATTACACAAACTAGGGTCGTATTCCCTGGAATTTAGAAGATTAAGGGGCAATTTGATCGAAGTTTTCAAGATATTTAGGGGAATTGATAGGGTAGACAGAGAGAAATTTCCGCTGGTTGGGTAGTCTCGGACTGGGAACATAGCCTAAAAATTAGAGCCAGGAGTGAAGTTAGGAAACACTTCTACATGCAAAAGGCGGTAAAAGTTTGGAACTCTTCCTCAAACAGCAGTTGATGCTAGGACAATTGTTAGATTTAAAATCTGAGATTTTTGTTAACCAAGGGTAGTAAAGGATATGGGGCTAAGGCAGGTATATGGAGTTAGGTCACTATCTAATTGAATGGCGGAACAGGCTCGAGGGACTAAATGGCCTAGTCCTGTGCCTATGTTCCTATGAAAGCCAATATGGAATTGTTAAATCAAATCGTGTTTGACCAACTGATTGAGTTCTTTGAAGAAGTAAAGGAGAGGGTTGATGAGGGTAGTGTGGTTGTGTATAGACTTTCAAAAGGCATTTGACAAAGTATCAAAGCATAAACTTGTTAGCAAAATTGAAGCCCATGGGATTAAAGGGGCAGAGGCTGTGTCGAAACAAAATTGGCTAAGGGACAGAAAGCAGAGAGCAGTGGTGAACGGCTGTTTTTCAGACTGGAAGTATACAGTGGTGTACCCCCAGGGGTCAGTATTAGGATAACTGCTCCTTTTGCTATATATTAAATAACCTGGACTTGGGAACAGAGGGTATAAATTCAAAGTTTGCAGAAGACATGAAACTCAGAAATGTAGTAAACAGTGAGGAGGATAGTAACAGACTTCAGGAGGACACAGACAGACTGGTGAAATGGACAGACAAATGGCAGATGAAATTCAACACAGAAGTGTGAAGTGATTCATTTTGGTAGGAAGAATGAGGAAAGGCAATATAAACAATTTTAATGGGAGTGCAGGAACAGAGACACCTGGGGGTACACATGCACAAATCTTTGAAGCTGGCAGGACAAGTTAAGAAAGTTGTTAAAAACAGAGAACAAATGCAAGGAAATTATGCTAAACCTTTATAAAACACTGGGTAGGTCCTAGCTAGAGTATTTTTTTTAAATTCATTCATGGGATGTGGGCGTCACTAGCAAGGCCAGCTTTTATTGCCCATCCCTAATTGCCCTTGAGAAGGTGGTGGTGAGCTGACTTCTTGAACTGCTGCAGTCCTTGTGGTGAAGGTACTCCCACAGTGCTGTTAGGGAGGGAGTTCCAGGATTTTTACCCTGCGACGATGAAGGAATGGCGGTATATTTCCAAGTAAGGATGGCGTGTGACTTGGAGGGGAACGTGCAAATGGCGGTGGTTCCATGCGCCTGCTGCCCTTATCCTTCTAGGTGGTAGAGGTCACAGCTTATCGAGGTGCTGTCGAAGAAGCCTTGGCGAGTCGTTGCAGTGCATCTTGTGGATGGTACACACTGCAGCCACGGTGCGCCGGTGGTGGAGGGAGTGAATGTTTAGGGTGATGGATGGGGTGCCAATCAAGCGGGCTGCTTTGTCCTGGATGGTGGTGAGCTTCTTGAGTGTTGTTGGAGCTGCACTCATCCAGGCAAGTGGAGAGTATTCCATCACACTCCTGACTTGTGCCTTGTAGATGGTGGAAAGGCTTTAGGGAGTCAAGAGGTGAGTCACTCGCCGAATATGCAGCCTCTGACCTGCTCTTGTAGCCATAGTATTTCACATCGGTCTTCAGTAAACAGAGGGATATTGGAGAAGTGGTGAATCCTGAAGTGATTGAGAGCGAGAAGTGCGATATTTTGATGGATAAAAGGAAAAGTTTAGATTAAGTTAGCTGAGCTGGGTGGGGGGGGGGGGGGGGGGGGAGAAAGACAACGTACCAGGGTCTGACAGAATACATCCTAGGATCCTGAAAGAGTTCAGGGAGGCAACTGTGGAGGTGCTAGATATTTATTTCAAGGCTCTATGGAGTATGAATGTGCTAGAGGATTGGTGTCTAGTCAATGTGGTACTCATTTTTAAAAAGGGAGACAGAGCTAATACAGGAAATTACAGGCCAGTTAGTTTAACATCTGTGGTAGGGAAAATGTTATATAATTAAGGATTAAATTGCCACGTATGTAGATAGAGAAAAGAGTTAGAAATAGCCAGAACGGATTTCAAAGGGGATGAATGTGCTCAACGAACCTCATACAATTCTTTGAGGAAGTAACAGATATGATAAATTGGCGGGGGTGGTGGGGGGGGGGAAATGCAGTGGATGAAGTGTACATGAGCTTTGGGAAAGCCTTTGACAAGATCCACATAGGAGATTACTGAAGAATAAGGAGTATGCAATGAGGGGGAGGATAGCAAACTGGATTAAAAATTGGTTCGAAGGGAGAAAACAGAGAATAGGAATTAAGGCCAGTTATTCAGACTGTTAGAAATGGGTAGTGGTGTCCTACAGGGTTCAGTCTGGGGCCACTTCTGTTCACTGTGTAGATCAAAGATTTGAACGTAGGCCGAGAGGGAATCATGTCAATATTTGTAGATGTTATCAAAATAGGAGCTTTAGCTAATTCTTTAGAAGACCAAAGGAAACTGTAAAGGGATATTGGGAAGATGGGGATATGGGCTAGAAAGTGTAAGATGGAATTCAGTGGTCAGTAAGTGATGCATTTTGGTAAAAAAAAACAATTAAGAATACTCTGAATAAAAGTATGCTCGGTGCTGTGAGAGAGCAGAGGGTTTTGGAGGTACAGGCTCACAGAATATTAAAAGGCAGCACCTCAGTTTAATAAGGCTATAAAAACGTTAATAGAATTCAGTTCCACAGGCAATAGAGCCGAAGAGGCTCAAAGGTAAATTTGAAATTATTTTTGTTGGGCCCGAAGCAGCAGGAGTGCTCTTCCTGGCTCCAGAATAATAATCTGGGCCGCTGCCGCCCTGTTACCTGACCCCCGCCCTCTGCGATCGAGGCACCCCCTCATACTTAACTCGTTGGTGGCCGGGGTGACCCGATATTGACCAGTCTTAATCCGGTAAGCTGCAGACACACCAATTTGGCGCCCCGAAGCTCACCAGCCTGATGTAAATGAGCTGGGGCTACAAAATCGCGGCCGCCTCTTCATAGAATCATGGAAAGTTACGGCAGAGAAGGAGTCCATTCGACCCATTGTGTCTGTGCCGGCCAAAAGAGTTATCCAGCCTAATCCCACTTTCCAGATCTTGATCCATAGCCTTGTAGGTTACACCACTTCAAATGCGTATCCAAGTACTTTTTAAAATGCAAAATGGGTTTCTGCCTCCACCACCCTTTCAGGCAGTGAGTTCCAGACCCCCACCACCCTCTGGGTAAAAAAATTTCTCCTCAGCTCCCCTCTAATCCTTCTACCAATTACTTTAAATCTATGCCCCCTGGTTATTGACCTCTCTGCTAAGGGAAATAGGTCCTTCCTATCCACTCTATCGAGGCCCCTCATAATTTTATACACCTCAATTAAATCTCCTCTCAGCCTCCTCTGTTCCAAAGAAAACAACCCCAGCCTATCCGATCTTTCCTCATGGCTAAAATTCTCCAGTCCTGGCAATATCCTTGTAAATCTCCTCTGTACCCTCTCTAGTGCAATCACATCTTTCGTGTAATGTGGTAACCAGAACTGTAGACAGTATTCAAGCTGTGGCCTAACCAGTGTTATATATAGTTCTAGCATAAGCACCCTGCTCTTATAGTCTGTGCCTCAGTTAATAAAGGGAAGTATCCTGTATGCCTTCCTAACCATCCTATCTACCTGTCCTGCTACCTTCAGGGATCTGTGGACATGCACTCCAAGGTCCCTCTGTTCCCCTACACCTCGCAGTATCCTCCCAATTATTGTGTATTCCCTTGCCTTGTTTGCCCTCCCCAAATGCATGACCTCACACTTCTCAGGATTGAATTCCATTTGCCACTTTTCTGCCCACCTGATCATTGATACCTTCCTGCAGTCTACAGCTTTCTTCCTCATTATCAACCACACAGCCAATTTTTGTATCATCTGCAAACTTCTTAATCATGCCCCCTACATTTAAGTCTAACTCATTAATATACACAACAAAAAGCAAGGGACCTAGTACTGAGCCGTGCGGAACCCTACTGGAAACAGCCTTCCAGTCACAAAAGCACCCATTGACCATTACCCTTTGCTTCCCGCACTGAGCCAATTTTGGATCCAAATTGCTACTTTCCGCTTGGAACCCATGGGCTTTTACTTTCCTGACCAGTCTGCCATGTGGGACTGTGTCAAAAAGCTTGCTAAAATCCACGTACACTACATCCATGTTACCCTCATCGACCCTCCTTGTTACCTCTTCAAAAAAATTCAATCAAGTTAGTCAGACACGACCATCCCTTAACAAATCCATGCTGGCTGTCCTTGATTAATCTGTGCCTTTCTAAATGACAATTAATACTGTCCCTCAGAATTGTTTCCAATAATTTGCCCACCACCGAGGTTAGATTGACTGGCCTGTAATTAATCAGTCTATCCCTTTCTCCCTTTTTAAACATCAGTACAATGTTTGCTGCCTTCCAGTCTTCTGGCACCACGCTTGTAGCCAGAGAGGATTGGAACTGACACCACGCTTGTAGCCAGGGAGGATTGGAACTGACACCACGCTTGCAGCCAGGGAGGATTGGAACTGACACCACGCTTGCAGCCAGGGAGGATTGGAAAATGATGGTCAAAGCCTCCCTTGCTTCTCTTAATAGCCTGGGATACATTTAATCCGGGATGGCAATTTATCTATTTTCAAAGATGCTAATCCCCTTAATATTTCCTCCCTATGTTTATGTCATCCAATATTTCACACTTATCCTCCTTAACTACAATGCCTGCATCATCCTCCTCTTTTGTGAAGACAGACGCAAAGTATTCATTAAGAACCATATTCACGTCTTCCGCCTTCATACACAGGTTACCTTTTTGGTCTCTAATAGGCCCTACTCTTTCCTTCGTTATCCTCCTGCTCTTTATCTATTTATAAAACATCTTTGGGCTTTTCTTGATTTTACTTGCCAATATTTTTTCGTGCCCTCTTTGCTTTCCTAATTTCCTTTTTAATTTCACGCCTGTACTTTCTATACTTCTCTAGGCTTTTTGCAGTATTGAGTTCTCGGTATCTGACATTGGCTTTCCTTTTTTGCTTTATCCTACTCTGTATAATCCTTGACATTCGGGGGGGGGGGCTCTAGATTTGGGAGTCCCAAACTTTTTTCTTTGTGGGAGCATATTTGCTCTGAACCCTCACTATTTCATCCTTGAATGCCTCCCACTTCACATCGTTCACCTGACGAAGGAGGAAGCCTCCGAAAGCTTGTGAATTTAAAATAAAATTGCTGGACTATAACTTGGTGTTGTAAAATTGTTTAAATTGTCAACCCCAATCCATCACCGGCATCTCCACATCAACACTGCTCTGACACTGAGGAACGCGATGGACACCTACAGACGCTGAAAGACGCCCTAGTAAGAACGGGATATGACGCTCGACTCATCGATCAACAGTTCCGACGGGCCACAGCGAAAAATTGCATAGACCTCCTCAGAAGACTAACACGGGACGCAACCAACAGAGTACCCTTCGTCGTCCAGTACTTCCCCGGAGCGGAGAAACTACGCCATGTTCTCCGCAGCCTTCAACATGTCATCAATGACGACGAACACCTCGCTATGGCCATCCCCACACCTCCACTACTCGCCTTTAAACAGCCACCCAACCTCAAACAAACCATCGTTCGCAGCAAATCACCCAGCTTTCAGGAGAACAGCGTCCACGACACCACACAACCCTGCCACGGTAACCTCTGCAAGACATGCCAGATCATCGACACAGATACCACCATCACACGAGAGGACACCACCCACCAGGTGCATGGTTCATACTCCTGTGACTCGGCCAACGTTGTCTACCTCATACGTTGCAGGAAAGGATGCCCCAGAGCATGGTACATTGGCGAGACCATGCAGACGCTGCGACAACGGATGAACGGACACCGCGCAACAATCGCCAGACAGGAGGGTTCCCTCCCAGTCGGGGAACACTTCAGCAGTCAAGGACATTCAGCCACCGACCTTCGGGTAAGCGTACTCCAAGGCGGCCTTCGAGACACTCGACAACGCAAAATCGTCGAGCAGAAATTGATAGCCAAGTTCCGCACCCATGAGGACGGCCTCAACCGGGATCTTGGGTTCATGTCACGCTACACGTTACCCCACCAGCAAACAAATGTTATCTGTTTTTAATATAACGGGTCAATTGCTGTCAAAATGTTTCTGCCTCTCTCGCTCTGTTTTTTTAATTGGCATCTCCACATCATCTGTTTTTTTAGTTCTGGCCATTTGTATATTCGGTGGCCTTGTAGGTAACACCTATCTGTCTGAACACTTTGGTTGCCTTGGCAACGGGCAGTTGAAAAGACTTCTGTAATCACCAGGCATTGTTCTGTGATTTATAAATGCGATAGGTTCGAGGATTTCATTTCCACATTCACCTGAGGAAGGAGGAAGCCTCCGAAAGCTTGTGGATTTTAAAATAAAATTGTCGGACTATAACTTGGTGTTGTAAAATTGTTTACAATTGCTCTGACACTGATTTACCTTCAAGAAGCTGTTTCCAGTCCACTTTTGCTAAATCACAACTTAGCTTGGTAAAATTGGCCTTTCCCCACTGCTGGGATGGGCAACCAACAGGCACGCTTTGTTGATCAGCCACCCAAAGGTCAATATCGACCCTAATGAATGAACAGCCATAATTATCTGATCGTTAGAATTGTGTCGGCAACAGTTAGATGAAAATTCATTCGTTTTTTGAGCAAATAATGAAAACCCTATGATGCAAGGCCTTGGTACTGAAATGTTTTATTGAACAAACTGATTAACATTCATTAGATTAAAGCCCTTATCCAAATAACTCCTAAGAAAACAAACCCATGTGATCTTTCAAAACAGGAAGCGTTTATAAAAAGATTACTGCTGCATAAAATTTATAGAAAGCATTTGTTGTTCTAATCGCAGAACCGTATTATATCCTCTAAATATATTTATCAGATCACTGGAAATTCAAAGTCATTACTCCATAAGCAGTGTCATTTTAAAACAGATAAAATCATCCCAAAAAAAAAGCGCCGTTTAAAACTGATTTGAAGTGTGTACAATGTGCACGTACAAAGACTTGCCACACAAACAGGAAAAACTTGAGTATGTCAATTAAGACTTTTTCTTTTGAAAGGAAGAAATCAACCAATTTTTGATTTGTTAATTTACATTCACTTTTTGCTGTTTCCAAGTTTTTATGGGCAACATTTCAGAAAAATGGCTAAATTCTCTAAGGGCAGAGATGTATTTCACTGCCTGTGCTGGCAGCTCCTCAGACAGACTACTCTTCCTAGTTATAAATCATCACTTCCCTTTTCTTTCTGGTATGCTTTATGCTGGACTGAAACCTTGTGCAGTGGAAATGGATTCTCAATGTACAATTGTTCCTGAAATGAATTTAGAAGTTAAAATTTAATTGGAATACTCTGAAATATACATTTCACAAAATTTAGTTACATTATGGAAGAGATCCCTTGCTCATTACAAAATATAAAATTGCAGTATTTTCTGTTAAAAAAATCAGAAGCGACAATTCTGTACTTGTTTTACAAATATTCAATTCTACAGTCAGGTAACCAAAGCCCAATTTCTGTATAGTCTTTAACATCTGTGTTCTAGAAAAATAAGTCAGATGCTGAGAGTTTGTTTCCCCTGGCTGGAGAGTCTAGAACTAGGGGGCATAGTTGCAGGATAAGGGGTCAGCCATTTAAGGTTGAGATGAGGAGGAATTTCTTCACTCAAAGGGTTGTGACTCTTTGGAATTCTCTACCCCAGAGGGCTGTGGATGCTGAGTCGTCAAGGCTGAGATAGATAGATTTTTGGACTCTAGGGGAATCAAGGGATATGGGGATCAGGCAGAAAAGTGAAGTTGAGGTCAAAGATCAGCCATGATCTTATTGAATGGCGGAGCAGGCTCGAGGAGCCGTATGGCCTACTCTTGCTCCTATTTCTTATGTTATGTTCTTAAGTCATAGACTCGGTACTATTTATTGTGCTATAAACACATTTCATGAAATTTCACAATTTTAGTTCAGACTCTTAGCATTCAAATGTGAATTTAAATAAATGAAATAGATTTTAAACTGGCATCATTGTATACATAGATTTTGCTACTTTTAGGAGGATGAATCCCTCTCTACAGAGTCCCATTAATAATAAAGTGACAGTGAAGTCAGGTAAAGTAGCCTAAATTAATCTGCTTTGGAAATCACGAACTACAATCAACGTTTTTAAGTGGTTAATCAAAGACTTAATCGCCAGAATATTGAAAAAGCACAACTTCCCCTTCCACTATTGCCAACATATCTTGTACTGCAAAACATTCTTAAGCTTCCACACAAGTTCTATCTATCCCAGCTGAAATTACATTGACAGAGAATTTTACAACTGTTCAAATCAGTCTAGCTGCAATAATGCTAACCTCGTTCTTCAAGGTATAAGCCTGAGATGGTGAAACTTTAACCAGGTTTATGCCTCACTAACCTTGGATTTATACCATAATCTATTACCATACACAATGCTTAAGTTAAAACTTTCTCGCACAGATCAAAAACAGAAAAATATCTTTCCAAGAAGTCTGATTCAAATAGACATTATACAGAGTTTAATGTATTTTTCCCTGATTTAGAAGGTAGATCCTGCCCAAGAAATGTCCTCAACTTCTTTGAGGACATTAAATAAAGTGGATAGTTGCACTCATCACATACTTTTCGTCTTTCAGAAAGCTTTTGATAGAGTTCCACATGAACGATTGCAGAAGGACATATATAGGCTAGCAGAATGAGCAGATAGCTACCAGATGTAGTTCAGTAGAGAAATGTAAAGCAATACATTTTGGTAGTAAGATTAGGAGCAAGAACACCTGAAATGGTAAAATTTTATATGGAGTAGAGGAGCAGAGAGAGCTTTGCGTGCAGATACACAGGTCATTAAAGGTGACAGTGGAAGCAGATAAAGCCATAAAAAAGGCAAATGGAATCCTTGGTTTTGTATGCAATATAAAATTATGGAGGTAATGTTGAACTTGTACAAGACATTAGCTGGGCTGCAGTTGAAGTATTGTACACAGTTTTGGGCACCTCATTTTAGGAAGGATTTAAAGCGATGGAAAATATGCAGAGTCGATGCACTAAGCTATTACTAGGGACAATGGGTTACAGTTACAAAGAGGATTGAGAAGTTAGGGCTCTTTTCCTCTGGAACGGAGAAGATTGAAGAATTCTTCAAGATTATGAAGGGTTATAATGGGGTAAATAGTGATGGATTGTTTCCACTGATCAGAGGGATGTTAATAAGAGGGCACAAGATTCTGATAATCACAAAAGGAATTAATGAGGTTAAGAAAATGCCTTAGTACAGAGGGCAGTTGAAATGTGGAATTCTCTGCCATAAACCAATGTTGAAGGAGGCTCCTTAAGAACTTTTAAAAGGGATTTAAATAGGATAGTGGCTTCAAGAAGATGGACATTGGAAGCGAGCAGTAGTGCTGGATTAGATTCAGTGGCTCATGTGGAAAGAAACACTGGCCAAATGGCATTTTACTGTGCTGTAAAATTCTTTAATTCGATAAAAGACTTCTAATTAAAGTGACCGTGGCCATGGCTAGATCCCCTATGGCTAGTTATTTCTGCCTCTTTAGTACTGAATTCAATGTCACAATTCTGAATGGAAAATAGTGGGAACTCTCTCAATGACTCATTAAGCTCAGAGCTTGGTGAGAGTTGAGTGAATCTACTAGACGGAGTGACTTGCTAAACAGAGTGACGATGGGGATTTAGAGAGTGGGAATTCGGTGCAGAGGGGGAAGGAGGTGCTAAGTAATTTAAACCAAGGGGCAACTAATATATATATATATATATATATGTGTGAAAATAAATAATCATAGTAATTAATTAAGATCTAAGGGGATCAAATTAAAATTAACTAAATAGAAGATACCAACATTGAAGGGATCTGAATTGCATTAAATAAAAATCTGGTATACGTACATAATAAATAGAAGTTAAGGGGATACTAAAATAAAAATGTTAATAAACAAAAAACAAGACAAATTAGTTACAAATTAATCTGAAATCAAGCTAAATCCATCTACTAAATATAATCTAGGTCTTAAGTAAGTGTATCATATTTAGAATTAAATTACTACTAGTAAATAAATAAAAACTAGAAATGGCAGTGCAGACTGTGTCAGGACTGTGATATGTGGGAGTTTGTGGACAGTGAGACTTTCCTGGATTGCCACATCTGCAGGAAATGCCTCTGCCTTGAGACACTTCAGCTCAGAATCCTCAAGCTGGAGTGCAAGTTAGAAAAAAATCAGAATAGAAAGGTTGTAGTCATAGGGAATTCGATAATTAGGGGGATAGATAGCATCCTCCACAGTCGTGACAGAGTCCAGGAGGGTGTGTTGCCTTCCTGGTGCAAGGGTAAAGGATACCTCAGAGCAATTGCTCAGGAATTTGGAAAGGGTGGGGGAAGATCTCGTTGTTGTGGTCCATGTTGGGACCAATGACATTAGGCAGAAAAGGGAGGAGGTCCTGCTAAGTGAATATCAGAAGTTAGGAACGAAGTTAAAAAACAGGACCTCACAGGTGGTGATCTTGGGATTACTACCTGGGCCATGTGTTGATTGGCATAGGGAGAGACAGATCAGGAAGCTGAATGCGTGGCTGAAAGATTAGTGTAGGAAGAAGGATTCCATTTCATGGGACACTGGCAACAGTACTGGGACAGGAAGGAGTTGTACCACTGGGACAGGCTCCACCTGAACCGGAATGAGACCAGTGTCCTGGCGGAAAGGATAAATAGGGCTGAGGATCGGACTTTAAACTAGTGAGATGGGGGCAAGGATCTGGTGAAAATAACATAAGTCTGAAGATATAAGAAATAGGAGACAAGAGTAAAGGTCAGACCAGAACCAAGGGTAACAAATGGTCAGGGAACAAATACAGTTATAAGTACAAAATGACTGTTAAAAATAAAGTGAGGGGAACAATTATTAACAACGAATTAAATTGCCTCTACAGCAATATGCACAGCATCCACAACAAAACGGGAAACTAGAGGCAATAATTTATAGCAAGGAGCTACATAAAGAACAGGACTGGCAGTTAAATATTGAGGATGTAACTTATTTAGAAAGGATAGGGAAGGAAGGGGGTGGGGGTAGCTGTACTAATTAGAGACAACATAATGGCTATAGAAAAAAGGGATATACGTAATATTAAGATAGAAACAGAATCCATATGGACTGAGACAAAGGATAAGAGATCGATCACTTTAATAGGTATATTCTAGAGATCACCTAATAGTGGAAGGGAAGTGGAGGAAGAAATATGTATGCAAATCTATGAAATGAGTAAAAAACATCAAATTATAATCATGAGAGATTTCAACTAGCCCAAATAATCTGGCAAGAGGAGGCAGGGAAAGGAAAAAGGGAAATGGAGTTTTTAAGTGTGTACTGGACTCGTTTCTTGCCCAGTATGTGAGAAGCTCAAGAGAGGAATCACTGCTGGATCTAGTAATGGGATATGAACCAGAGCAGGCAAGAGAAGTAAGCGTAGGGGGACATCGAGGCAATAGTGATCATAACATAATAAAGGTTTAAAATAATGATTGAGAAAGCCATAAGTAAGACAAAGACCAAAGCAACAGATT
The DNA here is from genome assembly GCF_035084215.1 of Heptranchias perlo. Taxonomy (NCBI): domain Eukaryota; kingdom Metazoa; phylum Chordata; class Chondrichthyes; order Hexanchiformes; family Hexanchidae; genus Heptranchias; species Heptranchias perlo. Next base: position 82,668,242 of record NC_090328.1, read on the forward strand.
GGAAAAAAGCTAATTTTGAGGGGATGAGAATGGAACTGGGGAAGGTAAAGTAGAAAAAAAGTTTTGACAGACAGAGATAGAACAGCAGTGGGAAATATTTAAAACGGTGATCAAGAGAGTTCAGGAGAAATATATTCCTTTAAAAAAGCCAATATTGAAACACTGTGGTTGAAGAAATAAATAAGGGCAAAATTGAAACTAAAAACAAAGGCATACACTAAGTATATAGTTAATAAAGGAGGATGACAAAAGAGGTTGGGAAAGAAATCAAAAATACAATTAGGAAAGCAAAGAGGAACCATGAAATTAAATCAAGGACTATAAAAAGAAATAGTAAAGTACTCTACAGACACATAAATAACAAAAGAAAAATCAGGATAGGGATAGGGCCACTAAGGGATGCACAAGATAAACTCACAGGTAATGACAGCAAAATGGCAGAAATACTGAATAATTACTTTGCCTCAGTATTTACCAGGGAGGCAAACAAGGCAGGCATGACATTAGAAGAGATCAAAAAAGATATAAAGACATTTAAGATAGAAAGGGGGAAGATAATTGATAAACTAATCAAACTTAGAAAGGATAAAACCCCTGGTCTGGATGGATTCCATCCACACATATTGAAAGAAGTTAGGGAATAGATAGCAGAGGCACTATTACATATATATAAAAATTCATTAGAAAAGGAAATAGTGCCAGAGGACCGGTGGAAAAATAACAGAACCTTTATTCAAAGATGTAATAGAAAAACATCTAGAAAACAAAAATAAAAAAAGAGTAGTCAGCGCAGATTTCAGAAAGGAAAGTCATGCTTGACCAACCTTATTGAATTTTTTGAAGAAGTAACAGAAAGAGTAATCAAGGGTAATGCAGTAGATGTAATATATTTGGATTTTCAAAAGGATTTTGATAAGGTACTGCATTATAGGTCAGAGCATGTGGAGTCAGGGGACAAGTAGCAGAATTGATAGCAAGCTGGCTACAAAACTGAAGCAGAAAGTAGGGGTTAAGGTAGCTACTCAGACTGGCAAAAGGTGGGAAGTGGTGTCCCGCAGGGATTGATGGTGGGACCACTATTGTTCACAATTTGCATTAACCATTTGAACTCGGGAATCGGAAGTACAACTTCAAAATTTGCGGAAGACACCAAATTGGGGGGTGCAGTTAATACAAAGGAAAAATGCATCAAAATGCAAGAAGACGTTAATAAACTTGCAGAATGAGCGTGTAATTGGCAAATGAATTTCAATATAGATAAGTGTGAGGTGGTGCATTTTGGTAGGAAGTATAAGGAGGCCACATACTGCTTGGATAATGAGAGTCTATATAGAGTAGAGGAGCAAAGGGATCTCAGGGTACAGATACACAAATCACAAAAAGTAATGACACAAGTTAACAAGGCCATAAAGAAAGCAAACTAACCACTTGGGATTCATTTCTAGAGGGATAGGATTGAAAAACAGGGAAGTTATGTTAAACTTGTATAGACCACACTTGGAGTACTGTGCACAGTTTTGGTCTCCATATTATAAAAAGGATATAGGGGCGCTGGAGAAGGTGCAAAAAAATTCACAAGGATGATACCAAAACTGAGAGGATATACTTGTCAGGAAAGGCTAAACAGGCTGAGGCTCTTTTCTCTAGAAAAGAGAAGGCTGAGGGGTGACCTGAAAGAGGTCTTCAAGATAATGAAAGGGTTTGATAGGGTAGACGTGGAGAAAATGTTTTCAATTGTGGAGGAGGCCAAAACTAGAAGTCATAAATATATGATAGTCACTAATAAGTCCAACAGGGAATTCAGAAAAAGAGTGGTAAGAATGTGGAACGTGCTACCACAAGGAGTAGTTGAGGCAAATAGCATAGATGCATTTAAATGAAAGCTAGACAAGCACATGAGGGAGAAAGGAATAGAAGGGTATACTGCGAGGGTTAGAAGTAGGGAGGGAGGAAGCTCATGTGGAGCATAAACGCCGGCATACACCAGTTAGGCCGAATGCCTTCTTTCCGTGCTGTCGGCTCAATGTAAATTTGTCCAGTGAGTAGCTTAGCAATACTACTAATTGTAAACGAAGTGCAAATGCAGTGCCTTCCTGCAATGGAGATTAAAGTTCAGAAGCAGAGAAACTAAAATGCTAGTGGCAAATGTATAAGACTAAAGCTTCTTTCATATATTGGGTTTAGTGAAGTGCTGGGCCACCATTTTCTGACACATAGGTCTCACACAGCCAGTGGTAGCCCTGAAGAAAACTTACCTGATTTGCTTAAGTCAGGTTTTTTTTAAAAAACCAGATCTTCCTGGCCATTCACCGTAGTTTATTTTGTTTTACTTTGGTAGTGCTGCCACCTGTGCATCAGGACTCAGGGTCCCAGCACTCTCATATTTTGAGGAGATCACTAGCATGGTGGATAAGGGAGAGTCTATGGATGTTATCTATATGGACACCGAGTATGCATCTGATAAGGTTCCGCACAAGAGATTATTAGCAAAAATGAAAGTGCATTGAATTGGAGCCAACCGTGCAACATGGGTTGGAAAATTTTTGGGAGGGAGGAGACAGAGGGTAGCACTCTGATTAGTGGGATGTGATAAGTGGTGTTCCTCAGCGATCGGTACTGGGGCCTCAGCTTTTCACCATATATATCAATCACTTGGATGAAAGAGTAGAGAGTTGTATATCCTAGTTTGCAGATGACACTAAGTTAGGAGGCACAATAAGTTATGCAAGTGGGAGCAGGATATTACAAAGGGACATAGATAGATTTAGTGGGCAAAATGGTGGCAAATTAACTTCAATGTGGGGAAGTGTGAGGTCATCCAATTTGGATCTAAGAAAGAAAAATCGGAATACTTTCTTAATGGGGAGAAACTAGGAACTGTGGAGGAATGGGATTTTGGTGTTCATGTACACAGATCATTACAAGGTGGTGCATAGGTACAAAAAATAATCAAAAAGGCGAATGGAATGTTGGCCTTTATCTCAAGGGATTGAAATATAAAGGGAAGGAAGTTATGCTTCAGTTATACAGAGTCTTGGTCAGACCCCATCTGGAGTACTGCGTTCAGTTGTGGGCACTGCACCTCAGGAAGGATATATTGGCCTTGTAGGGGGTACAGTGCAGATTCACCAGAATGATACCAGGGCTTAAGGGGTTAAATTATGAGGACAAATTGCATAAAATTGATTTGTATTCCCTTGAGTTTGGATGGTTGAAGATGATCCAATCAAAGTATTTAAAATGACAAAAGGATTAAATACAAAAAAACTATGTCCTCTGGGGGGAGAATCCAGAACAAGGGGGCACAATCTTACAATTAGAACTAGGCCATTTAGGAGCAAAATCAGAAAGCACTTTTTGACTGAAAGGGTAGAGGGAATATATGAACTCTCTCCCCCAGAAGGCTGTGGATGTTGGGTCAATTGAAATTTTCAAGACTGAGACTAATAGATTTTTGTTAGGTAAGGGTAGCAAGAGATATGGATCAAATGGAGTTGAGGTACAGATCACCCATGATCTAACTGAATGGCAAAACAGGCCCAAGGGGCTGAGTGACCTAATTCCTGTTCTTATAAAAGCTGCTTAAACCAGTTCTGTTTTAGGAAGCATGATCAAGGTTCCCTTTTCCACATGTACACTTAGCATAAATGAGACTGTCGATGGGGGTAATTAATGATTTTAGACAGATCACAGGTTTTCTCCCACTTATGTTCTAATTTGTTTGCTGAGGAAATTTAAGCTGCAATAACAGCTACGAATGCGATTAATGGTCAGCACCCCCCCCAACTGCTCTCCCATTTCTTGATCAAATGCATCACACACACCTTGTAAGGTACATTGGGACTTCACTAAACGAAAGCTACGGCTTTTGCTATTGTAGCAGAGTAAAGAAAGAACTCGCATTTAAATAGCGCCTTTCACCACCTCAGGACGTCCCAATGAAGTACTTCTGAAGTGTAGTCATTGTTGTACAGTAGGAAATGTGGCAGCCAATTTGCGCACAGCAAGATCCCACAAAACAGCAGTGAGATAATGACCAGGTAATCTGGTTTGGTGATGTTGGCTGAGGGATAAATATTGGCCAGGATACTCCCCTGCTCTTCTTCGAATAGTGCTATGGGATCTTGTGTGTCCACCTGAGGGGGCAAACAGGGCCTCAGTTTAACATCTCATCCGAAAGATGGCACTTCCAACAGTGCAACACTCCCTCTGTGGTGTCAGCCTGGATGATGTGCTCAAGTCTCTGGAGTGGGACTTGAACACATATCCTTGTGACTTGGAGACGAGAGTGCTACTACTGAGCCTTGGTTGACACTCCCATCCACTGAGGAATCAGCAATACACCATACTTTACCACAATATAGTAGCATAGTGAAAGTAAAAACATCTATATATTACTAAAATTTTTGAATAGGGCATGCACTTCCAATCAACGAACTTAACATTTTTGAAACATGTTTTCCTATTGTCACAATTTTTGGTCATACTTTTCTGTCGACATTTTACTTTGTAAATTGCTAGGTCAACATTTCCCATTCAATTTTGCTCTTTGAACTGTCACAATATAGTTGAAGGCTCTGGACACTAGATGGCTCCATGCAGACACCTTTTCTTGAGTCTATTTCCCATCACCATTATAATCTTATGATAAAAACATTTATCAACTGACCATGGGCAACGCCACTGATAATTTAATAGTACTCTATATTTTTAACATTCCTGCAGGGAAGTATGGAGTAGATGTTCAGTTATTAAAATTTTGGTTTGCAGGATATGCATGAACTACCAATGGAATTTCAAACAAACAAAAACTTGGGATGGCAGGTCCCTAGGTGGAAGGTAAAAAAGAGATTCAAAGGTAGGAGGAAATTGAGGGGGAAAAAGTTTTATGGACGAAAATCAAATCACTGTCTGAAGAGCTTGCAAGGCAGGATCAACTGGCCAATGAGGGAAAAGTGAGAGAATTATTTTGCCATAAGAGTTAGTTCTTTCTTTTCCCATCTTTAGTGAATTCTAATCATAGAAATCATAGAATCATAGAATCATAGAAAATTTACGGCACAGGAGGCCACCATTCGGCCCATCATGTACGCGCCGGCCGAAAATGAGCCACCCCGCCGAAACCCACTTTCCAGCACTTGGTCCGCAGTCTTGTAGGTCATGGCACTTCAGGTGCACATCCAAGTACTTCTTAAATGAGTTGAGGGTTTCTTCCTCTGCCACCCTTTCAGGCAGTGAGTTCCAGACCCCTACCACCCTTTGGGTGAAAATTTTTTCCTCAGCTCCCCTCTAATCCTTCTACCAATTACTTTAAATCTATGCCCCCTGGTTATTGACCTCTCTGCTAAGGGAAATAGGCCCCTCACAATTTTGCACACCTCAATTAAATCACCCCTTAAGCCTCCTCTATTCCAAAAAGAACAACCCCAGCCTACCAATCTTTCCTCAGAGCTAAAATTCTCCAGTCCTGGCAACATCCTCGTAAATCACCTCTGTACCCTCTCCAGTGCAATTACATCCTTCCTGTAATGTGGTGACCAGAATTGTACACAGTACTCAAGCTGTGGCCTAATTAATGTTTTATACAGTTCCAGCATAACCTCCCTGCTCTTATATTCTATGCCTCGGCTATTAAAGGCAAATATTCCATATGCCTTCTTAACCACCTTATCTACCCGTCCTGCTATCTTCAAGGATCTACTCTCCAAGGTCCCTCACTTCCTCGACACCTTTCAGTATCCTCCCATTTATTGTATATTCCCTTGCCTTGTTTGCCCTCCTCAATGCATTACCTCACACTTCTCCGGATTGAATTCCATTTGTCACTTTTCTGCCCACCTGACCAGTCCAATGGTATCTTCCTGCAGTCCATAGCTTTACTCCTCACTATCAACCACACGGCCAATTTTTGTATCATCAGCAAACTTCTTAAAAGGTAGGGGGCATGATTAAGTCCAAATCATTAGTAGATATCACAAAAAGCAAGGGACATAGTACTGAGCCCTGCGGAAATCCACGAGAAACAGCCTTCCAGTCAAAAAAACACCCGTCGACCATTACCCTTTGCTTCCTGCCACTGAGCTACTTTTGGATCCAACTTGCCACTCTCCCTTAGATCCCATGGGCTAAAACTTTTTTGACCAATCTGCCATGTGGGACCTTGTCAAAAGCCTCGCTAAAATCCATGCAGACTACTTCAAATGCACTATCCTCATCAACCCTTCTTCTACAAGTATGTAAAAAGAAAAAGATTAGTGAAGACAAATGTAGTTCTCTTACAGTCAGAAACGGGAGAATTTATAATGGGGAACAAGGAAATGGCAGAGCAATTAAACAAATACTTTGGTTCTGTCTTCACTGAAGAGGACACAAATAACTTCCCAGAAATGCTAGGGAACCAAGGGTCCAGTGAGAAGGAGGAATTAAAGGAAATTAGTATTAGTAAAAAAAGTGCTGGAGAAATTAATGGGACTGAAAGCTGAAATCCTCAGGACCTGATAATCTGCATCCCAGAGTACTAAAAGAGGTAGCCATGGAAATAGTGGATGCATTAGTTGTCATCTTCCAAAATTCTAAAGATTTTCGACTGTTCCTGCAGATTGGAGGGCGGCAAATATAACCCCACTATTTAAAAAAAGGGAGAGAAAACAGGTAACTACAGACCGGTTAGCCTAACATCAGTAGTAGGGAAAATGCTAGAGTCTGTTATAAAAGGATGTGATAACAGAACACTTCAAAAATATCAACGGGATTAGACAAAGTCAACAGGGATTTATGAAAGGGAAATCATGTTTGACAAACCTACTGGTGTTTTTTGAGGATGTAACTGGTAGACAAGATAAGGGAGAACTAGTGGATGTGGTTTATTTGGATTTTCAGAAGGCCTTTGATAAAGTCCCATATAAGAGGTTAGTGTGCAAGATTAAAGCACATGGGATTGGTGGTAATATACAGGCGTGGATTGGAAATTGGTTAACAGACAGGAAACAGAGTGGGAATAAACAGGTCTTTTTCGGGGTGGCAAGCGTGGACTAGTGGGGTATCACAGGGATCAGTGCTTGGGCCCCAGCTATTCACAATATATATCAATGATTTGGATGAGGGAGCCAAATGTAATATTTCCAAGTTTGTTGACGACACAAAACTAGGTGGGATCGTGAGTTGTGAGGAGGATGCAAAGAGGCTTCAAGGCGATTTAGACAAGTTGAGTGAGTGGGCAAATACATGGCAGATGCAGTATATTGTGGATAAATGTGACGTTATCCACTTCAGAAGGAAAAACAGAAAGGCAGAGTATTATTTAAATGGTGATAGATTGGGAAATGTTGATGTACAAAGGGAACTAGGTGTCCTTGCACACCAGTCACTGAAAGCAAACATGCAGGTGCAGCAAGCAGTTAGGAAGGCAAATGGTATGTTGGCCTTCATTGCAAAAGGATGTGAGTATAGGAGCAAGGATGTCTTACTGCAGTTATACAGGTTCTAGGTGAGACCACACCTGGAGTATTGTGTGCAGTTCTGGTCTCCTTACCTAAGAAAGGATATACGTGCCATAGAGGGAGTGCAGCGAAGGTTCACCAGACTGATTCCTGGGATGGCAGGACTGTCGTATGAGGAGAGATTGGGTCGACTCGGCCTGTATTCACTCGAGTTTAGAAGAATGAGAAGGGATCTCATTGAAACATATAAAATTCTGACAGGGCTAGACAGACTGGATGCGGGGAGGATGTTTCCCCTGGTTTGGGGGTCCAGAACGAGGGGTCACAGTCTCAGGATATGGGGTAGGACATTTAGGACTGAGATGAGGAGAAGTTTCTTCACTCAGAGGGTGGTGAACCTGTGGAATTCTCTACCACAGAAGGCTGTGGAGGCCAAGTCACTGAATATATTGAAGAAGGAGCTAGATAGATTTCTAGACACAAAAGGCATCAAGGGGTACGGGGAGGGAGGTCAGAGGATCAGCCATGATCATATTGAATGGTGGAGCAGGCTCAAAGGGCCCAATGGCCTACTCCTGCTCCGATGACCCTCCTTTTACCTCCTCAAAAAATTCAATCAAGTTAGTCAGGCATGACCTTCCCTTAACAAATTCATGCTGACTGTCCTGGATTACTCTGTGCCTTTCTAAGTGACAGTTTATCCTGTCCCTCAGAATGAATTGCTAATTGTACCAAAAATGTTAATTTTTCTCAATAAAACCATTAAATGTTGTAACATTTTTGAGACATCTTTTGTGCCTCAAAAAAGTGTGCAAACTTCTAGATTTACTGCCAAAAAACAGACTACAAGTCGGATGAGTTTCTGCCTACGGCAATTTGAAAATTGTATTCCTATTTCCCATTTGTGTACTATTTTAAACAATTCACAATTTTTTTTACTCCATTTAAAAAAAAATCAACTCAGCAAAAGTACAGTATCAATGAAAAAGACTGGGATGAAATTCTTTTGTTGTCTGAATCTATTCATTTCAAAATTGTTATCAATGGTTTAAGCTTCAGCAGAAACTGGTTTAAACCAGGAAACCAGAGAAATACTATTCTGAAACCGTGGCTGAATATCATCTCAATATGTTATTTATAATTTGTCAGTTCAGTAAAAATGCTTTTATAGTGCTTCAGTTTTAAATTAAGTTTAACATGATATTTAAAGAATAAGGAAAACCATTGTGTAGCAAAAGTTAATACTGTTCTGACCTCCATAAAAAAGTGTCAGAGAGCCTTATACAATTTATTTTCAAATAATTTGACTTTTTTTCCTATTAATGAGGGAAGCCATTAACACGAGAGACATGAGAGAGTAATGTATTCAGTAAACTGACTTTGTAAACAAAGATGTGGACATGCCGGTGATGGACTGGGGTTGACAATTGTAAACAATTTTACAACACCAAGTTATAGTCCAACAATTTTATTTTTAATCCCACAAGCTTTCGGGGGCTTCCCCCTTCCTCAGGCGGTGTGGAAATGACATTTTCGAATCCTTCGCATTTTAAGATCACAGAACAATGCCTGGTGATTACTGCCCGTTGCCAAGGCAATCACAGTGAGCAGACAGAAAGGTGTCACCTAAAAAGGCCACCGAATATACAAACCCCCAAAAAAAGAGAGAGATAAGGAAGACAGTCAATGACCCATTATATTAAAAACAGATAACATTTGTTCGCTGGTGGGGTTACGTGTAGTGTGACATGAACCCAAGATCCCGGTTGAGGCCGTCCTCATGGGTGCGGAACTTGGCAATCAATTTCTGCTCGACGATTTTGCGTTGTCGTGTGTCTCGAAGGCCGCCTTGGAGAACGCTTACCCGAGGGTCGGTGGCTGAATGTCCATGACTGCTGAAGTGTTCCCCGACAGGGAGAGAACCCTCCTGTTTGGCGATTGTTGCGCGGTGTCCATTCATCCGTTGTCGCAGTGTCTGTATGGTCTCGCCAATGTACCATGCTCTGGGGCATCCTTTCCTGCAACGTATGAGGTAGACAACGTTGGCCGAGTCACAGGAGTATGAACCGTGCACCTGGTGGGTGGTGTCCTCTCGTGTGATGGTGGTATCTGTGTCGATGATCTGGCATGTCTTGCAGAGGTTACCGTGGCAGGGTTGTGTGGTGTCGTGGACGCTGTTCTCCTGAAGGCTGGGTAATTTGCTGCGAACGATGGTTTGTTTGAGGTTGGGTGGCTGTTTAAAGGCGAGTAGTGGAGGTGTGGGGATGGCCATAGCGAGGTGTTCGTCGTCATTGATGACATGTTGAAGGCTGCGGAGAACATGGCGTAGTTTCTCCGCTCCGGGGAAGTACTGGACGACGAAGGGTACTCTGTTGGTTGCGTCCCGTGTTAGTCTTCTGAGGAGGTCTATGCAATTTTTCGCTGTGGCCCGTCGGAACTGTCGATCGATGAGTCGAGCATCATATCCCGTTCTTACGAGGGCGTCTTTCAGCGTCTGTAGGTGTCCATCGCGTTCCTCCTCGTCTGAGCAGACCCGGTGTATTCGCAGGGCCTGTCCATAGGGGATGGCCTCTTTGACGTGGTTCGGGTGGGAGCTGGAAAAGTGGAGCATTGTGAGATTGTCCGTGGGCTTGCGGTCGAGTGAGTGAGCACCTCAGCACCTCACCCTTCCCTCACTGCTGACAGAGAGCAGGAATACATCAGTGACCTAAACCTCACCAGTTCTGCCATATACCAGATTCCACCTCCAACGTGATGGCCAGACCAAAAGGATCTCTCCTATGCTACCAAACCCCAGCACCTCTATTGCAGGGCTGCAAAAAATCGTGGACCCCAACGATAGTTTTGTCAAAACCCGGAACCATCCTCCTATGCTGGTTTATATTATTTTGCCTCCATGAAGACACACACGCGCACACACACGCTTCACAGGGTGGTTTTATTCTGTTTGCTTTTGTGACATCATCAGTTTTCACTGGATACATCATTGATGCATGACGACATTCACAGGGAAGAATCTATGATACGCAATGTCATTATTACAAATTCAATTGAAAAATAACGTGCAATTGTTTGCCAGGAAATTCTATAGCTGGTATGCATTATGCAGGATTATTTTGCTAGTCATCAATAAAAATATTAAACAGATGTGAAATGTTGGCATAATTCTCCATCAAAGGAGTGGTTGATTAAAATTGTAGGTAATTATGCTCCATTACCACGGAAATGCACTTAATCAACTGTCATTCCGCATGATGCAGTTCTAAACAACTGAGATGAGGGGGGAATTTTTTTTTAAAATCACATTTCAAGGCCTTACACTGTATTTTATTGAAATGACAAAATAATCTTAAACTTACTTAATAGCAAACAAATGTCTCTCTGGAAGTAGATATACATATTTTCCCACAGTAAGCATTTAAGGTGATAAACACACACAAAAACTGGCTAGGATCTATGTTTCTAATTGTTTACTTATAGACTGATTTAAAGCAACATGTTTCTTCATTCACCACACAAGTTTCCAGATTGAATGATCCAAACTGTTTTTGCTATGCATTTTTATACCAATTTAGATTACTTGCAAAGCCTTTGATAATCTGAAGTTGTTTTCTGGCAGGATCAATTAATTTAATAAAACATTTTAATTATAAACCATCTACATAATTACCTGTATCGACAGAGTACAATGGCTTTCTAATACAGAATTAGAAACAGGCCAGTAATGTACATTCTCTCTCTTTCCACATCTATATCAGAAAACGGCACATCCAGTGTGCAATTAGGCCATCACACTATTTGCAAATTTCTGTGTCACACTTGTTCTTCATTGGCTCAAATTTGATATTCATAAAACTGCTACAAATCGGAACTGAACCGATGCAGAACATTCAAACAAACAAGAGAGAAGGGGGCAAATGAACTGCTAGTGAGGAACCACTACTGGCATATGGCAACAACTAAAGTACGAACAGTGAGCAAAAGTCAATAAAAGAAAGATGATCCAATCAAACTGCTCAACATGTTTTTTTGAAGTTGCTTCGAGGCACCATCTTGAATTTTCTATCAGCTCAAAGGTTTACTGGTAAAAGGAACATTTAATAAAATGACTATTATTCATATTTTGTTGTTAATTCCTGGAAAATGGTTTCTTCTCAGGACACGTGACTGAAGCACAGTTTCGAGTTTATGGCTGGGTTAATACCTTGGAATTCCCCACCATTGCAAGAGCACCATCACCACAAGAACTGCAGCAGTTCAAAGAGAAGGCCCACCACCACCTCAGAACAACTAGGGATGGGCAACAAATACTGCCTTACCAGCGACATCCACACCCCAAGAACAAAAAGCAGATCAACATTTTTTTTCCAAATATAAGTACTTTAAAAGTAGTTTAACTTCAAAGCAACACCTATAATTTTGAGTAGTTAATTTTTGAAATAGATCAAGGGCAATGTAGCTTTAACGGGAACATTAGATGGTCAGTAGACATCTGTTACAGTTACTCTAAATCTTAAATGCATTGTAATAAAGGCTAGATTCAATGGATCAAAAATAGCCATTTACAGTACACACAATTACTCCATCAACAATTACAAAAGACAGCTCAAATACTCTCTTGGGACAAACAAAAACTGTTAAAACCACTTTTGCACATTACAAGATCAAAACTGGCAGCCATCAATATTTACCTCACACCACCATTTCAAGTAGCACAGTTAAGGTTTATCAAGTGAATTTACACAGATTATTAAAACCAAACACCAGATACTTTGAACCTAATTCAAGGCTGTAATTTAATCCCAGGATTCTGCTGACATTCAAACTACTTAGACCCCTGTTTATGTGGTTTATGATATCAAAGCTTTATTACAACCCAATAACACATTCCATAGCTCTATCACTCTCGTAATCACTGAAATGATAAACTGCATACTCAGAACGTTCTACTTAAATGGGTGTTCTATATATTGCACAGTTGCAGTCTAATCTGATGCTGAATGTTCAATTACACCTTTTGAGATTTATATGCCAGTTTTATTTTTCCCACAGATATATGCCAATTGTCCAGTTAGTAAACTGATAAAATAAATGGTTATATTTTTATTTATGCAATGCCAACAATATTCTGATAAAAAGGGTCTGAACAGCCGTACCAAGTATGTGTACAATAGCTATAAAGTGTACCTAACAAACCAGCTTTATTTAACATACGCATTTGGTAGACAATTATAATTAAGTGTACTCAAGCAAGTTTTTTTTAAAACTACTAGAAACCAGGTATATAAATTTAACAAGGCTAACCAAGAAAATGAGGGAAAGTTCAATAACACTTCATTAGAGGACAAGTAGCACACCTTTAAAGGCGTAATATTAAGTACGCAGAATAAATATATACCTGGCATTAGCAAGCATAGTTCAATGGTGATCCCAAATGGATTAACAAATAAATCAGAGGCAAAACGAGGAGGAAATAAAAGACCACTTCCTGGAAGAAAGTTGAAGGAGTTCAATGGGATGAATACAAGGACTCGCAGAAAAACGTTGAAGGGGCAGTCAAAAGTACAGAGAAATCCGCAAAGTAAAAGCATAAATGCAGATTCAAAAATTAATTATGCAATTATTTCAGTGCAATAACTAGCAGCCAGGGGAGAGGCAGGTATGAACCCTAAAAAATGTTGATAGGACCAAAACAGAGGATGAGCATAATATAGTTAATATACTGAATGATTACTTCCTCCTTCCTTCAAGTATTGCCTGAGACATGAGTAACATTGCCTTCCTAAATAATCCAAGTATTTAATGAACAACATAAGTGATCCCAAAGTGAGACTGAAATCCTAGGTACACGAAGGGCTCAAAACGAATAAATTCCATAGGATGGATGCTACTTCACCTGCCCCTGATTAGTTAATTTTCTGTTGTGAGAATGTTGTTCTGCTTTCTAATTGACCATTACCTGTTCAATTCTCATCATCACAGTTTTGGAAAAAAATGACCAAATCATACTCAATACAGTCACCATGACCCTTTCCCCCACCCCAAAAAAGCTCCTTTTGCTTTTGTAAAATATGTTATCTTCATATACTGATATATTTATTGTAACTAGATATGAATTGTGGCTTCTATAGCAGGGGCAATGTGTAGGCCACCACAACCCTGTCATTTTTAAAAATAAAATAACCCTACAATCTGCTTAATGTCTAGCTATTTCAGTCCTAACCAGTACAAAATAAATCAGTAACAGTTAATCAAAACCTTCATTCACAAAGTTACATCCAGGATGTTGTTGTTCTTAAAAATGGGAGCAGCAGAGCCATCGTGTACATAACTGAATTATTTTAGTTATCAGGTTACAATACAATGTGTGCATTATCAAATTGTAATACCATAGTATGGTTGAAATTTAAATGAAGATCAACTTTGTAATCTCTGCGTTCCTCCAATTCTGACCTCTTGTGCATCCCCGATTTCCATCGCTCCACCACTGACAGCCAAGCCTTCAGCTGCCTAGGCCCTTGGGTATGGAATTCCCTCCCTCAACCTCTCTCTCCTCCTTTAAGACACTCCTTGAAACATACCTCTTAGGACAGTTAACCAAAAGCTTGGTCAAATATCTTTTTATGGTTCAGTCAAATTTTGTCTGATAACACTCCTGTGAAGCACTTCGGGATGTTTTACTACGTTAAAAGGTACTATATAAATGCAAGTTGTTATTGAAAGTGGCGCTTCTATGTTCCATTTTGTGGTAGTGCCCAAACTCTTACGTAGGAAGGCTGAACTACAATTAACATGACTTTTTGAAGACTTGTATCATGATCTAAAATGGATGGCAGCATTGTTCAAAAAGAGGGTAGTTTAGTGATTTTCAAAACATCTATTCCCATTTGATCCACCACACACTTTCAAACTATTATCTCTTGGTCCACTGCTTCCTCCTCCCCCTTAACCCTGGGACCAAGTTTCTACCCACTAGCCCCAATTTCTCTTTCACACACGTGTTATAGCAGCTTTCAGGTACAACAATGGTTCTGGAAGACCATCCAGCCTTCAGCAGGGGTACATCTCAACCTTAAGGCATAGCCACTCCTACTCTCTTCCCTCTCAGCTCCAAACCACAACCTCATGTTCAGAAAAAAAAGGGAGACGTGCAAATACCATTCCACCACCTCAGCTCTGGCACTGTACGCTCTCATTCATCAGCAGCAGAGCAGAAGTAACATCCTGAAACACACAAAGCCATAAGCAATGCCTCACAATGCTCTAGTATAGGTGCATAAATAAACACTGCGTTTGCTGCAAGCCAGAAAGTGAACAAGAGGAACTGGTACTATCAAAGATTATCAGACAAGCTCAATGTCACAGGCCACTGAACCAGCGGAGTTTGTTATCTCACTGCATTAGCTGCCTAATTTATCCCCATTATATGTACATGGTAAGTTTAGTGCATCTTCACATCAGTAAGTAAATTCTTCAAAGTACAATTTTAAGATCACATGAATAAAGTGTTTACGTGAAGTATTTTTTAAAAACATCAATTTAAAACTACTTTATACCTTACTCTCAAGTACCCTTTAATCTCTAAGTAGAGAAAAACACCAAGTAGTAAGAATAATAAAAATAAAAACTCAATTAGAAGTCTAAAATAGAAAAGGTTGGAAATGCACAACATATCAATCAGCATTGAGTTAATATTTTAAGTGTGATCCTTCATCAGAATTGACAATAGGGAAACATTAATCTTGTTTTCTCTTTCAGATGCTTATCAACATGCTATGCATTTGCAGCGTTTTCTGTTATTAAACAGCTATCTGATTGAAATATCTGAATTCTGATTGTACTCCAAAGAGCCAGAATTTGACTTACAATGCATTCACATTGCAAATTTAGCATCACTGTGAAGCAGCTTCAACTTCACACTTAACCCCTTCTCGATCTCTCCTGAAAACGTCATAACCAGGAATATTAAGTTTCCAGTCCTGTCCAAACCTAAACCATGTTGCCATTATAACTACTATGTAACACCCCCCGATAGTTATTAATTCTTCTAATTCTCCAATTATTTTTAAATGCTTTGTGCAGTCACATGCACACCACTCAATCCTGACTTTGTTTTTTGGAATGTTGACCCTTATTTTCTTTCCTGGTTTCTCATTTTATTTGTCCCCCACTGCTGTATTTACCTTCTCTGCAAGGACTTTGGTGCCATTTCAATTCAGGTGACGGTCGGCCCTTTAGTACAGCCTTTGCTTGTTCTGGAACAGTACTGACCATTGCTCCAGAACTAGCTGCCTAGCCAAACTGTTCCAGTACAGCTACAACACTGGCATCTACCTGACAACGTGGAAAATTACCCAGGTATGTCTTGTCCACAAGAAGCAGGACAAATCCAATCCGGCCAATTACCGCCCCACCAGTCTACTCTCAATCATCAGCAAAGTGATGGAAGGTTTCGTCGACAGTGCTATCAAGTGGCACTTACTCACCAATAACCTGCTCACCGATGCTCAGTTTGGGTTCTGCCAGGACCACTCGGCTCCAGACCTCATTACAGCCTTAGTCCAAACATGGACAAAAGAGCTGAATTCCAGAGGTGAGGTGAGAGTGACTGCCCTTGACATCAAGGCAGCATTTGACCGAGTGTGGCACCAAGGAGCCCTGGTAAAAGTGAAGTCAATGGGAATCGGGGAAAACTCTCCAGTGGCTGGAGTCATACCTAGCACAAAGGAAGATGGTAGTGGTTGCTGGAGGCCAATCATCTCAGCGCCAGGAGTTGCTGCAGGAGTTCCTCAGGGCAGTGTCCTTGGCCCAACCATCTTCTGCTGCTTCATCAATGACCTTCCCTCCATCATAAGGTCAGAAATGGGGATGTTCCCAGGCCCAACCATCTTCAGCTGTTTTATCAACGACCTTCCCTCCATCATTTTCAATCAAAGTTCATATAGACCCTAACTACAAAACTGGATGCTGCTTTTGTGTCTTGCCTTGCTGCCTGTTCCTGATGTAAGGGTCTCAGAGCCAGCGGCAGCCCCAAAGTAAACTGACGAGTTCTGACGAAAGGTCTTTGACCTGAAATGTTAACTCTGTTTCTTTCTCCACAGGTGCTGCCTGACTTGCTGAGCTTTTTCAGCATTTTCTGTTTTTATTTCAGATTTTCAGCATCCGCAGTATTTTGCTTCCCAAAGTAAACTCGCGGATTTGTTAAGACCAGCCATCAGGATGACCCCAGCAGCATAGGCACATCACAAAACAAATATAAAAGTAGCTTCTGGGACTACACTAAAGCTACATCGACTCACTGAAGTTGCTTTACATTGTGTGGGACTTATGCTAGTGGCATTGGCTCCCAGTGTGCAGGTCTTAACACAATATAAAAGCAGCCTAAAATGAATAATACAATGCAAAGGTCCACAATACAAGGCCTACAGAGAGAAGGGACTGAGAAACATAGCAAGAACGCAAATGAGTTTTATCAAAACGTGGTGGTTTTTTTGGGCGTAATGGCTGCCTTCTGTTCATAAACATATTCAGCTCACATCATTATTTCATCAAGCTTGCAATGCAGTTTTTAAAAAAAAATTACTGAGCTGAACTCTATTGTTCCCGCATAAAAGGATTAAAGTATAACCCTATGGTGCGTGATTATCTCATCATACAGTTTTCTGTTCATCAAAAATGCTTCAATCAATATTTGGCTACATGCAGAATTTGGAACAAGGTTACATTCAGTTCTGCAAGTCATCTGATTTTATGTCTAAAGTTTTACTTCCTTGCCAACAGTGTGACTCTAAGCATGGAGACAAATTACTTTTAACAACTGACTTCCACAAATACTCATTTCAGATTTGATACTTGAGCACAGAACACACTACATGAGATGCCCATTATCAGCTAGAATCCCCCTCTCCAAATCAGTTTGCAGCCGAACATGCAAACTTTTTTCTTGGCCAAATGGCGTCCTTCCGTGCTGTAACCTTTCTATGACTCTACGATTCCTATGTGTATAGGATGGTCTGTATGTGACCCAGTTCCTTCCACCAACCTGCTAGTTTAATGGATATGTTGGCCTAATTTGATCAGTTTCATTTGATAATTTTAACACCCATTTGGGTCTACCGTGATAACTGTAATCAAACACCTTTATTGAATGCATTTACCATTTAATTTAAAGCTGCATTTATGCAACGAGCATATGTCCTGTTGGGTCCGGTACCTAATTGACATAATAGCATTTCTATCCATTATAGGCTGGAATTATTAACGCAGCATATTTACGTTATAACTAGCATCGCTTCACAGGAATGCGAAGAAATTGTAGTGTTAATCTCTAGTCAAGGCAAAACCTGACTCTGGGGCACAGCAGAGAGAGACTGCATCCTTCTCACTTTGTTTCAGAATCAGGTAATCAGGCGCTGACTCTGGATTAACACTATAATTTAAGCATCGTTGAGCACCAACTTTGCAGGTCGTAAAAACCTTCAGGAAGGCATGATCGCTGCACAATTTGCCACATTTGAGCTCACACTTTTATTCCTGAAACAGTATCTTCATAATGTAAGTGTAATAGGAACAACACTGCCTCTAATATTCATTTTTGCACTGTATTAATCATTTAGAATGAGTTTTATTTGTTATTGCTAGTGAGTTGAATGAAACCTCTATTGACCACCGTGACCAACCATTCTTAGAGTCGCATCAAACTAATCATTCTCTATGCATAACGTCAAAGCGACAGCGGTTAACAGCTTTCTTGTTTGTAGTTGGAATTCCCTTGGGCCACACAGGCTTTTCAAAGGAGAAGTGAACAAAATTATCAACTCATTGTTTTCAGCACACTGAAGATAAACTTCTTGTGATCTTAAAACAACATGCTTTTAAATTTTATGACGCTAACAATTTCTTCTTCAATTTGCAACTTAAATAATTTTAAAATGTGGTCTTGTATTTAAGGGGACCTTCAGTTTAGAGTGAAGTATGATCTGAAGCTTTGTTGGATTTCGATGTTTTTTCCAGACTGGTGGAAAAAAAATCAATTCTGCATAGGTAAAAATAAATGAATAAGCTAATCAAGGTATAGACTGCAACTTAATTTGTTATGGTATTTTACTAATTTCACATTGTTCATTTAGAAGACTGCAAGTGCCTGAACTATAATCTTCCAAAGTTCTTGTGATTCAGGAACCGTCCCTTTCGATTGGAAAATTGGACATGTCATTCCGCTATTTAAGAAACGTGAGAGAGGGAAACCAGGGAATGATAGAGCAGTCAGCCAAACATCTGTTATCGAGAAATTACTACAGACTATAATTGAGGATAGAGTGGCTGAACACCTTGAAAATTTTCAGCTGATCAGAGAGAGCCAGCATGGATTTGTAAAGGGTAGGTCATGCCTGACAAACCTGATTGAATTTTTTGAAGTAGTGACTGAAGTAGTGGACAGGGGGATGTCTATGAATGTTGTTGACATGGACTTCCAGAAGGCATTTGATAATGTCCCTGATAAGAGACTGTTAGCTAAAGTTGAAGCTTATGGAATTGAGGGCAAATTACTAACCTGGTTAGGAAATTGGCTGAGCGGCAGGAGACAAAGAGTTAGGATAATGGGCAGGTACTCAAATTGGCAGGATGTGACTAGCGGTGTCCCACAGGAATCGGTGTTGGAGCCTCAACTATTCACTGTATTTATTAACAACTTAGATGACAGGCCACTCAGTTGTAAAATCTCGCTAAAAAAGTCACAATAAGAATAAAACCAGATGGACTACTCGGCATCGGACCACTAGGCACCGGACACGACAAAGGCAAACCAAGCCCAGTCGACCCTGCAAACTCCTCCTCGCTAACATCTGGGGACTTGTGCCAAAATTGGGAGAGCTGTCCCACAGACTAGTCAAGCAACAGCCTGACAGAGCCAAACTCACAGAATCATACCTTTCAGCCAATGTCCCAGACTCTTCCATCACCATCCCTGGGTATGTCCTGTCCCACCAGCAAGACAGACCCACCAGAGGTGGCGGTACAGTGATATACAGTCAGGAGGGAGTGGCCCGGGAGTCCTCAACATTGACTCTGGACACCATGAAATCTCATGGCATCAGGTCAAACATGGGCAAGGAAACCTCCTGCTGATTACCACCTACCGTCCTCCCTCAGCTGATGAATCAGTCCTCCTCCATGTTGAACACCACTTGGAGGAAGCACTGAGGATAGCAAGGGCACAGAATGTACTCTGGGTGGGGAACTTCAATGTCCATCAACAAAAGTGGCTCGGTAGCACCACTACTGACCGAGCTGGCAGAGTCCTGAAGGACATAGCTGCTAGACTGGGCCTGCGGCAGGTGGTGAGCGAACCAACACGAGGGAAAAAATTACTTGACCTCGTCCTCACCAATCCACTTGTCACAAATGCATCTGTCCATGACAGTATTGGTAGGAATGACCACCGCACAGTCCTTGTGGAGACGAAGTCCCGTCTTCGCACTGAGGATACCATCCAACGTGTTGTGTGGCACTACCACCGTGCTGAATAGGATAGATTGAGAACAGATCGAGCAGCTCAAAACTGGGCATCCATGAGGCGCTGTGGGCCATCAGCAGCAGCAGAATTGTATTCCAGCACAATCTGTAACCTCATGGCCCAGCATATTCCTCACTCTACCATTACCAACAAGCCAGGGGATCAACCCTGGTTCAATCAGGAGTGTAGAAGAGCATAAGAACATAAGAAATAGGAGCAGGAGTAGGCCAATCGGCCCCTCGAGCCTGCTCCGCCATTCAATAAGATCATGGCTGATCTGGTCCTAACCTCAAATCTAAAATCATGTCCAATTCCCTTTACTTCGAGGAAACTGTCTATTTCTGTTTTAAATTTATTTAATGATGTAGCTTCCACTGCTTTCTGGGGCAGCAAATTCCACAGACCTACCACCCTCTGAGTGAAGAAGTTTCTCCTCATCTCAGTTTTGAAAGAGCAGCCCCTTATTCATGCCAGGAGCAGCACCAGGTGTACCTAAAAATGAGGTACCAACCTGGTGAAGCTACAACTCAAGACTCCATGCATGCTTAACAGCGGAAGCAACATGCTATAGACAGAGCTAAGCGATTCCACAACCAACGGATCAGATCAAAGCTCTGCAGTCCTGCCACATCCAGTCGTGAATGGTGGTGGACAATTAAACAACTAACGGGGGGAGAGGAGGAGGCTCTGTAAACATCCCCATCCTCAACAATGGCGGAGTCCAGCACGTGAGTGCAAAAGACAAGGCTGAAGCATTTGCAACCATCTTCAGCCAGAAGTGCCGAGTGGATGATCCATCTCGGCTGCCTCCAGATATCCCCACCATCACAAAAGCCAGTCTTCAGCCAATTCGATTCACTCCACGTGATATCAAGAAACGGCTGAGTGCACTGGATACAGCAAAGGCTATGGGCCCCGACAACATCCCTGCTGTCGTGCTGAAGACTTGTGCTCCAGAACTATCTGCGTCTCCAGCCAAGCTGTTCCAGTACAGCTATAACAGTGGCATCTACCCGACAATGTGGAAAATTGCCCAGGTATGTCCTGTCCACAAAAAGCAGGACAAATCCAATCCGACCAATTACCGTCCCATCAGTCCACTCTCAATCATCAGCAAAGTGATGGAAGGTGTCGTCGACAGTGCTATCAAGTGGCACTTACTCACTGATGCTCAGTTTGGGTTCCACCAGGACCACTCGGCTCCAGACCTCATTACAACCTTGGTCCAAACATGGACAAAAGAGCTGAATTCCAGAGGTGAGCTGAGAATGACTGCCCTTGACATCAAGGCAGCATTTGACCGATTGTGGCATCAAGGAGCCCCAGTAAAATTGAAGTCAATGGGAATCAGAGGGAAAACTCTCCAGTGGCTGGAGTCATACCTAGCACAAAGGAAGATGGTAGTGGTTGTTGGAGACCAATCATCTCAGCCCCAGGACATTGCTGCAGGAGTTCCTCAAGGCAGTGTCCTAGGCCCAACCATCTTCAGCTGCTTCATCAATGACCTTCCCTCCATCACAAGGTTGGAAATGGGGATGTTCGCTGATGATTGCACAGTGTTCAGTTCCATTCGCAACCCCTCAGATAATGAAGCAGTCCGAGCCCGCATGCAGCAAGACCTGGACAACATCCAGGCTTGGGCTCATAAGTGACAAGTAACATTCGCGCCAGACAAGTGCCAGGCAATGACTACCTCCCCTTGACATTCAATGGCATTACCATCGCCGAATCCCCCACCATCAACATCCTGGGGGTCACCATTGACCAGAAACTTAACTGTACCTGCCATATAAATACTGTGGCTACGAGAGCAGGTCAGAGACTGGGTATTCTGCGACGAGTGACTCACCTCCTGACTCCCCAAAGCCTTTCCACCATCTACAAGGCACAAGTCAGGAGTGTGATGGAATACTCTCCACTTGCTTGGATGAGTGCAGCTCCAACAACACTCAAGAAGCTCGACACCATCCAGGACAAAGCAGCCCACTTGATTGGCACCCCATCCACCACCGGCGCACAGTGGCTGCAGTGTGTACCATCCACAGGATGCACTGCAGCAACTCGCCAAGGCTTCTTCGACAGCACCTCCCAAACCCGCGACCTCTACCACCTAGAAGGACAAGAGCAGCAGGCACATGGGAACAACACCACCTGCACGTTCCCCTCCAAGTCACACACCATCCCGACTTGGAAATATATCGCCGTTCCTTCATCATCGCTGGGGCAAAATCCTGGAACTCCCTTCCTAACAGCACTGTGGGAGAACCTTCACCACACGGATTGCAGCGGTTCAAGAAGGCGGTTCACCACCACCTTCTCAAGGGCAATTAGGGATGGGCAATAAATGCCGGCCTCGCCAGCGACGCCCACATCCCATGAACGAATAAAAAAAAGAGCCACATATCCAAGTTTGCTGATGACAGAAAGATAGGCAACATTCTAAGTAGTGTAGATGGAAGCATAAAATTACAGAGATATTAATAGATTAAATCAACATCTCCCAAACTGTGGGGCATGCCCCCGATTCCAAAGGAGGGCGAAGAGGTTGGGAGAGGGAGAAGGACCGCGGAACGGTGAAATAAATAAAACCAATGAACACCAAGTGGTGATGTGCCAGCTCACTCATGGGGCTCAACAATCTCCCGGTCCCTCACACTTTTCATGGTGTCTGGCGGGAGCAGCAAGAGAGAGAGTGAAAAAAAATCAGAGGGCGAGACTCCACAAAGACTTTCATCTTAGCAGTGCAATTTTGATTTATTTCACTCTTCCCCATCTCCGAAAGTCCCAGGAAACAGCAATGATGTCGCTCTGGCAAATGACTAACGGACACTTTGCCCACACATGTACGCCAGTGTAACGTTTATTTTGTGCGAAGAGTCGAAGTGAGTGCCAAGTTGAAGTACAATTCCAAAGCAAAATACCGCGGATCATGGAAATCTGAAATAAAAACAGAAAATGCTGGAGCAGCTCAGCAAGTGAGGCAGCATCCGCCCCTCTTCCGATAAGGACTCTATTTCCTTCTCCCAGTTTCTCTGTCTCCGTCGCATCTGATCTGACGATGCTCCCTTCCACACCAGTGCTTCCAATATGTCGTCCTTTTTCCTCAACGGAGGATTCTCCTCCATGGTCTTTGATAGGGCCTTCCACTGTGACCGTCCTATTTCCCACACTTCTGCCCTCACCCCTTCCCTTCCCTCCCAGAATCATGATAGGGTCCCCCTTGTCCTCACCTTCCATTACACCAGCCTCCACATTCAATGGATCATTCTCTGCCATTTCCACCAGCTCCAGTACAATCCCACCACACATCTTTCCCTCCCCTCCCAATTCAGCATTCCGAAGGGACCGCTCCCTCCGCGACACCCTGGTCCACTCTTCCATCACCCCCAACACCCACTCTCCTCCCCACACCACCTTCCCGAGAGAGCGCAGGAGATGCAACACCTGCCACTTCACCTCCTGCCTTCCCACCATCACTATCCAAACACTCTCTCTCGGTGAATCAGCGGTTTACTTGTACTTATTTCAATTTAGTATACTGTGTTCGCTGCACACAATGCAGTCTCCTCTACATTGCGGAGACCAAATGCAGACTGGGTGATCGCTTTGCTGAACACTTCCGCTCTGTCCGCAACTGTGACCCGGACCTGCCGGTCGCTTGCCATTTTAATTCCCCATCCCACCCCAACTCTGACCTCTGTGTCTTCAGCCTCTTACACTGTTCCAATGAAGCTCAACGTAAGCTCAAGGAACAGTACCTCATCTTTTGTTTAGGCACTTTACAACCTTCCAGACTCAACACTTATTTCAATAACTTCAGATCATAACCACTACTCCTATTTTTTCAGACAGCAGGTGCTGGTAATGGTTCTGCTGTTGCCATTTACAGCTACTCCCGACCAATCTTTTGTTTCTTTGCCTGTCCCATTACCACCTTCCTTGCCTTGAACCATCATCCCTTTTGCCCTCTACCCTATCACAGGCCTTCCCTTTTGTTCTTTCCTCCCCTCCCCCCACCTTTCCCTGGCTCTGTACTTGCTTAAAAACTTTAACTCTTTAACATCTTCCAATTCTGACGAAAGGTCTTCAACCTGAAACGTTAACTCTGTTTCTTTCTCCACAGATGCTGCCTCACTTACTAAACTTCTCCAGCATTTTCTGTTTTTATTTGAGGTACAATTCCTGCAGTCTGTGTTTCTTCTACCTAACACTGGATAAGGTTTTAACTGGAGTGAAAAATAAAACAGATTCAGATGTACCATCAACCAGTGGGACGGAAGAAACGACTTCCAAACCAAAATCCAGGAAATACGATTAAGCACATCTTTCATTCGGATTTACAAGCTCCGTGTCAGTGGTGAAGAAAGAGCCCCATGTGTTGTGTGTTTAAATATACTTGCAGCTGATAGTTTGAAACCAAACAAACAGACGACATTTAGCGACTAAGCATAGAGATCTTGTGGGAAAGCCTCGCACATTGTTAGAAAACTGAATGAATATCGTGGCCAAAAAAAAATCATCTAATCAAAACTAGGTCCATCCCTGCAATGGCCCTATTAGCTTCGTATCAGTTTACATTCGGAGTAGCTCAGTGTAAAAAAAAACCTCACATTATTGCAGAAGAATGAATTCTTCTTGCTGCAATCGACATCGTGTCAACTACACTTGGTGAAACAAGTGCTGAACAAATCCGAGGTGTTCCTTTGTCCAACACAATAGTTCGACGTATAAGTGATTTGTCAGAAGACTTAGAAGAGCAACCAATTGAAAAGCTTCATAACAATCGCTTTACTATTCAAGGGATGAAGCCACTGACAGCAACAAAGACTGTTAGCTGATTACTTACGTGTGATATTTGGATAAAACAACAGTGAACAAGCACTTAATTTTTTGTAAACCTGTATCAAACAGAGCAACAGCCGAACAGTTCTTCAAAATTATCGCCACTTTCGTGCAACAGGCCAATTTGAAATGGCAGGACTGTGTTGGAATAGGTACAGATGAGGCAAAGGCTATGGCTGGCAAATATCAAGGCCTTCAGGCTTTAATAAGAAGGGAAGCACCATTCGGACACACTGCATGATGCATCGGGAGACGCTGGCTTCAAGTGATTTAAGTTCCGAGTTACACGGGGTGCTATCGACTGTCATTATCATTGTGAACTACATAAAAACAAGGTCTTTATCAGCCACTATGCTGCTACGTGTGAAGAAATGGGAGCCGATCACAAAGCGCTGTTGTTTGATTGTGACTCTCGTGGGCTATCACGCGGAAAAGTTTTGACGTGTGTTTGAGCTCAGACACAAGGTAGGCATCTTTCTGTAAGAAGAAAAGCACGCACATGCAGGGAAATTCCATGATGGAGACTTTGTAATTAAATTGACGTATCTAAGTGATATTTTTGATGAACTGAATGTTTTGAACACACAGTTACAAGGCACTCACACTCACACTCACATTCTTCAGCTTGCAGGTAAGATAGATTTGTTCGTTAGGAAACTGGAAATATGAAGCATCAGTTAGAAAAGGATAACATGGACATGTTCCTGAATCTCAAAACATTCATTGAAAATAACGAGTCACAGAATTTCGGATAAGTACTGCAATACATAAAAAAAACCTATCATTGAGAACTCACTTTCAGAAATACTTTTCGGACACCGATATTGGAAAATATGATGGATTAGAAACCCATTCAGAACAGATTAGACTTTAAAACTGCAGTTTCCAACCAAGATCCTGCCTGAATATTGGTCCACTATAGAAGAGGAGTATCCACTTTTAAGCAAAAAGACCATGCGCATACTTCTCCATTTGCAACTTCTTATTTGCATGAAATTGGTTTCTCTGCAGTCACCTCCATCAAAACAAAGTACAGGTCACAACTGAACATTGAATCAGAGCGAAAAGTAACAATTTCCAAACTGCAGCCTCGTATAGAAAAACTCTGACGAGAGAAGCAGGCCTATCCAATTCAGAGGAAAACGGTTTGTTTTATTTTTATACTTATGATTTTGTTTTAGGTTTTGTATTTAGTTAAGCTATCAGCACATATATAATGTTTCCGTTTATAGGGGGGCACGAGAGTGCTCACCTTCACTACTGTGGGGCGGGAGCCAAAATAGTTTGGGAAACGCTAGATTAAGTGAATGGGCAAAACTGTGGCAAATGGATTTCAATGTAGGCAAGTGTGAGGTCATCCACGTTGGACCTAAAAAGGATAGATCAGAGAACTTTCTAAATGGTGAAAAGCTCAAAACAGTGGAGATCCAAAGAGACTTAGGCGTCCATGTACAAAGATCATTCAAATGTCATGGACAGGTACAGAAAAATCATCAAAAAGGCTAATGGAATGCTGGCCTTTATATCGAAAGGAATAGAATACAAGGGGGTAGAAGTTATGCTACAGCTATACAAAGCCCTGGTTAGACCACACCTGAAGCACTGTGTTCAGTTCTGGGCACCGCTCCTTCGGAAGGATATATTGGCCTTGGAGGGAGTACAGCGTAGATTTACTCGAGTGATATCTGTACTCCAAGGGTTAATTACGAGGTGAGATTACACAAACTAAGGCTGTCTTCCCTGGAATTCAGAAGATTAAGGGGTGATTTGATCGAAGTTTTCAAGATATTAAGGGGAACTGATAGTTTCTCTCTCTCCACCCTATTTCCACTGGTTGGGGAGTATAGGACTAGGGAACATAGTCTAAAAATCAGAGCCAGGACTTTCAGGAACGAAGTTAGGAAACACTTCTACACGCAAAGGGTGGTAAAAGTCTGAAAGTCTTCTGCAAATGGCAGTTGATGCTAGGTCAACTGTTAATTTTAAATCTGAGATTGATACATTTTTGTTAACCAAAGGTATTGAGGGATATGGGGCTAAGGCAGGTATATGGAGTTATGTCACAGACCAACCATGAACTCATTGAATGGTGGAACAGGTTCGAGGGCCTAAATGGCCTACTCCTGTTTCTATAGCTGCTGTTCTTGGAGCATAAGAAAGTCTTTTACAGGAAATTTTTCAAATAAAAATATAATTTTACCTTTCAAACAGGTTTGTTATGTGTGACAAATATCTATCTGCACTTCAGATAAGGCCTGTAGCTTATGGGAGTCAAACTACCCAATAGTGTGTCCGTTGCTCGAGAAGTGAAACTTGTACAGCTCATATTAAAATGATTGAGCTAAAAAGACAACAAAAATAAACATGTCTTGAAAAATACTTGTGCCAGGACAAAGGCACAATATATTTGAGCTTTTTCTTTTGGTTAAATAGGAAATGCTCAATGAATTTCAGAGTGATTTGAAAATCATTCTTTCACACTCCTCCCCTCTCCCCCACCCCCCTCCCAACCCTTAGCAGATTCTCATTATCAGGAGCAGCTGTGTGGAATGGTAGTTGTTCTTCCAGGTCACTAAAAGTTAAGACCCCCTCAGGCTTGTATCTACACTGTCTGGTACAAATTAGTGCTTTACTTCCTCACTAGAACACCATGCCCTTATTAGACTATTTAAATGTAGATTTATGTTTCAAAGGCAGTTTTTTAAAAAAAAAGTAGAAGCTAGAATCTAAGGAATGTTGTTGATTTCTACGTTGCCCAAAAATTATGTTTGGAAATGAAGTTTAGAAATTGTCTTCATTGCTGGTTTTAATTAAAAACTAATATTTGGCTCTTCGATTTCTGATTAAATTCAAATACGCCCCTACACTTAATTTCTCTATCTTCTTAGAGACTCAAAAGGAAATACAAAATGCACTTGCTGCAGCCACCAACCTAACGAAACTTGTTTTACAAGTCCATGAGAGGTTTCTGCAGAAGGAATATCAAGGGGAAAGTTTGTTACCCTCCCCCCACCAAAATATACTTGGAAAGTGTTTCATTGGCACTATTTCAAAGATGAGCTGGGGAATTCTCCCCGGTGTCCTGGCCAACATTTATCCCTCAACCAACACGAGAACAGATTGTCTGGTCATTATCACATTGCGGTAGGGGGGTGGGTGGGAAGTACCCAAGCCTGGAGAAATAAAAAGGTTGCATAACTGGGTGACAGGAACAGACAGAAGAGAAGGGCCCATGAGAAAAAACAAGAGGAAGAAAATAATATGGTGGGTCTGGAGCAGCAACCAAGATTTGCGCGCATATGGACACTGAGGGATTTCAGGTTACATAGGCTTGGCAGAGATTAAGTGAGACCTTTCCTGGTCATAAACGAAGGACAGGGAGGAAACAATATGAAAGAGTCCAAAGTTAATGCCCGAGGTCCTTATGGTGGGATGGAGTTCACTTCTATACAGGATCAGTCAGCTTAAAGTATCCAAAACAAGCGTCAAGTTTCGCAAAGTGTTGTGGAGAGGAAGTGGATCACGGGAGCAGTTTTAGAGGCAAAGTATTAGTGGGTGTTCATTCTTAAACTATGTAAAAATTTGCTTTGAACTAGTTATAGTTAAAGTGCAGTTGGTGCAAAGCTGCAGAAGTAGAACCCTACCTCCTCAAGACTCTCCCATTACTTTCCAGAACTGAACCTGGTCAATTTCACTCCCAAATTATGCCACACAGTTTGTCTTGATCCAAAGCCAAAATTGGCTTTCCATCAACACATCTGCAAACTGTATTGTAGAAGTGCCCTGTATGTGAGGTACAAAAAGGGAATAATTAGCAAAAACACATGGATCCCTTACATTTCTATCAGGGAGTTTTTCCAGTGTTTTGTGTTTATTTTTAAGCACATCAAACTGTCTCATCAATTCAGGAAAGTTGATGACCGAGTTAAAAAAGCATAATAAAGAAATGACCAGAAACCTTAAAGGTAAGCTATTTCAAATCATGAACCAATGCTGCAACCAGGTCAGACAATAAAAATGGTTTCCGGTATAAATAAGTGGACAATTAAATCTACACTTTGAATGGTTTTATCACATATATACTTTAAGGGTGTCATAAACTGGAAGTTTAGAAACATTTACTCCAAGAGCTCCACTTAATGCCCCAGAGAGGATTAATACCTTATTTTTTTTACATATGCACGAAATCTCAAAAGATATAACCATTTGTTCTTAGCAACAAATCTGATTAATCATTTCATTATATTACACTGTCTTCTATTAACAGTAGTAAAATGTCTTGCATCACAATTTACTGGATGAAAATGTCCCTTAAAAAAAATTTCAAGATTTGTAGATAAGCATTTTTGCCAGTAATATGCACAAAGTTTAGATCAAAATCATTTTGGTCACTTAAATTAATCCAGTATGTGTTCAGTCAACTCCTGAGGATTCAAGGATAACATCAGCGTGATACTTTAGCTCTTTCATACACATAAAATCCTTCAGAATTTCAGATCAAATACAATCCAAAAAGTTGGCTATTTCCCATGGAAGGTCTCCTCAAAACCTCTGCACATGTTATTAGTTAGTGGGTTCCAGTGGGAAAGGCGGATCTGGCAGAACATTATATGGAGACAACCTTCTATTGCTGTTACAGAATCTCTTAACTTTTTTTGGTCAACAGCAGTAGATAGTGGTACTTAAAAAGAAAATCAAGAAAGTCAACCATGAGTTCACTCGAAATTCCTCTGCACTGTATGTTGCTCAAGGATCTTCACCACTTTTATACTGATCTTATTTTAATTCAGGGTATTTACACTACTAAATCCAGCTCCCTTTTTCCTGCAGCAGACTCAGACTTTTGCAGGCATGCCACCAAGATAATTCTCAGATATTGATTGGGCTCCTAAATCCAAATTAAAGCAAAGTCAATACAAAAGCAGCTTTATTTTGCAATCACAAGGTGAGACATGTAACAGTGCACATGCGCACACAGACACTGGAGCAGTATGCTTTCAGGAACAGCAAATTAACCGCAACAAATTAAATTTCTTTTGTCGCAGAAAGACACCTTGACCACTATGATGCCGAGGTATAGCTATTGCAAATTCAAAAGTAGCCTTTATTACAATAATTAACCAAAACAGTTATGCCAAAAAAAGTACACATAATTAAGCAACATGCATCACTACAGATTGGCATAAATAGTTTCACAATGAACTAGTCACATTAAATATTAAACTATCAAAAAGTAGTTAATTGAGCATTATAAAGGTTAAGAAAGAAATGAAGATATCTGCAAAATTGGTACAATTTCAGTTACTAAGATTTACACTGAAACTGGAAGAGTGATGTAAATATCAAGGTTAGCATTTATAAGTAAGCTGACTAACAATGAAAATTACTCTGACTAATGTACAACTCGCATCACAATGTTTGTAGCTCATGAAAACCAGCTTCCCAAATCATCCACAAGATACCTATGGTTTAGTGGTTTTTAAAACATTTTTCATGCAAGTACATTTTCTGTAATTTTATCTTTCATTCCTCCATCTTCCAAGCTAACACCTCTCCAGCCAATATCAAAGCCTCTGTAGCCAACTACTAGTAAGTGGAAAGGTTTACACAAATATGACTCTTCCCTATTTTCCTCACTTTCTGCAGGTCATCGGTCCACAAGCAGATTGCTCCCAGGTCTCTGCCAGTGTGCTATAAGCTGGCCACTAACACAACCAAGGGGCAATTCCTTTTAATCTGCATGTCCTCCTACTGGCCTCCATTCAGCACAATTGAGATCAGCAACTCAGGGGAACAAGGGAATTAGCCAATGTTGCACCATTGTGTGGTGCTGTACATCGGTGCTCCAACATGCTTTAGAACATATACAATGTAGTATTTTGAAGCCAAAGAGCATTCTAGTGATTCTTGCTGATATCAGATTACATCATCATCTCGAAATAGGGTTGTAAGCATCACTGTCAACACCTTGAACCATGTGATTAAAGATCACTTGCTCAGAAGTTATATCTATTTCTCCAGAAGACTGAATGAAAGACAAAGCAGCGAGAACAGTCACATCCAGTATATATCCCTCTCTCTCTATATATATATATATATATATATATATATATATCCAGAAATCCACAGGAAATGCAAGCTTAAGTAAACAGATGAGGTTGATCCAAACTAAATTCTATACCGTGGAAGTCAGATTGGTCTCCACATACAGTTTCAACCCATCTAAAATCAGAGCAGATACATACAGCAATCTGTGAAGTGGAACGGATTCACATTAACATTAATTTGCCAGATAAATCAATGCTATTTTGGTTCTATGCTACTTGATGAAACCTATCCCCTCTGGTATCCCCTCCTCAAAGGGAGGATAGTAATAGACTTCAAGAGGACATAAACAGGCTGGTGGAATGGGAGGACACATGGCAGATGAAATTTAACGCAGAGAAGTGCGAAGTGATACATTTTGGCAGGAAGGAGGAGAGGCAATCTAAACTATATAACCGATAAATTCTAAAAGGGGTACAGGAACAGAGACCTGGGGGTATATGTGCACAAATCGTTGAGTGGCAGGACAGGTTGAGAAAGCAGTTTAAAAAGCATTCGGGATCCTGGGCTTTATAAATAGAGGCATGGAGTACAAAAGCAAGGAAGTTATGTTAAACCTTTATAAAACACTGGTTCAGTCACAACTGGAGTATTGTGTCCAATTCTGGGCACTGCATTTCAGGAAGGATGTCAAGGCCTTGAGAGGGTGCAGAAAAGATTTACTAGAATGGTTCCAGGGATGAGGGACTTCAGTTACATGGATAGACTGGAGAAGCTGGGGTTGTTCTCCTTAGAGCAGAGAAGGTTGAGAGGAGATTTGATAGAAGTGTTCAAAATCATAAAGAGTTTAGATAAAGTAAATAAAGAGAAACTGTTCCCATTGGCAGAACGGTAGAGAATCAGAGGACACAGATTTAAGGTGATTGGCAAAAGAACCGAAGGTGACATTAGGAAAAACTTTTTTTTTTAAACGCAGCGAGTCATTATGATCTGGAATGCGCTGCCTGAAAGGGTGGTGAAAGCAGATTCAATCGTGGCTTTCAAAACGGAATTGGATAAATACTTGAAGGGAAAAAATTTCCAGAGCTACGGGGAAAGAACGGGCGAATGGGACTAACTGGAGTGCTCTTACAAAGAGCCGGCACGGACTCAATGGGCCAAATGGCCAACTTCTGTACTTTAGAATTCTATGATTCTAAACCATGCAACCCATCCCACTAACCAGTGTGCACTCACTTCATTCCGGATTCTAAAATCGTTTTGAAGTAATTATGGAACTAAATGAGGCACTGCCTCAAAATTTGTGTTTATGCAGTGTGTGTTTATATAATATCAAGTAACATTTACTGTGGTTTGGACCAGATTTTTATATTTCATTCAAATCAATCTGGAGCTTTTCAAGCTTTGGAAACTGGGAAGCTTTATTCTGAACTAAGATCAAAGTAAATAAATTTATGCTGTTTAAATGATGCATCTTTCATTTGGAACAGCTGCAGATTTGGGATGAACGTACACTTACAGCTGTAATGTAATTGAGACTTCCAAAAATGGAGTTTCTGTTCCTATGTGGCGTGAACAATTATAAATATTGCACCATACGCACCGTAACACAACCCCACTCTGACCTGGTTAAAAGTATTAGAGATTGCATTTTGTCCTATAACTGTATAGGGTTCTTGTTCATTTTGCAGGGTTAATACAACTGTGGCATACCACTAGTTAAATAGATCAAATTATTCTGGTCCTCTAAAGGTATTCAGGAAGAAAGGAAAACAAGAAAAGCTTGTAACTTGTCACTGCAGCTATACTATCAAGCTACATTAATTTATCACACCCCCAAACTGTGATTTCGGGACTAAACAGTTTGCTGCGCACAACTTACAATACGTAATGCAACATTTACAGATACCCTTGGTTCACAAATAATGGAGAAAAAGAAACCTTACAGGTGGCCTAAAACAAACACAAAACATTGGGGGAAAAAAAAAATCACCTTAAGATTAGCTTATTGGTTAGGCAATGTAGCAAAAAGAATTCAGTCATCCACTACATAATGCACCTTTCATTACTCAAAGCTACAATCATTGCTGGACATCTTTTGTACTGAGTAAACGCAGCAGCTAATCTTGATCTTAACATCTATAGTATTCACGATAAAAGCAGAAAATGATGGAGATGGACAAAATCGGTCAGCATCTGAAACAAAGACTGCTTCAGGTTGGACCTTTCAGAAGTAAATGGTGAAGGACGACACTGAAAAAAGTTAACCAATTCTTACAGCTGTTGACTAACCTACTGAGCATTTCCAGCAGTTCTCATTTTCTTTCAGATTTCCAGCATCATTTATTTTTATTTCTTTATATGGATTCTGATCTAAGTATTAGTCAACATTAACACATTAATGAAGACTGCTGAACAATGTTAGATAAAATGATATACTGCCTTTTGCTCAAGTTTTATATTACTTTTATGCCACTTTCAAACTTTTCACATGGACAAGAATTTAGGACAAGGCATTTTTATAGTTGTGTCATACTGTTTTAAAATGATTGGGATGGGAGAAATTTAGGATTCAGAATGTTGAATGTTTTACCATGGCAGCCCAAAGAGACAGTTCTCTGACTTACATTGAGGCATATGAAAATCTGACTGGTGTCCAGGCTTTCTCCAGTCAATATGGCCAACGGCCTTCACT
The DNA here is from genome assembly GCF_035084215.1 of Heptranchias perlo. NCBI lineage: Eukaryota > Metazoa > Chordata > Chondrichthyes > Hexanchiformes > Hexanchidae > Heptranchias > Heptranchias perlo. The sequence goes on from NC_090328.1 coordinate 82,701,780, forward strand.
TTTCAATTAATGTTGTGGGGTCTTTACGAAGCTCAGCAAAGTTTAATGCTGAATGTGTGAAATTTTTACTCTATGTTCACTTAAGCTGTGCAAAATACAAGTATATATTTTGTCCTTCCAAACTTGGATTGTGTGTGAATACAACATTTTGAATTATATAGCGTTACGGCAATACGATACTTGTATGATACTCTCATTCCATCACCTTAATTTGCTTCCATGAATACAATCTTAACAGTGGTGGAAATAAACTAATTTGAGAATTAAGAGTATCACACAAGAAGCAAATCGGTTTAAAATGTAATTTTTTCCCCACAGTGACTTGGTATTAATAGGCTAAAAAAGGCGAGAGGCAAAAAAGCAGTAGATGGGACTTCAACATCCCATCTGAAAAACGGTGCCTCCAAAAGCATCAAGTTTAACTTCAAGTTCTGCAGATGGGAATGACAAAGAGGTGCAACAAAACTGTAAAACACTGGAGCCCATACGGGAGAGGTACATCAGGGCTACAAATACCAATGGGCAGACCCTAGTAACAATCATATTCAGGGAGAGGGGTGCAGGTCAATTAGGAAAGGAAGGAGGCACAATTAGGGGGAAAAAAAGTGAAACACAATCAAGCTCTAATTTTAAATTAATATACTTAAATGAAATTTCAAGGTCTACAAATCCATGCATGATAACAACAACTTACATGCATATAGCACCTCTCGCATAGTAAAGCATCTCAAGGTACGCTAAATCGATCATCAATCAAGGCCATATTTTTTTTTATTCGTTCATCGGATGTGGGCGTCACTGGCGAGGCCGGCATTTATTGCCCATCCCTAATTGCCCTTGAGAAAGTGGTGGTGAGCCACCTTCTTGAACCGCTGCAGTCCGTGTGGTGAAGGTTCTCCCACAGTGCTGTTAGGAAGGGAGTTCCAGGATTTTGACCCAGCGACGATGAAGGAACGGCGATATATTTCCAAGTCGGGATGGTGTGTGACTTGGAGGGGAACGTGCAGGTGGTGTTGTTCCCATGTGCCTGCTGCTCTTGTCCTTCTAGGTGGTAGAGGTCGCGGGTTTGGGAGGTGCTGTCGAAGAAGCCTTGGCGAGTTGCTGCAGTGCATCCTGTGGATGGTACACACTGCAGCCACTGTGCGCCGGTGGTGAAGGGAGTGAATGTTTCGGGTGGTGGATGGGGTGCCAATCAAGCGGGCTGCTTTATCTTGCATGGTGCCGAGCTTCTTGAGTGTTGTTGGAGCTGCACTCATCCAAGCAAGTGGAGAGTATTCCATCACACTCCTGACTTGTGCCTTGTAGATGGTGGAAAGGCTATGGGCAGTCAGGAGGTGAGTCACTCGACACAGAATACCCAGCCTCTGACCTGCTCTCGTAGCCACAGCATTTATATGGCTGGTCCAGTTAAGTTTCTGGTCAATGGTGACCCCCAGGACGTTGATGGTGGGGGATTCGGCAATGGAAATGCCGTTGAATGTCAAGGGGAGGTGGTTAGACTCTCTCTTGTTGGAGATGGTCATTGCCTGGCACTTATCTGGCGCGAATGTTACTTGCCACTTATGAGCCCAAGCCTGGATGTTGTCCAGGTCTTGCTGCATGCGGGCTCAGACTGCTTCATTATTTGAGGGGTTGCGAATGGAACTGAACACTGTACAATCAGCAAACATCCCCATTTCTGACCTTATGATGGAGGGAAGGTCATTGGTGAAGCAGCTGAAGATGGTTGGGCCTAGGAAACTGCCCTGAGGAACTCCTGCAGCAATGTCCTGGGGCTGAGATGATTGGCCTCCAACAACCACTAACATCTTCCTTTGTGTTAGGTATGACTCCAGCCACTGGAGAGTTTTCCCCGATTCCCACTGACTTCAATTTTACGAGGGCTCCTTGGTGCCACACTCGGTCAAATGCTGCCTTGATGTCAAGGGCAGTCACTCTCACCTCACCTCGGGAATTCAGCTCTTTTGTCCATGTTTGGACCAAGGCTGTAATGAGGTCTGGAGCCGAGTGGTCCTGGCGGAACCCAAACTGAGCATCAGTGAGCAGATTATTGGTGAGTAAGTGCCGCTTGATAGCACTGTCGACGACTCCTTCCATCACTTTGCTGACGATTGAGAGTAGACTGATGGGGCGGTAATTGGCTGGATTGGATTTGTCCTGCTTTTTGTGGACAGGACATACCTGGGCAATTTTCCACATTGCCGGGTAGATGCCAGTGTTGTAGCTGTACTGGAACAGCTTGGCTAGAGGCGCAGATAGTTCTGGAGCACAAGTCTTCAGCACTACAGCTGGGATGTTGTCGGGGCCCATAGCCTTTGCTGTATCCAGTGCACTCAGCCGTTTCTTGAGATCATGTGGAGTGAATTGAATTGGCTGAAGACTGGCTTCTGTGATGGTGGGGATATCGGGAGGAGGCCGAGATGGATCATCCACTCGGCACTTCTGGCTGAAGATGGTTGCAAATGCTTCAGCCTTGTCTTTTGCACTCACATGCTGGACTCCGCCATCATTGAGGATGGGGATGTTTGCAGAGCCTCCTCCTCCCGTCAGTTGTTTAATTGTCCACCACCATTCACGACTGGATGTGGCAGGACTGCAGAGCTTTGATCTGATCCGTTGGTTGTGGAATCGCTTAGCTAAGAAATTAAAAAAGGGGCAGTCACACTACTGGGTGTGTACTATAGACCCCCGAATAGTGAAAGGGAGATAGAAGAACAAATATGTAGGCAAATTTCTGAGTGCATAAATAAGAGGGCAATTATAGTAGGGGACTTCAACTACCCTAACATCAACTGAGATTCAAACAGTGTGAAGGGCACAGAGCGCCCAAAATTCTTCATCGGTGTCCAGGAGAACTTTTTTAACCAGTACGTGTCAAGCCCAACAAGAGGGGATGCAATTCTAGATTTAGTCCTGGGAAATGAAGATGGGCAAGTGGGTGAAGTGACAGTGGTGACCATATTGGGGATAGGGACCATAATTCAGTTAGTTTTAGCATTATTATGGAAAAGGACAGAGTTAAATCAGGAGTAAATGTTTTAAATTGGGGGAAGGCAAATTTTTACAGAACTAAGAGGTTATTTGGCAGAAGTGGACTGGACACAACTACTTGAGAAGAAATCAGTGGCAAGCCAGTGGGAGGCACTAAAAAGTGAAATTCTATGGGTACAATGCAGACACGTCCCCTCAAAGAAAAAAGGGTGGCACTGCCAAATCTAGAGCCCCCCGGTTGTCTAGAAGTAAACAGGGCAAGATAAAGCAGAAAAAGAAAGCTTATGACTGTCACAGAAAACTAAATACTGCAGAAAGCCTTGAGGAGTATAGAAAGTACAGGGATGATGTAAAAAAGGAAATAAGGAGAGCAAAGAGAGGGCATAAAAAAATATTAGCTAGTAAGATTAAAGAAAACCCATAGATGTTTTATCAGTACATTAAGAACAAGAGGATAGCTAAGGAAAAGGTGGGACCTATCAGGGATGATAAGGGTAACTTGTGTGTAGAGTTTTAAATGAATATTTTGTCTCCGTATTCACAAAGGAAAGTGACGATCGGGACGTAGTAGCTGAAGAGGAGAGGTGTGAAATATTGGATAAGGTAAACATAACAAGAGGGGAAGTATTCGAGGGACTGGAATCCTTAAAAGTTGATAAGTCACCAGGGCCGAATGGATTGTTTCCTAGGCTATTGAAGGAAGCCAGAGAGGAAATAACGGATGCTCTGAGGATCATTTTCCAATCCTCACTAGATACAGAGGAGGTGCCGGAGGACTGGAAGACTGCAAATGTAGTACCATTGTTTAAAAAGGGTACGAGGGAAAGGCCAAACAGTTATAGGCCGGTCAGTCTTACCTCGGTGGTGGGCAAACCATTAGAATCAATACTGAGAGATATTGGAAAGGCATGGTTTAATCAGGGATAGTCAGCATGGATTTGTTCAGGGAAGGTCAAGCCTTACAAATCTGATTAAATTCTGAGGAAGTGACAAGGAGGATTGATGAGGGTAGTGCAGTGGATGTTGGCTACATGGATTTTAGTTAGGCATTTGACAAGGTAGACTGATCAGAAAGGTAAAAGCCCATGGGATACAGGGAGATGTGGCGAATTGGATCCAAAATTGGGTCAGTAACAGGAAACAAAGGGGAAAAGTCGATGGATATCTTTGTGAATGGAAATCTGTTTCCAGTGGTGTGCCACAGGGCTCAGTGTTGGGTCCCTTGCTGTTTGTGGTATATATTAATGATTTGGACTTGAATATTGGGGATGGCACATTTGCAGACGACACGAAAATTGGCCGTGTAGTTGATGGTGAAGAGGATAGCTGTGGACTCCAAGAAGATATCAATGGGTTGGTGGAGTGGGTGGAAAAGTGGCAAATGGAGTTCAACCCGGAGAAGTGTGAGGTAAAGCACTTAGGAAGGGCACACCGTAAAAGGGAATACGCAGTAAACGGGAATATATTGAGAGGGGTAGAGGAAGTGAGAGACCTTGGAGTGCATGTGCACAGGTCCCTGAAGGTGGCAGTACAGGTAGATAAGGTTGTGAAGAAGGCATTCGGAATGCTCTCCATTATTCGTCGAGGTATAGAATACAAAAGCAAAGATGTAATGATGGAACTGTATAAAATGCTGGTAAGGCCACAGCTGGAGTATTATGTGCAGTTCTGGTCAGCACATTACAGGAAGCACTTAATTGCTCTGGAGAGAGTGCAGAGAAGATTTACAAGAATGTTGCCAGGGCTTGAAAATTGCAGCTATGAGGAGAGATTGGATCGGCTGGGGCAGTTTTCCTTGGAGCAGAGGAGGCTGAGGGGTGATTGATTGAGGTGTACAAAATTATGAGGGGCCCAGATAAAGTAGACAGGAAATACCTGATCCCCCTAGCGGAGAGTTCAAGAACTAGAGGACATAGATTTAAGCTGATTGGCGGAAGGATTAGAGGGGACATGAGGAAAAACCTTTTTACCCAGAGGTTGGTGGGTGTATGGAATTCACTGCCCAAATTGGTGGTAGAGGCAGGGACCCTCAACTCTTTTTAAAAAGTACCTGGACCTGCACCTAAAGTGCTGTAAGCTGCAGGGCTACGGACCGGGTGCTGGAAGGTGGGATTAGAATGGGCACCTGGTTGTTCTTCGAGCCGGCGTGGACACGATGGGCCGAATGGCCCCCTTCTGTGCTGTATCTTTTCTATGGTTTTAAGATGCTTCACAGAGATGTGAGGAAAATGGACACTGAACCAAAGAAGGAAAGATCAGAAGGAGTGAACAAAACTTAGGTTAAAGAAACAAGTTATTTGAGGATCTTAAAAGGAGAGAGAGGTGTCGAGACTGAGGATTTTGGGAGCGAATTCCAAAGTGTGGAGTCAAGGCAGTAGAAGGCACAGCTGCCAATGGTTGGGGTAACGAGAGGGGAATGCACCAAAAGTAAGAATCAGGGGAACAGACAGTTCTGGGGTGGGGGTTGTAGGAAGTTACAGAGGTAGGGAAGGCCAAGGCCTTGGAGAGATTTAAAGATAAAGATAAGAATTTTATATTAGAGGTTTTGGAGGAGACGATAATGCAAACCACCGAGGGTGGCGGTCATGGGCAGGATTTGATGCAGGATAGGATACAAGCAGCAGAATTTTGGATGAACTGAAATTTATGGAGGGTGGAGGATGAGAGCCTGGCAAGGAAAACATTGGAGTAATTGAGTCTGGAAGTGACAATGGCATGTATGAAGGTTTCAGCAGATGAGGCAGACATGGGAGATGTTAGAGGTGGTGGACAGTCTTTATGATGGAGAGGATATGGAGTCGGAAGCTGAATATCTAGGGTTGAACAGGATGCCATGGTTGCAAATAGTCTCATTCAGACTGAGACAATGGCCAAAGAGGAGGATGGAAGATGGAAGCTGAGAGGCCAGCCAGGAGTGCATTGGAATAGTCGAGTCTAGAGGTAACAAAGGCATGGATGAGGGTTTCAGCAGCAGATGAGCTGAGGCAGGGGCGGAGATGGGCGATGTTACGGAGGTGGAAGTGGGCGGTCTTGATGATGGAGTGGATTTTTGTTCAGAAGCTCATCTCAGGATCAAATAGGACGCCTAGGTTGCGAACTGTCTGGTTCAGCCTCAGACAGTGGCCAGGGAGAGGGATGGAGTCGGTAGCTAGGGAACGGAGCTTGCGGCGGGGACCAAAGACAATGGCTTCGGTCTTCCCAATATTTAGTTGGAGGAAATTTTTGCTCATCCAGTACTGGATGTTGGACAAGCAGTGTGACAAATCAGAGACAGTGGAGGGGTCGAGAGAGATGGTGGTGAGGTAGAGCTGGGTGCCGTCAGCATACATGTGAAATCTAACTTTGTGTTTTAGGATGATGTCACCGAGGAGCAGCATGTCGATGAGAAATAAGAGGGGCCAAGGATAGATCCTTGGGGGACTCCAGAGGTAATGGTGTGGGAACAGGAAGAGAAGCTATTGCAGGTGATTCTCCTGCTACAACTGGATAGATAAGAATGGAACCAGGCGAGTGCAGCCCCACCTAGCTGGACGACAGAGGAGAGACGTTGGAGGAGAATGGTGTGGTCAACCATGTCAAAGGCTGCAGACTGGTCAAAAAGGATGAGGAGGGTTAGTTTACCATCGTCACAGTTACAATAGGATGTCATTTGTGACTTTGATAAGGGCCGTTTCAATACTATAGCAGGGACAGAAACCTGATTGGAGGGATTCAAATATGGAGTTGTGGGAAAGATGGCAGTGATTTGGGAGGCGACAACACGTTCAAGGACTTTGGAGAGGAAAGGGAAGTTGGAGATGAGGCGGTAGTTTGGAAGGACAGAGGGGGTCAAGGGTGGGTTTTCTGAGGAGGGGGTGATGACGGCAGATTTGAAGGGGAGGGGGATAGTACCTGAGGAGAGGGAACCGTTAACGATATCAGCTAACATGGGGGCCAGGAAGGGATGTTGGGTGGTCAGCAGTTTGGTGGGAATAGGGTCAAGGGAGCAGGGGTTGGGTCCCATGGTCAAGATGGGCTTGGAGGGGGCATTAGGGGAGATAGGAGAGAAACTAGAGGAAGGCGAGAGTTCAGGGCTAGGGCAGGGGGTACCTTAGGGGAAGGTTGGCTTGATGGGCTAAGGAAAGGGAGGGAAGTGGGAGTGGCCAGATGGTCTCAATCTTAGTGACAAAGAAATCCATGAGCTCCTTGCACCTGTTTTTGGAGATAAGGGTGGAGGTGGAGGAGGACGACGACGACGCAGGGGAGAGGGGTTTAAGAAGACTGTTTGTAGTGGAGGAGAGAAGCCGGGGGCTATCCTTGCGTTCCAGGATGACCCTGGAATAGTGAGCAGTTTTGACAGAGGAAAGCAGGACCTGATAGTGCTTTATGTTATCCAGGTCTGGCAATGAATGGCTAAACCAGTTGTCTGCCATAAACGTTCAAGTCTGCATCCTTTGGACTTAAGGGAATGGAGATGAGGGCCATACTGGAGGAATGACCAGGGTGAGAGCAATGGTTTTAATGGAGACAGGAGCATCAAAGGTGGAGGTGAGGGTTTGATTGAGCAGATTGAGCTGCAGAAATGTCATGGTGAATGAAGGGCCAAAGAGTAGACAGTTGGGAATTTGAAAGTGCAGTTGTAAGTGACTTGGGGGAAGAGATTTTTCCAGGGGCGAACACAGAAGGGAGTGGAGTTGGGAGGGGGAAAGAGGGATGTGGGCAGAGAGGGATACAAGGAAGAGATCAGAGATGGCCTGGTTTGTGATTGACACGGTGGTCAGAGTTTGTGGTAGGGGCCAAAGACAATAGCTTCAGATTTTCTGAATGTTTAGCTGGAGGAAGTTAAGACTCATCCAAGACTGGATGTTGGACAAGCAGCGTGAGAGCACAAAGATGATAAAGATGTGGAGAGCTGGTGGAGAGGTCAAGCTGGGTGTATACGTAGAAGCTGAACTAATGTCTGCAGATGGTCTCACCAAGGGCAGCATTCACTTGAGGAAAAGAAGTGGGCCAAGGTTAGTTCCTTGGGGTTCTCGTGAAGTGATGGTGCAGAGGTGGACAGAGAAATAATTGCTAGAGATGCACTGGACATGATCAGACAGCAAAGATTGGAACCAAATGACGGCAGTCCCATAGAGCTAAACAATGGAGAGGTATTAGAGGAGGTTGGTGTGGTCAAGTGTGACGAAGGATAAGGAAAGATAATGCACCCACAGTCACAGTAACAGAGGATATCACTTATAACTTTGGCTAGGTCCATTTTGGTATTGTGGGAGGGACAGAAGCCAGTTAGAAAAAAATTCAAACAGGGAGTGGCAAGAGAGATGGGCATGGACCTGGGAGGTGGCAGTACATTCAAAGACATTGGCGAGCAAGTGAGATTGGAGATGAAGCAGTAGTTGAGGATTTTTTTTTTAAATAAAGGATGGGGTGATGACAGCGATTTTGAAACCAGGTCAGGCAATAAAAATGGTTTCTGCTATAAATGGACAATCACATCTATACTTTGAACGGTTTTATCACATATATATTTTAAGGGTATTATAAAGTGGTTACAATGTCTGCTAACATGGGGGCCAGGAAAGGAAGTTGGGTGGTCAGAAGTTTAATTAGAATGGGTTCAAGGGAGCAGGTCGGTCGGTCGGTCGCTCTCATGAAAAGGGTAATGGCAGGAAACAAAGTGCAATGGTCAATGGGTGTTTTTGTGACTGGAAGGCTGTTTCCAGTGGGGTTCTGCTGGGCTCAGTCCCTTGCTTTTTGTGATATATATTAATGGTTTAGACCTAAATGTGAGGGGCAAGATTAAGAAGTTTGCAGATGATACCAAAAAAATGGCCATGTCGTTGATAGTGAGGAGGAAAGCTGTAGACTACAGGAAGATATCAATGGACTGGTCTGGTGGGCAGAAAAATGGCAAATGGAATTCAATACAGAGAAGTGTGAAGTAATGTATTTGGGGAGGGCAAACAAGGCAAGGGAATACACAATAAATGGGAGGATACTGAAGGGTGTAGAGGGACCTTGGAGGGCATGTCCACAGATCCCTGAAGGTAGCAGGACAGGTAGATAAGGTGGTTAAAAAGGCATACGGGATACTTTCCTTTATTAGCTGAGGCACAGAATATGAGAGCAGGAAGGTTATGCTAGAAATGTATAAAACATTGGTTAGGCCACAGCTTGAGTACTGCATACAGTTCTGGTCACCACATTACAGGAAAGCTGTGATTGTACTAGAGAGGGTAAAGAGGAGATTCACAAGGATGTTGCCAGGACTGGAGAATTTTAGCTATGAGGAAAGATTGGATAGGCTGGGGTTGTTCTCTTTGGAACAAAGGAGGCTGAGGGGAGATTTAATTGAGGTATATAAAATTGAGGGGCCTAGATAGAGTGGATAGGGAGGACCTATTTCCCTTAGCAGAAGAAAGGGTCAGTGACCAGGAGGCATGGATTTAAAGTAATTGGTAGAGGGATTAGAGGGGAGCTGAGGAGAATTTTTTTCACCAAGAGGGTGGTGGGGGCCTGGAACTCACTGCCTGAAAGGGTGGTAGAGGCAGAAACGGTCAACTCATTTCAAAAGTACTTGGATGTGCACTTGAAGTGCTGTAACCTACAGAGCTACGGACCAAATGCTGGAAAGCGGTATTATGCTGGATAGCCCTTTTTCAGCTGGCAAGGACATGATGGACCGAATGGCCTCCTTCTGTGCCGTAACTGTCTATGATTTTATGAAAGGATGAGCTTAGAGAAAGTAGGAGGAGAGGGCAGAAGGGGAGAGAGGGATGTGGGTAGAAACTAGAAAGACACTAGGGTTCAGGGTTCAACTGCGATGAAGACTGGGGGTCGGGGTTAACTTAGTGGGTAAAGATAAGGGGCAAAAAAAAAAGCAAGAACTGCTGAACAGATGGTCTCTATATTAGTGATCAACGCATTATAAAACGTCCTCTCCCTCCACCCCGAAAACATTGACAAACATAATGGTTTTAGTAACAAGAGGTCCTTCAGCATGCAAAACCTCTTGCACAATGTTTGATAGTGCAAGTCAAACACCAGAATCTCAGGAATGACATGCAACAAGCAAGGACACTCAGCCACCTGCATCCCTCTGTTCACGTCGCTTTCATTTTGCTTGTCAGTAGTTGACTCTCAATTTTGAAACTACCACTATCAATGCAAGACAGTTGTAACAAAACAAGAGACCTGTCGCCCAAATAATTCTTGCATAAAAATGTTTCTTCTAGGGCTTATGAAAGCATGTTACTAACCTTACATACCTATAGGCTTAAGAAAAACATAACTTTAACAAATGAGAACAGTAAAATACTGTAAGACCATTTTGCAGGGTTTTATATTTTAATAAATAACTGTTTAAACAATATCAATATTGATCACATGATGGGTGTTTCATCCATTTTATGGGGCTTTTTAAAAAAAAATCGGGGCTGAAAGAAAAACAGATAAAGTTGCCTGGAGGTGCTTAATAGGACATCGGTTAAATAAGTGAGCTTAAAAAGGCTGACTTATGATCAAATTCAAATAAAATGTAAATATTCAGTGTTTTTTTTCCCACTTCATCATCATATTTGGTCGAAAACCAGAATGAAACTTTGTGTAGCAGAAGCATTTGTTCCTAGTTCAATACCATTTCCAAAGCTAGAGTGTTTACAAAATTGTCATATACAGGAATGTGAATTTAGGTTCTTCTTCAGGACAGATTCAGAGATTCCAGAATTTGGCTATTCATGATGCTGAATTGAAAATTCAGTCTCATGGCTAGTCTGCAAGTCTTCCTAGATCATATATCCCATCAAATCAACAGGCTACAGCCACATTGCTAGGGGAACTGTTTGTGTGCACAAATTGTCGTGGATTGAAATCCGACCCCTAAGAAAACAAAGGTGGGGGAGGGAACAAGAAGTCTGGACTTTGGGAGGGGTGGTCCTGACATTTTCACAGAACTGAAGTCCAGGTCTTGGAGCTTGCCAGCAATGCAATAGAAGTTAATAATAATTTGCATTTGCTCAAAAAGGTTCCAAAATGCCTTCCCTAGTTTTCCCTTACCCACACAGCTGCATTGTTTGAATGTTTTCAACTCAAAAGTACAAACAAAGCACTCATGTCTAGATTTTGCCAGTGTATCTGTGAAATATTTACCTGAAAAACTTCCAGAATTTGTTTCCAGTTAAGCATTTTATTCCAAACAAAATACTATGAAAGACAGAGAATAAAATAAAATATTTCCTCATCAATCATTGTTTTCAAATTCTAAGTACTTGTCTATAATAATAATTCTATCTAAATAAAACACAACTGGCCAACTTCATAGACTCACAAATTGACTATATAGCCTTATTCAGGTAATTTTAGATTTTCAATTTAGGAAAAGGCCTAATTCAAATTGCTTCAGGATATTACTCCTAACTAACCAACTGCCATCTTGCAGATCATGCAGTCAAACCCTGATAACACCACAGTTGGATAATATTACAAAGCTTTAAAGTCTCATTTTACTGTCACATACCCCAAGGAACATGGGAATAAAATATATTGCCTTTGGAAAAATATGAAATTATTACCAATGAAGTGAGTATAATATTCTCTCCTTTGGAGATCAGGCATCACAAGCAATATCTACCCAAGTCTGACCTCCAAGTAGCAATGTGACATCACCAAATTCCGTGCTCCAAAAACTAGCAGCAGCACATAAGTACACCTCTGAGGTAGAGTTCATGCCAGGATCAATTTAAAGGCAGTACATTGTACATGAATGCTGAATCAGATCCATTTTGTTTTATTTGTCATAAAAACAAACAAAAAAAAGTTTTCACATATCATTCCATATTTTAGAAATGAAAAAGTAAACTTCAAAAGAATCCCATCTAGAACTGAACAGCTCATTAGGAAGTCTCTGCACAGTGAGTAAACACATTATAGTATATGGTGACTATTCATGGATCATCAAACAGGGAAAATGCAGTCAAGGACAATCGAAAATCGTACATTTAAGAGCACAGTAGAGCAAATTAAGGGTCAAAGAATAAAATTTTGGCACAGTAATTGCAAATGTCCAATGCCCTGTGACTTTTGCTGCTATGACAACCAGCAATAAACATAAGATGACCGTGTGACCTCAAGCTGCTTAAAGCCGTCGCAATTCTGACCGTTTAAACTGTGAGTTCACAAAATTTTACGGTATTTGCATTTAAGAAATATCAGAGTTGAATTTGGATGCAACATACTTAAATCTGTTAATTCTATTAAGCCAAAGAAACAAATTTAGGTAGTTTGCAGTTACTCCAAAAGCAATGTTTATAAATATAGTATAATTTCCAGAGAATGTACTTAAAAGCAACTCACTTTCTCAAATTTGCAAACCCAGAGGTTACCAACTGTTTGTCTAAATCCAAATATGGTTAAATATAAACTTGTGAATTATTTCTCTGCTCGTAACAGAATGGCTTTACCATTTTCAAATTTAAGATTCAATATTAGAAACTTCCAACATTTGACAAAAATCTGAATAATCATAGAATCTGGTATATAGGTCACAGGGGTGGATTTTTGCACCGGTGGGGGGGGGGGGGGGTGGGGGGGGGTGAGGGGAACGAAAGGAAGTGCGGATGTAACTTATATTCCTCCACCTTCTCCCTTGATGACATTAATTTTCTTGGTGGGGTATGGTTTCACAGGTGCTGGTTGTCCAAGTAGTTATTATTCACGTCTGAGCCTTGACTAGTGTTGACAAGCAAGTCAAGCCAAATTCTGTCTTAATCCTGCATCCACACATGTTGCTGGAGAACAATCAGGACCAGAGGCCCTTGCTGATTTCACCCTCCACAAACCTGGGGCACTGAGGCAATTGTAGCATCCCTACCAATGCTCCAGCTGAGGTCAGCAAATTCAGCAAAGATAAAACTTAGGACCTTCCCCATCTAAATGGCTTAGACCCTCAAAATCAAAACCCACTGAACTACTGGGCAAGTTGCATAAACTTTAGTTTGTTCCATGCAAGTCACAGGTGTCGCCAATGCATTTGTTTTCAAACAGTACTAACAGACTGAAAGTCAAATGGGAAAAAAAAACCTCTGACAAACAATTCTGAAATTAGGCATACTTCAGCAGTGCTATATTTACAATAATATTTCTAGAGGGAAGAATCTTTCACTGCAGGGCATTTCCCAATTAAAACAGTTTAAATACCTCCCAAACAGGAGAAAATATAGTTTTATGATCACTTTCCTTTTTTAATTGTTCCCTTACATCACGTGCCAACCTGCCTCTGGGTACCTGCTGAAACAAGCCGTCAGGAAGTTGCATGAGAGTGGCCTAGGATTACTGTCAGCAGCACAACCAAGATTAGAAACTTCACGAGCAGAGAATCATGGGTACAAATCAGGACCTTGTTCTGTGGAGCAGCATGTTGGCCCTCAAACATAGCACCCGAAAACTCGGTCTCAGCCTGTACTTTGGAAAACCATGGAAACCTGACTTTACCTTGAAGTCATTAGAAACCTGCTCAATTGATATCAGCCACAGACTCGGTAGCAAGCACGCTCACTAAATTAACAGGAATGGACACCTTTGTCGATGCTGAGTTCCATACCGGCCAAATGCCACTGGCAGTGTCCTCAGCACGCAAGGACTAGTTGAACAATGCAAGCTCCAGGAAAGGAGGGAAACCCAAGTCCAGGCCCGAGAAAAGACTGCTGGGTTCAAAACTTGCTTAGATTTCCAAAAGGACTTGGATAAGTTTATAAGTTTGAATATGTTGCAAAATTGTGTCTTATGAATTGTATTTTTTTTTAATTTGCATGTTGTTTCCTTATGTAAACTATATGTCTACCAAAAAAAATTCCAAAAAAAACTTCTTAAGCAATTTGTTTTCTTCATCTTACAGCAGTTGCTGGATCACAGATGAGCTCTGAAAAAAAGCTAGACTGGCAACCACCATTATTGATTTGTATTTTTCTTACCCATCTACTGAATGAAACTGGATTTGATTGTCTCAAATATCTCATTGGCTAATTGCAGACTAATCATCATGGTTAATTTAACACATGGCAGTTATTTGAGCCAACTGCAATTTTTTGCCCTATAGTATATGAAACACTAAGTACGCCTGCTAGGTCGGAGTTTTAATCATAAAGGCATATATTTAGATTTATTCATGCTCCAGGAAGGATATTGATAATTGCAGTTATGTATACCCCCGAATTAGAAGAATCTTGTTCCAGTGTACAAATGTATATGTAACAAGAGAGATTTTTTTTTTAACAATTGCCCTGCTCGAGCAAATAAAGTTAAAATGCACAATTTCTGACTGTTGATAGAAGTCCACTACACTTTAAAAATATGATTAAGACCGGAGCTTGAAAGATTTGTACATTTAAGGGGAGAATGGAGAGAATATCTGAAACCGTGCACAAATAACTGCATTTATGAACTATGCACAATTTCACAAAGATCTGTTCCAACAGTAAAACACAAGTATTCCACTTACAGGAACATAGCTCCATCACTAACATGTGTCACAGAAAAGCAACCTTTATAGTCACTTATTACCTTTTAAAACACAGGCAGAAAACGTCACAATAGTTTATTGCAAGAGTTATTTTATTTACTAGACAACCCTCACTTATGAATTTTTCTGTGCAAGAGTTAAAAATTAACATTTGAAACAACCCTTTTGATTAACCACTGGCTAAACATTCTTCATGCTGTGTACACAAATGATCAGTATTTAAATAAACATGCCATCTGTAAAATTAAACAGTGTTCATTTAAAAACAAAATACACCGAAGTTTTATTTAGCAAACAGTTTTATTAAACTCTTTCAACTTATAAGAAGGTAAAATGTTTGTTTATTGCACAGGATAACTCTGAATTCCCCTCCAACTTATTATGAACACCGCCCATTTAAGTTGGCAGCTAGACCTCCAAACATTTTCAAGTAAACATTTTCAAACTGCACCAAATGGCCTCTTGAACTGGAGAGAACTATCTTTTTCAGTTAAACTCGATAAAGTAGCTCTGCCTTGTGTCTGATGGCTAATTACCCATTTATGAGTGGGCTGACATGAGAGGATTTTGAAGGCTACAAAAAAAGCCAAAGATAATGTCAACAGATTTACCACTTAGCACTGGTAACATTGTATCTGGAGTCACCATGTTTCAGCAAACGGATTGTTAATTCTGTGGGGATAAATTCGTTTCTCTGCCCTCAAACACTCACCCCATGTATATGAACTTAAGTTTGCTGTCCAAAAATAATATTACATGGACCAATTACAGTAAAAAAAATCCTAGGAACCAATACAAAAATCCAAACCTCATTATTCTTTAATGCCTGTTAACTCTAGCATTATTCGTTTTGAAATTATGTAATGGAGACAAATGTGAAGAAAAGCCAAGTTAAACAGACAATAACAGATGTCCATTGTCTTGTCCATTAGTCTGCTGTGCCAAAATGCAACCAGACATCCAACAGATGGAATAGCTGAAAGGCCAATAGAATAGCTAACTATCAGAATCAGTCACATTAATCACAATGGTTGTCAGCAAAGCCCTAACAACCAAGTCAGGTTGACATGAAAATTAATTTAATACAACTGTTAGTTTATCATGGAGACACATTTTTGGAAGGTACCAAGACCAAGGTCTAAATTGCACAGAATTTTCATTCACTTGTTTACCAGTGAATACCACCTGGTAAGATCATATGTTAACCAGAACTCTGAAAATGGGTGCTGTAATTTTGTTACTATTCTAGTCAGTGCTCCCCAATCACAAATTGAACTCAAGGGGAACAGATCAGTAGAAGCACGTTTTATAGGTCAGCATCGAAGTATCAGTGCCTTCTCTTTTTATTTGCACATCTTTTTTTTTAAAAACAATCCACTTTTGTTTTATCAGCAAAAGAAAACTACAACACCTTGTTGCACAATGGACAGCACTGCTACCTCAATGCCCTTTTGGTTCTCCTTGATTTGGGAGCACTAATAAAAAAAGCATGCAGCTAGCTGACAACGTACACAAAAAAAAGCAAGTTGTTTGACATTTACATGCCTGCACTATGAGGCCTTTGAATTCTC
Organism: Heptranchias perlo; assembly: GCF_035084215.1. Lineage (NCBI taxonomy): Eukaryota > Metazoa > Chordata > Chondrichthyes > Hexanchiformes > Hexanchidae > Heptranchias > Heptranchias perlo. Next base: position 82,717,839 of record NC_090328.1, read on the forward strand.
ATTGCACCTCAGTAAACCAGGTGATCACTTAACACCTTATTAACGATACAAGGCTCTGGTACATTGGGCACACCACTTGAAGTGTCAATTTTAGTGTCTGCACATGGTGAAGTATATCAAAGCTCTGAAAAGAACAGAGAAGGATGACCAAGATGATGACAAATCTTTCAGCTTTTAGTTATAGGTTTCAAGGAATATTGGCTTTGGAGAAATGCAGACTTGGAGGGAATATGATTGAAGCAGAGCCGAGAATCACGTCACAGGCACATGGGAGACACAGCAAGGGCACATGCATGTGGGATAGCACATGTCTGGCAGAGGTTTTTGAAAGCAGGGAGTGAGATAGCAATGTGGAAGAAACGGGGTAGAGAATTCCAGAGGGAAAGAAGAGCATACATCTGAACAAGTGGCTGCTGATAGTGGAGTGGAGGGAACAAAAGACAAAGAGAAGTTCGGTGTTAAAAGAGCAGATGCAAGGCACGACAAAATCACTAATGTGTGACTTGGAGCAAGTGAGGACATAGGTATGGCATTTTGGATGAATTGCAGCATGTGTAAGGTTGATGGAGAAGCCAAGTAAAAGGGCATTGATTTATCACTAAGCCCAGGATATGTAACTAAATTATAGTTATTTCTGCCGTGTTGTAAATTCCATTTACCCACAGAGATCTACCAACCTTTGAGAAACCCAGGCTTTGGGTTTATGTCCTTTCCTCCAGGTTGCATTCTTCAGGTGCACTTTGGTGCCCATTATTTCTCTTCCAATCCATCTTCATCACACAAATGAGGTTGAGCCAGATTTTAAAACAAAAAATGGGGCCTTTTATTTTTGATTGTAGAGGCGCTGGAAACATCAGTTGTACCTTTGCTTTATTATTGTTTCCGACCGTTTCTTTTTTCATTTACAACGAAGGTGCGATCCCAAATATAAGGCCTCCGACCCAGCTGTCCACAATCAAGCTAGTTTATTAAAATAATGTTTAAAATATTTGAAAGTACTTATTTACTTCTGCAATATTGGATCTCCTGTGGTAATGCCCACGGTAAGTCCAGTGTACCCTTGTCAAACAGAATAAGGGAGACATGTTTCTCTTTCTGTACACTATCTCTATCTGTCTCAAAACACAGGAGATCTTATTCCCAATCCGCTTTGCCACCCCCATCTTCCTTTAAGGCCTCACCTTAAAACCTACCCATTTGATCAAGCTTATGGTCATCCCTCCTAACATCTCCTCCTTCATCTTGGAATCCATTATTTTGATTATGCCTCTGTGAAATGCCTTGGGATGTTTTTCTCTGTCAATGGTGCTATATAAATACATTAATGTTGTTAATAAAACACATCAGATGTCTTGAAGTTTCCTATTTACCAGAGGTGAATTAATGCTTAGGCCTACAGGGGCCCCAGCCAAAACTGACCATAACGCAGCAAAACTGCATAGAACCGCTGGATCAGAATATCCTAACATCTAAAAATACTGTCAGAAGGTGGCGAGTCAGAGTAGGCAGATTTGCTACACTATAAATAATGACATTTGTTGTTGCAGTTCGTGTTTCCGTTCTAATGGGTGTGTGTGTGTGTGTGTGTGTGTGTGTGTGTGGGGGGGGGGGGGGGGGGGGGAAGAGAGAGAGGAGGCTATTCTTGGTGCCCAGGACCCAAGAGGTCTTAATCCAGCTCTGCTGTTTGTCACACCCATTTCCTGTTTATGGCTTTTGTGACATGACTGTACTGAGTCACACTTCTCTCCATTTATTTTAATAGGTAAGGTATAACAAGCAACACCTGCTGGTCACACTTCCTCCATTGGTGGCCATATGGTGCTCCTACTGCATTCACTATGGCCCCTCAACCTCTCTCCTATTGCCACTTTTCTCCCAATGTCCATGGTTGCTGCTAAAAGCTACACCAGCCTAGTGGTATTTTTACTACTGCATAGTTAAAATACATTTCACGCTAAAATTAATCTCTCCCACTGTTTGGAATCGCGCATGTTCAGAGGGAAAAGAATAAACAAACAAACTCCTTGGCAAACTCATCGACCCTGCCTCAATAATTTGCAAATGTCTGTGTTCTGCGGTTTTTGCTGTTCTTTACTGCTGCTGCTTCCTTGCCCTGCTGTTTAATTAGTATAAATTAATAAAGGGAGGAGCCCACTAGTCGAGATAAATAAAAGTAAGTTGCATTGTGCCTGTTATAGAGGATACACTGCTCCCTGTGCCCTCCTAATCCCCAGAGCTGAGGATGCCTCATCTCCAGGATTCTTGCCCACGTTGCTCACCTCAGAGAGAGAGAAAAGAAGTGTTTTCCTTCTATACATCGAATTTCACTTCATTCCACAAACTTTCATTTCATTCCGCCAGCTTGTCCTTCCCGATGCCAGGACAAGCCCACTCCACACGTTTTATTAAATTGATTACTAACAGAAAAACCCCACTGCATTTACTGGACCTAAGTAGGTATCTTCCCGCTCATGATTTGTAACTTAAATACATATAACCTTAAGTAAATAAAAATTGCCCCACTTTAATGGTCACTCCGTGTCCAGCAAAATAAATAAACCAGCACTAGACTTATCAGGGCTCGCCTGCAGGAAGGAAAAGCAGCCCACGCAATGCAAGCAATTAAATGTGACCCATTAGTGCAGGATCAAATCCTTTCCTTCTTGGCCTTCCAACAAAATTCATGGAGAATGTAAAAAATTCCCCACACCCTCACCAGGCTGCAGGCAGAAATAAACAAAACAAACAAAAGCAAACGGCCAACTCCCCATGATGCACAAAAAATATAAATATATTCACTGGCTCAATAGTGTGGAATCAAATCTACTTCTTAGCCTTCACAGTTTGAGTTTTTGCAGACTATAAATGTATTTTTCCCCTCTTCGCAGATCCCTACCATATTGCAGATATGGGCTGATGTGACCACTGCTATAGGTGATTGACTAGACTTCCTTTCTGCCTGCAGTTGAATCTAAATTAATTCAACATAAAAGACTAGTTGGACACCCAAAGGAGACTGCTCTCTTCCTAAATGTCTGTGTGAATGCAGAGCTTTGAAGTTTGCGAATGAAGAAAAATCCACTCTTTCCAAAAGAGCAACAGATGACAAAAGCCCCCACCCCTGGTATTTATTTATAGGTGGATGCTTAACCGTTGTGATATATGTTAGAAGAAAAATGTGAATTTCACAGCTGTATAGATAACCGATGTCAAATTAAGCACACTGAGATCGGGATAGGAAGGCTTCTAACCTAATCTGGAAATAAGAACATTGTAAAAAAAAATCTTTTACATTCAAGTAACATTTAAGGAGTTTGTGCAAAGATACATTTGGACCAAAGTATTTTGCCAGGACTTTTATTCCAATAAAATAAAGCAGATTTCAATGTTCAAGTGAAGGTGAGTGCACATTGTAAATTAGCTTTAAATCAAATATTTAACTCGAAGGACAGATGCAATGAGCATCGCTTTTTGCAGTCAAGCAGAGGACAATGGGGCTATGCTCCAGAGCACAATTCTGGAATACATCTTGGCATGTGGCTTATAATTAAGAATCAATGACTGTTCCGAACACACACTTCAGCAGTATGCTGGCAAGGCCTTTTCTCAGTGCTGCAAACAAAACTGTTTTTGTTCCTTTCTGAGATTGCTAGAAGCCTACAGTATTAAAAAGTTACTGATGAGCTCCTCTCAGTGGGTAAATGTCCAATGTACTAAGTTGTACTGGCCAGGTAGGTCTTAGGTTCAAGCTAATTTCAACCAGGGCAACTAGAATTAGAATCAGGTCCTCTAAGCTAAGAAATGCTAAAAGAAAAATCATCTGACTTTCCTATCCAGTGACCCCTTCTGGGAAAGTTCATGTATGTGATCAGGACAGGATGGAGGTCAGCTGTGATGCATTCCAGAATCAAATAAGCCTATTAAGACTTTTGATGGCTGACAATGCAATGATCTGGAGCGTCAGAATGATTCAGACACTACGGGCATGATTTTAGCATGGCGGCAGGATCTCAGCAAAAAAAGGGGGGGGGGTCGTCAATGTGCGCATGGGAAACCCAGAAAAAAATTTCCTACCTTTTTGCATACGATCACGACTTAATTGAGCCTTTAATGTGGCTTCTGGGTTTGGTGTCCCCACGTTGCACATCGGACGCACTGCGTACTTGAATGATGTGCTGGGAGGTTGATTATTTAAAAGGCCATTACAAACATGGCTTTTGAAGGTAAAAGACGGAATTCAAAGAGATGGAGCAGCACAGGACCAAGCCAGCACACCGGTTCAGTGACTCCTCACTTCAGTTGCTACGGAGGGATGAGGAAAAGGTGGGGCATGCTGTACCCAGGGGATAGGAGGAAGCGCCCTGCCTCCACTACCAAGAAGGCCTGGCTCGAGGGAGCATGAGGAGGCGATCAGCGGCAGCTACGTATCCTGGACTTCGGTGCAGTGCAGGGAGCGCTTCAATGACTTAACCAGGTCAGGAAAGGTGAGTACACTTAATGATTCACCTGCATTCTGTGGTGCACATCATCCTTCAGGTGACCCCGGCAACCTCACTCACACATCTGTACTTTGTCTGTAGGAGAGTGCAAAATGCAAGGGAGAGGAGTCAGAGTAGATGGGGAACACCATAAATAGTGGCAGAGGAGGCGGCCTTGGAAATCAGCCGAACGGTGGAGTGCCTGGCCGTCAGGGATGCAGAGACTGGCATCCCGCAAACGTCTGGTGACAGAACTTCAACATTCATCACACACAACATGGATTGATGTTATCAATGATTGACCTGTTGCATACCTTAGTATGCTCATCACAACATTACTTTTGCGATGATTCTTAATATTGCTGTAGGTTTTCTTCCAGGGCCTTCAAGGTGCGAAGATGTGGACGAGGGCAATTCCACAGAGGAGCTCCCTGCCTCCGGGTGAGCTATGCACCAGCGCAGATACTCTCACCTCGGTGGCTCCTAATAGAGAGTTAATTGGGTTGTCACCTGTTGAGTCACCATACACAAGTGAGCAAGAGCAGAAACTGGTGGCAGGGGCAGCGGTGGAGTCACGTCAGTGGGCGCACTCCTCTCCAAGCTCTGCTTAGCTGGGGACAGATGTTGAACCCTGAAGACCAGTGTTGAAAAGGAGATTGATCGAGGTACAGCAGCACCTTTGCTAAGTACTGGAAGACATGTCACACTCAGTCTCCACATTAGTGCAGAGGATGGAGGAGTCCACCTCCAGAGTTAGCGGACTGGTGGCGGAGGTACGTGCGGAGTGTTTGCGATGGAGGGAATGGCAGCCTCCATGGTCCTTCATACACGGCTCATAAATGACTCCATTCAGGCTCTGACAACAGCCGTGCAGACTCAAGGTGAACAACGTTCTGCCGCCTTAAACACGCTGACAGAAACATTAGCACTGGCCTTACAAAGCATCACACACGTCCTCCAGCAGAGTGGTAGGAGTGACGTGGCCCTGGCCCTGGCGAGCAATGATGGCAAACAGGAACACGGAAGTGGGAACTCCACTCAAAGCGCTCCCACGTCTCACCTGTTGCCACCCCAAAATCGGTACCCATAATACTGACCCTTCTCCAGATGACAGAGTCTGCCCCTGCACAGGTGCAGGTGGAGCAGTCTTTAGCAGGGCCCTCATGGGCTCCAAAACCCAGAGGTCATAGGCCGAATGCATCTCAGCAGTCAGGGCATGAATCGGAGCAACCTGCCACTATCTCTGCTGCAGCCACAAAGAATGCACCACGTAGAAGCAGTAGGAAGAAGTAGTCTAAGGATTTGTGATCACAAAGGGTATGAACAAGGTTGTCTCACAGAATGTCATGTTTTTCCATTTATATGTTTTTTTGTTAAATGCACATTAAATGTTATAATTCTCACCACCAGTACCACATCTTACCCATTCCTGAGTCCCTTTTGTGAAAACACCCTTTCATATGCTTAATCATGAACGGCGAGACTTGATGCCACCCATTGGGCGCATTTACAATGGGTATATGTGTGGTTGTAGGAATGTTTTGTGCAGGGGTGGGGTGGCTGCTGAGGTGCCCCTTGCGGGGTTGTGGGGGGGCGGGGGTTAAAATTGGACAGCCATGTGGTGAAGGATAGAATACTAGAGCCTTGTCTACAGTTGCTTCCAAGCCTTTATTCACAGAGATTCCTCTTACAGAGATACCTAGCTAAGCTCTCCAATAACAAAGATATGAGAGAGTCCTCAATTGATACCTGCCACCTGAATACAATTAACACTAATTGATATAAATCATAATTAATGGGGGGGGGGGGGCGGCTGGTGGTGGTCGCTCCAGGCGGTCTGAGTAATTGACTATTTTCACTTTGCAGATCTCCTTATGAGAATCTATCAAATATGAATGACTCCTTGGCATCACGAGCAGCCAGGTGAGCCGTTGCTCTGCCGATGGGTTTCCCATCCTCCTCCTCCTCGTTGATGGCAGATGTGAATGCTTCATGAGTGCATGGGACCTCAGCCACCGGGAATCCTCTCTGTTCAGCGATGTTGTGCAGGATGCAACAAATGACTGTTATTCTACACATTCTCACTGGTGTGTACCGAAGGGCTCCCCCAGATCGATCCAGGTACCTGATGCACATCTTGAGCAGTCCTAAGGCTTGTTCAATGACTGACCTGGTCGTGCTGTGACTGTTGTTGTACTGCTGCTGTACCTCACTGGTGGAGTTTCTCAGAGGTGTCATCATGAGCCATGTCTGCAGGGGGTATCCCCCGTCTCCAAGGAGCCAGCCCTTAAGTCTGTTTTGTGCATGGAGGACGGGCCGGGATGTTGGATTTGCACAGAATGAAGGAACCATGGCAGCAGCCAGGGAATCTGGCACATACCTGCAGAAACCTCGTCTGGTGGTTGCAAACCAGCCACGCATTGATGGCATGATATCTCTTTCAGTTGATGAACAGTCCTGGCTCATGTGGAGGTCCTCAGATTGCTACATGTGTGCAATCAATTGAGCCCTGTACCCATGGGAAGCCTGCCAGAGAGTGGAAACCCGCTGCCCTCTCAGTCTGGCCGATGTCGTCGATGGGGAAGTTGACATAGTGGGATGCCCTGGCGAACAAGCCATCCGTCACCTGTCATATATACCTAGATGCAGACGACTGAAATTCTAGTGATGTCATTGGTGGCGCCCAGGAAGGATCTGGAGGCAAAGAAACTGAGGGCCGTGGTGACTTTAACTGCAACAGGTAATGCATTGCCACCAGGCCTAGCCGGGAGCAGCTCTGCACGAAGGAGCATGCAGATGTCTGCCATCACCTGGCGACTCAACTCAATCCGAGCCGTCGTACACACTGCTCCTGAGAGGTCCGTGAAGCTCAGCCTCTGCCTGTACGCCCTCACCTGGGTAGTGCCTCTGCGACCTCGGCCGCTCCGTTGTTCCCCTCTCTGCAGGTCCTTGTGGCGCACCTGTGTCTTGTGGAGCTGCAAGTCCCAAGAACTGCATGTCTTGCCTGCCGTGGATGGTGATGTGCCTCCTCCTCAGATGTACTGCTGAATAAATCCATTGCGTCCCTCATCCTGATGGTGTCAGTTTGAGGGGGTCCAAAATGTAGGTAAATATGTGTGAACACAAGAATTCTGAATGTGAACAAAGGAATCTCAGTCTAAAAACAAAGAACTCCCAGCCAAAGGTTTGTCGGAGAGAACTGCTTGCTTTGCTACAAAAACTCACCTTTTATTCACGTGTCAATCACTTGTTTAAAAGGTCCAAATGGCTGGCAGCTGCAACTCGCCTCCGTTTCCTCGGCATCTTTCAGAGGCCATGGGAGACACATTGAGGCAAAGTCAAAATCATTCCCCTGCCTCAATACACCAAAAATTAAACCCCTTAACAAGTTTAAATCTCTTAATTGTCAATTTAAATATCGGCTTTCGGCTTCTTCAAGCGCACGCGCATCCAGATGCGTCTGGAGTCAAACCCCAAAGTTGGAGGCTTGGAGCCGGGATTCGTTCCTGCTCCTAAAATAGTCTATTTTTCGCTGCCCCCTGCCCCAACCGCCCTGAACTTGGGGGCTAAAATCGTGCCCTATGCACCTACATGAGAATGAGCTGACTTTATCCCATAGTGCAAGGTCAGCTCACATATTTTTCTGGCGCTCCTGGAGCATAGCACCTAACTCACTAGGAGTGTCAGGACTGGAATTTCAGGTGCCAGATAGTGAAGGGATACTGGATGTCCATAGATAACAAACACTTTTTTTTTGAACGGGGAGATAGAGATTAGCAGCAGAGCACTTTGGCCTTTCAAGGCTGTAATGCAAAAAGTGGCAAACTGGGTGGCTCTAAAGAAAGTTTACGGCCATTCAGGCAAAAAAAATCAAAATGTCTTCAATAAGCTTCCCTTTCAGCATTAGGTGAGTGGAGTGCACCAGTCACATTATGGGGAAGCCACCAGCCCAAATGATCCTTGCAAATAGTTTATGCACAAACTCTCAATGCCCTTTGTAAATACTGGTCACATTGGGTTACACTGAGCCCATCAGGCAGATCGTAGGCCTCGGACCTCCAAATGCAACAACGTAAGGAGCTGGCACTATGTGCCCACCACTGTATTATCAGCTCCTGGGTCCATACAGAAGACAGAGCTGACCATGAGTTTGCCCACTATGATTAAGAACATGCTGTCTGGAAGGAGGAGGCACTATGAATGATGGGTGCTAAGCTGGTTACAATTGGGACTTTATGCAATTGACTATGACCCCAAAATCTCCTAGAAGAGATCGTATGTGCTGCCAATAGCAGACATAAACTCATATTGGGCAGTTATCCAAGTACGGCTAGTTCAACTAGAGAGCAACCATCACTACTAGATTTTTGGTAAATTCCCTCAGTACTGATGTTAGTTAAATGGTAATACCTTGTACTGATAAAAGGCATCTCTACAGTGAGCCTCAGATACTTGCTTTAATCATTTTGATCCCTTCAAATCCTTAAAATCAGTATCAGTAAGCCAATCTCCTGGTTGTACCATATGGAATTCAAGATTAATCAAAAAACAGTCCCACGTTTTTGGGAATACACAATAAAACCCTTGCTGGGCTTTTGGTATGGCTGCGGCAAGGGACTATTTGTTTTACTCGAAAGATCCACTGTATGCCCATCCTGTGACTGCTTAGGAGAAAGGCACAGCTTGAAACCTTGGGGGGGAAAAACTTGTCAAATGAATGATGCAGCCATCTTGTAAAATCTGCCTTATACATCCATCTGATGAGACCGAACACCATTCACTCGAAAACCATTGCTGGAGTTAGTCAATTTAGGGTAACTTAAATAGTGTTGGGTCAGAAGGCAACTTCTTCCTGACTTCCTGCTAGTCCCAGGGTAAATCCACCTTTGATGAAAAAAAATGACATTTCTTGCCAAGTCTATCGAGCCAGGTCCTAAAGTCCAGCAGGACTGGAGCGCAGGTTTTGGAGTATGTGGGGGGTGGGGGGGGGCAAAGTCTGCCAATATTGGGAATTTCTGAGATCTGGCAGTATTCGGTCGGTGGGGGGGGGGGGGGGGGGGGGGGGGGGGGGGAGAACAGCACTGTCTCAGTGCTTTGTGGGAGGGGGGACACAGGAGAATAGCACCTAAACTGCAATTGCCACCCAGCCCCCCTCCCTTTCAAACCATCAGGCCCCAACTCCTATGCTCCCACCATCATCCTGCTTCCATGATCTGTCGGTAGCCCCTTATGCACCCTCAGGTACCCCTCCATCACCATTTCCCTATCCTTAATCAGTTCCTATCTTTACACTCCTGCCTTAAAGCACTTAAGTATAAATTTTCTGCTGCTTAACATTAACAGACAGAAAGCAACAGGGTGGAGGTGAACAATTTCCTCATGTGTTCCTGGAGTGTGCCAGTACCACAGACGGGGAACATTTGCTTTTTAGTACACAGTTAGTAAGTTTGCCAACTTATGCAGTCTTTAATTAACCAAGTTCTATAAACAAAAAAGGCCTTATAAATGCTCAGAATTTCATCCTTTAATGAAGTTTCCAAGTTTTATATAAAAAAATTCCTTAAATTTCAAAAATGATTCTGAAGATAATTTTTAAATTAAACATACAACTAAAGAAAGTGACTAAAAAAGTACTCCATCTAACCATCAAAAAGAAACCAAAACTGCAGGTGCTGTTGATCACGTGTTTAACAGAAAACAGTATTTGTTAATTAATTTAAATAACTGCTAGACTTGTCTGAAATAAAGCTTTGAGAATTTATTCTCCTTTTTCTTTCAAAGTTTTTTGGAAAAAGTAAGCCAATTATCAACTCCTCACAGGATAAATGGACGTACCTTCCAATTTTCAACTGATGTTGATGCACAGATTATATGATGGAAAATTTAGCAAATTGCACATGCTTAGAATGCACAGATGTGATTGAAATCACTCTCCAACTGCCTAATGCAAGGTTAAAAAAAAATATATATATATATATATATATATATATATATATAGTATATATAGTTACAGCTTAGGCTTTTGAGACAGCCAGAGGTCTTGAAGTAAAAACTTTAATAAACTATTAAAAGACACAAGAAAATGAAATAAGTAAATTTAATCATGTTATTGTGAAATATGTAATATGTTGAAACTATTTTAAACATTTTCGACAATAGAAGTTTCAGTTATGGGGGGGGGGGGGGGGGAGAATTAACATTGACCAAGACACCAGGAGAACTCCCCTACTCTTCTTCAAATAATGTCATGGGATCCTGTACGTTCAACTGAACAGGCAAATGGGGCCTCGGTTTAACGAAAGGTTACACCTAAATTTTCAGTGTGATCCAGTGGATGATTACTAAGTGTTCCTGAATCATTCAACACATTTAACCCTTCCTTAAACTATCTCTTGCCTTTATTTACACTTTAACGTGGCAAAATACTTGGAATGTACCCTTTCAGAAATACAATATGGCAGAGCTTCAAATTTCTAAAAGTACATTTTGAAAAGACGCTCTATCCACAGAATGAAGCAATAGATACAAATAATTTACATTATAAAACTTTAGCATTCAGCAGCGTACACAAGAGCTTTGGTTCATCGTTACAAGTAATTGTAATGAAAAATGTAGAGTACACTGCATTATGAATACAAGATTATTAGCTGATCTCCCATGATGTCGCTGATGGTTGGAGAGAGAATACACATGTACAACAGGAAGTAAGAGATGCATAGATTATTGGAAAGTGGGGTAAGAAATTCCCTGGTTCTTACTGCTGTTTTTTTTAAAAATTGGACTGAAAGGCTAAAAGGATAACGGACAATTCTACTGACTCAATAGATGAGCTCAATCGGTATCTGATCATTACCAAAAGGAGGGTTCACAAGTTATTGTGCAGTTAATATTGTAAAAATGAATCTCACTCATCATCGTCCTTGATCCATAAAAATAATTGAGCTAGAAACCATACTTCTGGTAGTTGTGATTGAAAAACCAAGAAAAAGCATTGCTTTGGCATAATCTAACTGTCTTGAGTGGAGGAAATAAAAACGTGTCAAGCCTCAATTATGCATTTTAACAAAATAAAATTATTTTTTAAACCCACATCTTCATCTCGTTTCTCTTCCATTTCCCCTCTCCTACCTCCACTCTGAGCTCATCTTGTCCATGAGAACCACCTCCTGTTCTCACGACCATATTCCCACAAAACTGTTGACCAACTAAGGCAATGTCCCTCTCCCTTTCAAATCTGCCATCATCACCCCACTCCTCAAAAAGTCCACCCTTGACTCCTTTGTCCATACAAACTACTGCACCATCTCCAATCTCTCGTTCCTCTCCAAAGTACTTGAATATGTTGTAGGCTCCCAAATCCATGCCCATCTTTCTCGCAATTCCATGTTAGAACCTCTCCACCAGGTTTCTGCCCCGCCACTGCACTGAAATGGCCCTAATCTCAGTCACAAATGACATCCTCTGTGACCGTGACAGTGGTGCAATATCCCTCATCCTTCGACTTCTCTGCAGCCCTTGACATGGTTGACCGTACCACCCTCCTAAAACGTCTCGTCTGTTGTCCAGCTGAGTGGGACTACTCTCGCCTGGTTCCAATCTTGCCTATCCAGTCGTAACCAGAGAATCACCTGCAATGGCTTCGCTTCCTGCCCCATACTGTCACCTCTGGAACTCCCCAAGGATCAATCCTTAGCCCCCTCCTATTTCTCATCTACATGCTGTCCCTCAACAATATCCAAAGACACGACGTCAGGTACCACACGGACAGCATCCAGCTCTACCTCATCACCACATCTCTCAACCCCCTCCACTGCCTGCCTTATCAGACTGTTTGTCCTTCATCCAGCCGCAATTCCTTCCAATTAAACATTGGGAAGACCAAAGATGTTGCCTTCAGTCCCTGCCACAAACTGCTCCCTAGCCACCGAATCCACCCGCCTCACTGGCAAATGTTTCAGGCTGAATCAGACTGTTCGCAACCTTGGCATTCTATTTGAGCCCGAGATGAGCTTCTAACCCCATATCCTCTCCATCACAAAGACCGCCGACTTTCACCTCCGTAACATAGCCTATCTCCAACCCTGCCTCAGCCCATCTCCTGCTGAAACACTTACCCGTGCTTTTGCTACCTCCAGACTCAACCATTGCAATGATCTCCTGGCCGGCCTTCCATCTTCTACCCTCCATAAACTTGAGCTCATCCAAAACTCTGCTGACTGAATCGTAACCAACACCAAGTGCTGTTCACCTATCCACTGTGTGCTTGCTGAATTACATTAGCTCCAGGTCCACCAACGACGCGATTTTAAAATTCTCCTCCTAATGTTCAAATGCATCCATGGTGTTAATTGTATCCATATGATTTAAATGAATTATTAATTGTATTCAGGTGGCACGTATCAATTGGGGACTCTCTTGTATCCATTTATATGAGAGCTTATCTAGGGTGTGGAGTGGGTAATGTGGATCTCTGTGAATAAAGGCTTGGAAACAGCTGAAAACAAGGATCTAGTATTCTATCCTTCATCACCTGGCTATCCAATTTATTACACATGGCCTTGCCTCTCTATCATTGAAACCTCCTCCAGCCCTACAATCCACCAAGAATTCTGCATTCTTCCAATTTTGACCTGTGCATCCCCCCACTTCATTCGCCCCACCATTAGCGGCCGTGCCTTCAGTTGTCTAGGTCCTAAGCTCTGGACTTTCCTCCCTAAATCACTTTGCCTCTCTCACCTCCACCTCGCTTCAAGACCCTCCTTAAAACTTCTTTGACCAAGCTTTTAGTGACCCGTCCTAATTTCTTCTTCTTTCGCCTGTCAATTTTTGTCTCATTACACTGTGAAATTTTCCTATGTTAAAGGAACTACAGAAATGCAAGTTGTTGTGGTTTGTTGTTTTATTGCTTGCATTTGTTTTATGATGGGAATTAGGCTATCATCAATTTCTCAGAACTATTAAGGAGATTGTTGCACAAGTCAGCAATGTTTAAGAAATTCAAAACTGTCACTAATAATATGCTTCTGTATCATATGCTTAGAATTAGCTTAGTGAGGTAACAGGTCACAGACAGAAGCAATTCAAAAGACAGGACAAAGAGTAAAGGAGGATGAAAAATGCAGGCTCAGATTAAGAAGTTTAAACTCCAAAGGGCACTAGAACATGGTGATAGAAAAGACAGAAACTGAGAGGAGAAAAGAGAACACAATAGACTGACCAGGACTGTATAATTACATATATCAAGTATGGAGATAGTCCTTTAAAAGATTTCTCCATTGAATTGATTAGTGTTAATTAGTTTTTCTATTACAAGACAAAATAGAATGAACACAATAGAATAGATCTACTTAATTATGTGCTTCATCAAATCATTCCATTAAGATGATGCGGTTAGATTTTCTGGTCCCACATTTAAAGCAATTTCTCCTATTAATACGCAAGAAATAATGCTATTAGCCCCATCGTTAAAACTATTTAGCAAAGGGGGATGTAAAATGACCCACAGGTATCAGCCTCGAGTCAGAAGGTTGTGGTTTCAACCCCCACTCTGTATACTTGAGCATACAATCTAGGCTGACACTTCAGGCGGGAGTGAAGGAGTGCTGCACTGTCAGAGGTACTTGTCCTTTGTCTGCCAGTTCAGGTGGATGTAAAAGATCCCACTGCTCTATTCAAAGAGCGAGAATTCTCCCGGCAACCTGGCCAACATCTATTCCTCAATCAACACTATGAAAACCGATTACCTGGTCATTTTTCACATTGCTAATTTGTAGGACCTTGTTGTGCGCAAATTGGGCGCCATATATGCCTACAAAAGTATTCAATTTGCTTTGAAACACTTTGGGGACTACCTGACGGCATAAAAGGTTTTATATGGATGATAGCTTCCTTTCACTGAATTCCATTGAAATAAGTGCATCAGTATCTAGTTAAGCAGCCAAGCTCCCAATCTCAGGTAAGCTGCTATTGAGAGCTTCAAAGTATGGAAGGGTCACCCCCCTGTTAATTACACACATCCTCTAGTGACTGGCTCAAAGCAGCACTTGTACATATTGGAAACAAGTTGGCTATAGGATGTATATGAAGAGACTACGGTGAAAATGAAAACAGTTTCCTTGCTTTTAAAGTACTTTCACCTGCTAATTCAATTATGAATCAGTTGCAGTACAATTTAAGAATCGTGCATACACCATATCTTAATTCACCAACCCCCCCCCCATTTAAATTGTCCCATAACTTGAAATGTTTCCACTGGAATGTATAAAGCCTGACTCCATGCTCACAAAGCCTTTAATGGAGCACTCCTAACAGTGTGTTTTGTATTAAGTGGTATGTACAGTCTGTTCCTCTTAATTCAATTTTCTTAAGTACTAAATTCCACTTTGCTGTGTTACTCAAATTCCTTAATTCACTATGTTGGATCATTTGATTTTTGCAGTGCAAAATATGACTTTGAATTGTCAGGAAAGGCTGCATGCCTTGTGATTCTAAAATTCAAGTCAATATATAAACATTTGCTACATTCAACATGCAACAGAGAAAAATCAGTATGACCGGCAAGTCTCATGGTTAACCCAACCAATTTGAAGTGATTTGCCTCAGGAATGCAAAATCCATTTATCCTCTCAATTTTCTTCCACCTCCTCTCCAAATGGCATAAATTCAACTAGTCCCAGGTGCCCTGCAGTACCTTATTTGAGTACCCACTCTTCATATGCAAGGTTTCGCAGTGACTGTCACCAGACTATTCAACAATGGGAAACATCACAGTTGACCCCAAAGCTATCCTCACCTCACCAAAGGCATACTTTCCAAAGGAGGTGCAATTGGGAGCAGGTGCCTGGGCTGATTGTTTCCTCCCTGGCCCTGGGGTAGTATACATTTGTAAGCAAGCTTTTCAAACAGTAATGTTTGCCTTAATTGATGTCAATCAAATCACTAACATTTTTTTAAAATATGAATAAATCAATTTTTGGGGGCTCCGTGAGCAAATTGCAGCTGGATATTACTATTCATATGTTGCCTAAACCCAAGTTTTTTTTTAAAATAAGTAAACAGTGGCTTAAAAGGAATATGCCATTAATATCCCACTCAGATGACTGGTCCTCCTCGATATAGTGTAGAAAGAATATTTCGATGTAAATTTATTATTTCCTTAACTTACTTTTGAGAATCCAATTTCAAAAGGAAAGTTTTGTCTTCAAGTATTTTATCAACAGGGTATTTACCTCAGTTTTTAAAAAAAATTCAGCCGAGTTCAGATTAATTCACAAATAGGCGAATTGGATAGGCAATGCAAAAAACTTAAATTTCTGCTTCCAATGAAAATTCATCTTGCATAGCAAATTACTGTCTGAATGAATACTAATATCAGTCATGACCATAAAGTGTAAATAACAGGGTTGTCACTTGTCGTCCTCATTCGATTTTTTCTGTCAACCTACCAAGAAGTGAAACCTTTCAATTCATTAGGATTTCCACTTAGCTACTGAGGCATCCCTCTTGACCCACCATTTAGTTACATCATTACTTCTACTTTGCAAATTCCTCTTGTAAAAGTTGCATTACACATAGATGCGATTCAGTCATAAAATAGGGCTATTTTGTCAAGTTCCTGGGGTAAAGAAAATTATTGTTGCATATGCCAACCTATTCATTTTCCTTTTGCTACACGTAACAAACAGTTGACCACTAGCCATAGGTACAATATTCCTTAAATAACATTCAACCTTCACAGAGATATTCCCTCCATTCCATGGGAAAGGGGAGGGGGAACACAGGATCAGGAGTAAGCCATTTCACCCCTTGAGCCTGCTCCGCCATTCAATGAGATCATGGCTGATCTGTGACCTAACTTCATATACCTGCCTTATCCAAAGATAGAGGGATATGGGGCTCACAAAAATCTAACGTACTCCCTTTTTGTAGCTCTTACTATATGTTTTGTTACCCTTTGCTGCGCTTTGTATCTCTCCCAGTCGCCAGGATCTGTGCTATTTTTTGCATTTTTGTCAGCTTTTTCTTTTAGCTTTATGTTGTTTCATACCTCTTGTCATCCATGGCTTTTTTTTGGCAAGTAGAGCTCTTGCCCTTTAGGGGTATAAGAAATAGGAGCAGGTGTAGGCCATACGGCC
This sequence comes from Heptranchias perlo, assembly GCF_035084215.1. Taxonomy (NCBI): domain Eukaryota; kingdom Metazoa; phylum Chordata; class Chondrichthyes; order Hexanchiformes; family Hexanchidae; genus Heptranchias; species Heptranchias perlo. Next base: position 82,734,451 of record NC_090328.1, read on the forward strand.
CTTGAGCCTGCTCCGCCATTCAATAAGATCATGGCTGATCTTCTACCTCAACTCCACTTTCCCGACCAATCCCCATATCCCTTGATTCCCCTAGAGTCCAAAACTCTATCCATCTCAGCCTTGAATATAGTAAATGACTCAGCATCCACAGCCCTCTGGGGTAGAGAATTCCAAAGATTCACAACCCTCTAGGTGAAGAAATTCCTCCTCATTTCAGCCCTAAATGGCCGACCCCTTATCCTGCAACTATGCCCTCTAAGTTCTAGGCTCTCCAGCCGGGGGAAACAGCCTCTCAGCATCTACTCTGTCAAGCCCTCTTAGAATCTTATATGTTTCAATGAGACACCTCTCATTCTTCTAAACTTGAGCGAGTATGGACTCAATCTCTCCTATAGGACAACCCTCTTATCCCAGGAATCAATCTAGTGAACCTTCATTGCATTACCTCTAAGGCAAATATATCCTTCCGTACATAAGGAGACCAAAACTACATGGTACTCCAGGTGAGGTCTCACCAAAGCCCTGTACAATCGTAGCAAGACTTCCTTATCCTAAACTGGTTCTGTATCACGTTAAATTCTTTTTTGAACACCTCCCACTGATCTTGTGTCGTTTTACCCATGAACAGATTTGGCCAATTTACTATGGACAGTCTATCTCACCCATTGAAGTTGATCTTACCTAAATTTAGAATCTTAGTAGCTGTTTTGGTTTCTCCCTTTCAAACACAATGTTGAACTCGATCATATTATGATTGCTATTAGTTAAATGTTCACGCACTATTAGGCTGTTAACTAAATCTGACTCATTACTCATTAATAAATCTATTATGGCCTGCCCCCTTGTTGGTTCTAGGACATATTGTTGCAGAACGCTGTCCTGAACACACTCAAAAAACTCATTACCTTACATGAGCTCATCTGCTTATTCCAATCTATATGAAAGTTAAAATCCATTAAAACCACCCTGCCTTTGCTACATGCTTGTCCAATCTCTGCATTTATACATTCTGCCATTTCACCGCTGTTACCAGGGGGCCTAGACACAACTCCCACTACAGTTCTAAATCCTTTTCTATTTCTCAGTTCTACCCATAAAGTCTCCACTGCCTGCTTACCTCTTGCTATATCATCTCTTATCACTGAAGTAACTTCATCCTTAATCACTAAGGCTACTCCTTAATGAAGGGGCGGGGGGGGGGAGAAGAGAATTCACACCAGGGCACACACATTATAAATTAAAATCCTACATTTGCCTCATTTTTAATCAATCTATAAAACATGAAAGAAAAATTTTTAAATAAATAAAAATACCATATATCCTAATCAGACTGTCAGTCATCGACTCAGTGTTTCAAGGCCAAGCCATTTCTTTTCCCAGCCCAATGTTATCCAATAGAAATCGTTGACTAGCCACAGGCGTGGCTATAGTGACACGATTTTAGCCACATGCACTAATTTTAGTGGAAAACGCCTTACCTACAATATAGGTAAATGAAGTTCATGTGTATATTTACTTAACAAGCATCTATAATCATTCACTGTGAAACTTTGCAGTCTTCCTCTTCCAACAAAGTTTGGAATTATGGCATGAGTTTGCCAGAAACGGCACATCTTAGTGCAGCTTCTAGGTTTTTGTCCAGTAATTGCGAGCTGTACATTGACGTCGTCAGAGTGATTGCTGAGAATGTTCACTCGCTCGAGGTGCGCTAGACCTGCCCCTGCTCTCCATCCAGAACGCGGCTTACCCTTTGCCATGCGTGTCCTATTGGAGCTGCTCGTTATTGGTGAGGCTTACTTTCATCATCTGGAGCAGTTATTCTTAATTGGTCGAGCTGACCACAATGACAGCACCCCTCTCCATACGTTGTTGCTGGTTTTCCACGGTGCTAAAGTAGGGCATTTTCACCTGTTACACATTTTAGCAGTAACCAATGAAGTGAAGCACACACAATGATCAAAAAACACTCGCACACTCTGCTTTTCATTTTACCAACAGACCCACAAAAATGTTAAAGTATACATATATATGCCGTGCAATTATGAATATTGAGATCACATGCTTAACGACAGTGTTTATTACTTTTTTTTATTTAATCAAAAATGCAATGTGTCACATCTGGATTCCCAACAATTGGATAACATTGCCCTACACGTATGTGGCTCCCAGTACCCCTTACAACTTACTTTCAGTTGTGAATAACCCTGTTGTGATACCAGGGTTTGATATAGTAATAGATTCAGAGTTTCATAGGAACTGCGTAAAACCAATGAAGAACACCTGAAGTCACTTCTAAAAGGTATTCATTATGTAAATCAAATGTACTGTATTTGTAACATTACACTTAGTTCATCATAAAGTTTACCAACCAAGCTTTCAACTACATAGTGTTAATTGAAAGGAAGATAATATGTCAGGAACACAAAGTCACCCATATCTTTGGGCAGATTTTTTTGTCCATTCATTAGATTACATGGTTGACAAAACAAGTTGTTAGTATCACCAGAATATGGCAATGAGCTACTGCAGCATCATATTCCAGTGAAAAATAATCCTTGTTGGCAAAATGTCATACAAAATACCGCAATTGGGTATGAAAACCAAACAGTTTGCAATTTAACAGAAGGGTAACTGAACTGGGTGCTCAACACACATGTAAGCAATTTCAGTAGATAATGAAGTGCTTACAATTTTGGGAGTTATTAATCAAACCTAAATATTGGCAAGTACATTTTTGAAAACAACAGTATTTGAATGTTTAGACTGGATAGCGGTGGGTAAGATCTGTGCACTTTCTCTGAGCTCATGCTATCGTGTGCAGGTGTGGGACACTAGTAGGAATAATTTCCAAATCTGCAATCATGAAGACAACCTTGAGGTAATATTGCCGTTTTAAACAGGAAAATCCTGTGGGCCACAAACCAGATTTGCTTTGGAGAATTTTGTCCATCTGTTTTCTGATCTTTGATGCATGATCTCCGCCAATTCTTTTTTTTAAAAAAGTGATTGCAACATCTACTCAGTCCAACACTTCTTAACAAAGCTTGGTAGACGTTAAAATGTCAATTAAGCAATAGGCAATAAGCAATAAGCTCAACAACACAATTGCAATATTCACACAAAAATTACATTCACAAATATCAAAGAAAAAGGATTTCAGACATCATATGCCAAAGAGGGCATCAATTCAAAAAGGTGCATTTAAAGCAATTAACTTGACAAACAGCGACATTGGATAGAATTTATTTTGAACTTTGAGTCATGCAAATATCAAGTGTCAATATTCATATCTGTATATTACAAACTTTGTTGCATATAAACCACAGAAATGTGATATTCTTAAATAAATTACAAAACAATTCATAATATTTTCTATAGTAATTAATTACAGTTTAGAAATTCATCCTTTAATGTTTATTTGTTTTTATACACCAATTGGACAAAACATTTGGAACTTTACCAACATGGTCACATTTCAGATGTTCCTTAATTACAAGGCAAAATTTAGGATGGAGGTACAAAACCTCAGTAAAACAGTCCTATCCCTCTAGTTTATAATTAGATCAATACCTACAGCAAATCCTACAGCAGTTTTGTTCAGAAATAAACAGGATGTAAACTTGCTTTTCCTCACAATCGTCCATTAATCTATTTAGTCTATTCTTTTTATGGAGCTGTTATAGTAAAACATTCAAAGATTGCAATAGTGAAAACAGATCAACAATATTACATACAACAATTTAACATTTGTGTCCATTTAGCAGAAACAGGCAGCCAGATGCACATGGTCTCCAGAGTGCTGAATTTCATCTGTCTCTAGCATTTCAAGAATTTGAACCAGAACATTTGAATGGAGTGCTATACTGTGCACCAGAAAGCAAATTTTAAGTAAAGTCAAGAAACATCACCTCCAAAATATCAATTTCAAATAGCTGTATATTTATGTCAATAAACAGAAAAAGTAAATTGGAATCTGATGTGAGCTAGTGTAGAATCTCTGAGATGAACGGAAACAGAACTCAAAAAGCATACAATACCAACTAATCAAAACCACACTAATGCTGGATCAGAAAATTCCATATTAGCTGAGATGCTTTTCCTTCGTTCTAATGTTAAACTTAAGAATATTAAATACAATCTATGCTTCCAAGTAATTCTAACAAGCTCCTTTTTAAAACCTCTGACTATTCATTATACTTCAACTATAATTATATGCTTGTTATATTTCAACTCCATTTATTTCCCAACAGTTCTTGCCAATTGTTTCATCTAATTTCTGTTGCTATTTTCTTTGACATTTACCCTAATCACTTCCAATCTCTAACTGGATACTGCCACATGCTGGAATAAGGATTTCAAACTTGAAACCAATTTAGAAATCAGCATGATATCTTCACTGCTGTGCAGATTCCATCAACGTTGCATGCATTTTTTTAAGCAGACTTTAGATAATGTTTTGAGTGAACTTGCTGTCTTGGAGAACTAAGTACTATTGTATTGAATTAATTCAAGAAAAAATAGAGCAGTTCTGCTGCAAGATTGCTATGCCAATTTAGTTCATCAGCCAGTTCCTGGAACTGTGACATTGGTTACGAGTAAAGGTTTATCCTCCAAACAATGTATGTGCTACAGCACAAAACTTTTATAATATGTTTTGAGTTACTGGCTTTCAATGTTTTTTTTGGGTGTTGGAATGCCAAGTGTAAAAATAAGTGTCCACAAGAAAGGGTATCTACTTTGAAACAAAAACAAAATATGCCGGAAACACTGCAGGTCAGTTAGCATCTGTGGAGAGAACAGACAAATTAACATTTCACCAGAACTGAAGAAAGGTCTCCACCTGAACATGAATATATGTCTGTTCTCTTCACAGATGCTGACTGATCTGCTGAGTGTTCCTGGAATTTTCTGTTTTTGTTTCAGATTTCCAGGATCTGCAATTTTTTTGCTTTTTGGGTTCTATTTTAAACTCTGTCCATTTTTAACAAAGTTAAAAAATGATTAGCAAAACTTATCAAAAATGAAAGCGCATGGAATTGGAGGCAACCTATTGACATGGGTAGGGAATTGATCAAGAGGTAGGAGAGAGAGAGTAGTGATAATGGGTATGTACTTCAATTGGCAGGATGTTACTATTGATGTCCCTCAAGGATCTATATGGGGCCTCAGCTTTTCAATATATTTATCAGTGACTTAGGTGAAGAAATTGAGAGCCGTATATCCATGTTTGCTGACGACAGTAAGTTAGGTATCCTAACCAAGTCTATCCTAATATAGAGTGGGATAACAATTAATAGTAAGGGGCACAGAGGGGAAGAAATTTTTGAAATGTGTTCAGGATAACTTTCTTAACCAGTACGTTTCCGGCCCAACGAGGAAGGAGGCATTGCTGGACTTTGTTCTAGGGAATGAGGTGGGTCAAATGGAGCAAGTGTCAGTGGGGGAGCAGCGATCACAGTATCATAAGGTTCAGAATAGCTATGGAAAAGGACATGGACTACTCTAAAGTAAAAATACTCAATTGGAGGAGGGCCAATTTCAGTGGGATGAGAACAGATCAGGCCCGGGTAAATTGGAATCAAAGACTGGTAGGCAAAACTGTAATGAAACTATGGATGGCCTTTAAGGAGGAGATGGTTCGGGTACAGTCTACGCACATTCCCACGAGGGAGAAATGTAGGGCAACTAAAGCCAGAGTTCCATGGATGAGAAAAAAAGATAGTGAGTAAGATGAAATGGAAAAAAGGGCGTATGACAGATATCAGGTTGATAACACAAGTGCGAATATAGAAAGTTCAGAGGAGAAGTGCAAATGGAAACAAGAGGGGCAAAGAGAGAGTATGAAAATAGCCTGGCGGCCAACATAAAGGGGAATCCAAAAGTCTTCTACAGGCATGTAAACAGGTAGTAGGAGGAGGGGTGGGGCCGATTAGGGACCATAAAAAAGAGATCGACTCATGGACGCAGAGGGGATGGCCGAGGTACTAAATGAGTACTTTGCATCTGTCTTTACCAAGGAAGAAGATGCTGCCACAGTCTCAGCAAAGGAAGATATAGTTGAGGTACTGGAAAGACCAGCTGTACTTAAAGTAGATAAGTCACCCAGTCCGGATGGGTTGCTGAGGGAAATAAGGGTGGAAATTGCAGAGGTGCTGGTCATAATCTTCCATACATCGATAGATACAGGGTGCCAGAGGATTGGAGAATTGCAAATGTCACACCTTTGTTCAAAAAAGGGTGCAAGGATAAACCCAGCGACTATAGGCCAGTCAGTTTAACCTCAGTGGTGGGAAAACTTTAGAATCGGTAATCCGGGACAGAATTAACAGTCACTTGGACGAGGGTGGATTCATTAGGGAAAGCCAGCACACATTTGTTAAAGGCAAATCGTGTTTAACTAACCTCAGAGTTTTTTGATGAGATAACAGAGGGCAGATGAGGGTAATGCAGTTGATGTGGCGTATATGGATTTCCAAAACATGTTTGATTAGGTGCTCCACGGTAGGCTTATCATCAAGATTGCAGCCCATGGAATAAAGGGGGCAGAATTAGCTAAGGGACAGAAAACAGAGAGTAGTGGTGAACGGTTGTTTTTTGGACTGGAGGGAGGTGTACAGTGGTGTTCCCCAGGGGTCAGTGCTGGGACCGCTGCTTTTCTTGATATATATATCAATGAATTGGGCTTGGGTGGACAGGGCACAATTTCCAAATTTGCAGATGACACAAAACTTGGAAGGGTAGTAAACAGTGAGGAGGATCGTTTTAGACTTCAAGAGGATAGAGACCGGCTGGTGGCATGGGCAGATGCGTCGCAGATGAAATTTAATGCAGAAAAAGCGAAATGATACATTTCGGTAGAAAGAACAAGGAGAGGCAATATAAACTAGAGGGCACAACTCTAAAAGGGGTACAGGAACAGAGAGATCTGGGGGTATATGTGCACAAATCGTTGAAAGTGGCAGGGGAGGTTGAGAAAACGGTTTTAAAAAAGCATACAGGATCCTGGGCTTTATGAATAGAGGCATAGAGTACAAAAGTATGGAAGTCATGATGAACCTTTATAAAACACTGGTTCGGCCACGACTGGAGTATTGTGTCCAGTTCTGGGCACCGCACTTTAGGAAAGATGTGAAGGCCTTAGAGAGGGTGCAGAAGAGATTTACTAGAATGATTCCAAAGATGAGGGACTTTATTTATGTGGATAGACTGGAGAAACTAGTGTTGTTCTCCTTGCAACAGAGAAGGTTGAGAGGAGATTTGATAGAGGTATTCAAAATCATGAAGGGTCCAGACACAGTGGACAGAGAAACTGTTCCCATTGGCAGAAGGGTCAAGAACCAGAGGACATAGATTTAAAGTGATTGACAAAAGAACTAAAGGTGACATGAGGAAAAACTTTTACACAGCAAGTGGTTAGGATCTGGAACGCACTGCCCGCGGGGCTGGTGGAGGCAGATTCAATCATGGCCTTCAAAAGGGAACTGGATAAGTACTTGAAAAGGAAAAAAATGTGCAGGGCTACGGGGATAGGGCAGGGGAGTGTGACTTGCTGGATTGGTCTTGCATAGAGCCGGCGTGGACTCAATGGGCCAAATGGCCTCCTTCCATGCTGTAACCTATGATTCTAGTAAGTAGTGCAGATGGGAGCAGAAAGTAGCAAAAGGACATTGATAAATTAAGTGAGCGGGCAAAACTGCAGCAGATGGAGTTCAATGTGAGGGAAGTGTGAGGACATCCACTTTGGATCCAAGAGAGATAGATCAGAGTATTTTCTAAATGGTAAGAAGCTGGGACCTGTGAGAAATATAGGAGTCCATGTACAGGAATCACTAAAAGCTAATGGACAGGTACAAAAATAATTAAAAAGGATGACAGAATGCTAGCCTTTATCTCAAGGGGGCTGGAATACAAATAGCTGGAAGTCATGCTTACATGTGTATAAAGCTTTGGTTAGACTGCATCTGGAGTACTGCATTCAGTTCTGTGTACCCCATCTCAGGAAGCATATACTGGCCTTGGAGGGGGAGCAGCGTAGATTCACGAGAATGATACCGGGGCTAAAAGGGAAAAATTATCAGGACAGGTTTCTCGAGTATAGAAGATTAAGGGGTGATCTAATTGATGTGATTAAGACGATTAAAGGATTTGATAGGGTAGATAGAGAGAAACTATTTCCTCCGGTAGGGGAATCTAGAACAAGGGGGCATAACCTTAAAATTAGAAATAGGCCGTTCAGGGGTGATTGATGTCAGGAAGCACTTCTTCACACAAAAGGTAGTGGAAATCTGGAAGTCTCTCCCTCAAAAAGTTGTTGAGGCCAAGTCAATTGAAAATTACAAAACTGAGATTGATAGATTTTTGTTAGGCAATGGTATTAAGGGATATGGAGCAAAGGAAGGTAAAGGGATTTGAGGTACAGATCAGCCTGATCAAATTGAATGGTGGAACTCTAATTGAATGGCAGAACAGGCTCGAGGGGCTGAATGGCTTACTTCTGTCCCTATGTTCAAGTGTGATTGTTAACTGTTTACTGAACGTTTTGAGTTAGGGCAGCAGTGTCAACAAGGCTAATGACATAGTGGGATGCATCTGAAGGAGTCCCATTTATAAGTCAAAACAAGTTATTCTAAATTTTGCAGTTATCCTGTGGTGGGACTGGGCAGTACCAAATTTTCAAAAGCAAAATACTGCAGCTGCTGGAAATCTGAAATAAAAACAGAAAATGCTGGAAAAGCTCAGCAAGTGATGCAGCATCTGTGGAGAAAGAAACAGAGTTAACATTTCAAGTTAAAGACCTTTCGTCAGAACTAGAAGATGCTAAAGAGCTAAAGTTTTTAAACAAGAATAGAGCCAGGGAAAGGGGGAGGGAGGGGAGGAGAGGAAAGGTCTGTGATTGGGTAGAGGGCAAGAATGATTGAATGACAAAAGGAATGATGGTGCATGGTAATGAGACAGGTTAAGATACAAAAGATGGGTCTGGAGTAGCTGTGAATGGCAACAGCAGAACCATTACTAGTGCTTGCTGTCCAAAAAAATGGGAGCAGTGGTTATGGTCTGAAATTATTGAAATCAATGGTGAGTCCGGAAGGTTATAAAGTGAACCAAATTTGTAAAGTGCCAAATTTTGCTATGTTCTCACACCACTCCAGTCAGGAAATGCAGAGTTCTAAACAGGTTTATTTAAGTGTCTGTGCCAAGTTCTCCGCACAAGCCTCCACTTGCCAGTGAAATATCAACGCTAGGAAAGAGACAAATGAGAAAGTGGCCTCTTTTTTTAATATAAGAAACTTAAAAAGACAGCCTATTGTATTACAACCAGTGCAAGGCCAAAGGGGCACAATAGCACCTCCTCAACTGTTCTTCCACCTGTCACCAAATGCCAAATTGACGCTGGTTTGATTGCAGTTATATTTTGACTAACTGTACATTAATCTTGCATAGTGGATTTGGGAAGCCACTCCTGGAAAATCATATGCTATTGATACATTTTAAGGTTGTCTTAAAACTTATTACCCTACATTATTACAGCTCCTGCATTTTAGTTCACTCATGAGAAAGTCCCAATTTCCTATGCCTTTGAGAATGTCAATCCTTGCCTTGAGATCTAAGTAAGCTTTCAGTAATGTGTCTGGGTAAACGAATAACAAATTCTGTTAGTTAATTGCTTTTAGGTATTGGACTATCCTATAAAAGGTGGTAGATTTATTAAACAAATGATTGACTAAAAGTACCAACAGAGGTTAATAAGGTCATTAAAAAAAAGCAAAGCACTGGGGATCATTTCTCGAGGGATAGAATTGAAAAGCAGGGAAGTTATGTTAAACTTGTATCGAACAATGCTTAGACCACACTTGGAGTACTCAATCAAAAAGGATGTAGAGGCACTGAAGAAGGTACAAAATAGATTCACAAGGATGATATCAGAACTGAAGATATACTTATCATGAAAGGCTGGGGCTCTTTCCTCTAGAAAAGAGAAGGCTGAAGGCTGAAGGTGACCTAATAGAGGTTTTAAAAATTATGAAGGGGTTTGGAATCATAAGATGATACAGCACAGGAGGCCATTCAGCCCACCACGCCTGTGCCGGCTCTTTGAAAGAGCTATCCAATTAGTCCAACTCCCCTGCTCTTTCCTTACAGCCCTGCAAATATTCCCTCAAGTATTTATCCAATTGCCTTTTGAAAGTTACTATTGAATCTGCTTCCATCACCCTTCCAGGCAGTACATTCCAGAGCATAAAGCACTGCGTAAATTGTTTTCCTCATGTCGCCTCTGGTTCTTTTGCCAATTACCTTAAATGTGTGTCCTCTGGTTACCAACCCTTTCTCCTTATTTACTCTATCAAAACCATTCATGATTTTGAACACCTCAATCAAATCTCCCCATAACCTTCTCTGCTCTATGAACAACCCCAGCTTCTCCTGTCCCTCCACATAACTGAAGTCTTTCATCCCCGGTGCCACTCTAATAAATCTCTTCTGCACCCTCTCTAAGGCCATGACATCCTTCTAAAATGTGGTGCCCAGAATTGGACACAATACTGAAGCTGGGGCCTAACCAGTGTTTTATAAAGATTTAGCATAACTTCCTTGCTTTTGTACTCTATGCCTCTATTAATAAAGCCCAGGATCCCATATGCCTTTTTAACAGACTTTTCAACTTGACCTGCCACCTTCAAAGACTTGTACACGTACACCCCAGGTCGCTCTGTTCCTGCACCCCCTTTCAAAATGTACCATTTAGTTTATATTGCCTCTCCTCATTCTTCCTACCAAAGCTTCACACTTCTCTGCATTAGTGAACAGTGATCATAATATTAGGTTTAGAATAGTTATGGAAAAGGACAAGGAACAATCAAATGTGAAAATACTTAACTGGAGGAGGACTATTTTCAGTGAGGATCTTGCCCAGGTGGGATTGGAATCAAAAATTGGTAGGCAAAACAGTAATTGAACGGGAGGCCTTCAAGGAGAAAGTTCAGATACAAATTAGACACATTCCCAAGAGGGGGAAAGGGAGGGCATCCAAAGCTAGAGCTCCCTGGATAACTAAAGGTACAGAAATTAAAATGAAACAGAAAAAGGAGACTTATGATGAATGTAAGGTTCATAATACAGTAGAGAACCAGGCTGAATACAAAGTACAGAGCAGATCTAAAAAAAAGGAACAAGAAGGGCAAAGAGAGAGTATGAAAATAGATTAGTGGCTAACACAAAAGTCTTTTATAAACATATAAATAGTAAAAGGGTAATCAAAGGATGGGTGAGACTGATTAGGGACAAAAAAGATCTTCTTGTGGAGGCAAAGTGCATGGTTGAGGTACTAAATGTATACTTTGCATCCACCTTCACTAGAGAAGAGGACGTTGCCAATGTAGCAGTAATGGAGGAGGTAGTAGCAATATTGGATAGGATAAAAATAGATAAAGAGGAGGTACTTAAAAGTTTGGCTGTACTCAAAGTTGAAAAGTCACCTGGTCCAGATAGGATGCATCCTAGGTTACTGAGGGAAGTACAGGTGGAAATTGCGAAGGCTTTGGCTACAATCTTCCAATTGATGAGGGTAGTGCCATTGATGTTGTGTATATGGACTTTCAAAAGGCATTTGATAAAGTACCACATAATAGACTTGTTAGCAAAATTAAAGCCATGGGATTAAAGGGACAGTGGCAACGTGGATACAAAATTGGCTAAGGGACAGAAAACAGAGAGTAGTTGGGTGAAATTTTCTTTTTCAGACTGGAGGGAAGTATAGTGGTGTTCCCCAAAGGTCAGTATTCGGACCACTGCTCTTTTTGACATATATTAAATGACCTGGACTTGGGTATAGAGGATATAATTTTAAAGTTTGCAGATGACATGAAACTCGGAAATGTAGTAAACAATATGGAGGACAGTAACAGAGTTCAGGAGGACATGGACTAGTGAAATGGGCAGACACATGGCAGATGAAATTTAATGAGAAGTGTGAAATGATACATTTTGGTCGGAAGAATAGTACAATTTTAAAGGTGGTGCAGGAACAGAGAGACCTGAGTGTGCACGGAGACAAATCTTTGAAGGTGGCAGGTCACGCTGAGAAGGCTGTTAAAAAAGCACATGGAATCCTGGGCTTTATTAATAGAGGCATAGAGTACAAAAGCAAGGAAGTTATACTAAGCTTTTATAAAACACTGATTAGGCCTCAGCTTCAGTACTGTGTTCAATTCTGGGCACCACACTTTAGGAAGGATGTCAAGGCCTTAGAGAGGGTGCAGAAGAGATTTACTGGAATGGTACCACGGATGAAAGACTTCAGTGACCTGGAGAGACTAGAGAAGCTGGGATTGTTCTTGGAACAGAGAAGGCTAAGGGGAGATTTGATCGAGGTGTTCAAAATCATGAACGGCTTTTATAGAATAAATAAGGAGTAAGCATTTCCAGTGGCAGAAGGGTTGGCAACTGGAGGACACAGATTTACAGTGATCAGCAAAAGAACCAGAGGAAACATTTTCTTATGCAGTGAGTTGTAATGATCTGAAATGCACTGCCTGAAAGGGTGATGGAAGCAGATTCAATAGTAACTTTCAAAAGGGAATTAGATAAATACTTCAAGGGAAGAAAATTACAGGGCTATGGGGAAAGAGCAGGGGAATGGGGCTAATTGGATAGCTCTTTCCACGAGTTGGCACAGGCACGACAGGGCAATTGGCCTCCTCCTGTGCTGTACCTACTATGACACTGGTATTTTCCCTTTCTTTCTGCCTTTCAGTTATCAGCCTTTCAGTTCTTTGCAAACTATCCCTCTCTCTGTAGGGGACACAGGGACCAGAAACCAAGCAAATAGTTCCATTAATTATTCAAAACACATGGATAGATATCTCATTAGCATGGGGGATTGAAGGTTATAGAGATCCAATTAGACAGAGAAGATCAAATACTCCACGAAACACAATAATTACCATATGGCTGGGATTGTAGAACTGTCATTTGGAGAAAGCAAAACAGCCAGCCTTTGAGGTGCAATGATTAAATGTTCTGGAGTTTTATTTGATTAAATTTGGGAGTCAGGCAGAAATTTTTTTTTTTTTTTTTTACAGAAAATGTTCTCAGGAGATTAAATAAAAGGAGATAAAATCCATAATACAGCAAACTATACTTGTTCTGCAAAAGGAGTGAATTTGATTGCCTTTTGTGATTTCATGCTTTGTGCTCTTTTAGAAGCAACACAGGATGGCATCATTGTTGTATAATACTTTCCATTTACTTGTAGGCCTTCTTGCCTCTTAACACTGACAATATAGAAAAGTTTTGCCCAAAAAGTTATTTTACAACAATTTAACTATGCTCTAACAGTTCTGAAGACATGAACAACCAATACTACCCAGTGCATTTTGGCTCACATTATCCAGAAATGGTTTCCAACAATCTTGATTGAATGAGTGGGATTAAATTGTTGTTTCTATGAAGTCATACAATCACCACAAAATGCCTTAGTTATTAGGTTTTTTTCATATACTAATAAGCTTCCTCAAGGGACTTTATGTATCTGGGCCAAAAAAAAAGCTTGCAACTAGATTAATCACCTTTTTTCTTGCTGATTAATCCAATGGAAGAAAATGACAGCTCAATCTACCCCTTTCTCTTGTCTCATCAGTTTGGGAAATCAGTTTTTCATTGAAGGACTGATTACTTTCTCTGGCACACTGCGCAGTCAAATAAAACATTTTTTCAATTATCAGAAAAGTCAGTAATTTAAATCAAGCAAAAATCTGTTCAAAAGTGGAAATAATAAATAATTTGAACTTTTAAATGCATTTTTTCCTGTCAGTTTTCTTTGCTTCAAAGTTTTACAGTTAAGTGTAAAGTTAAGAGCAATGCATGAAGTATACAATCACAACTGTTAAGTTTAAACTATATGCAGTAACAACAAATCTTGTTGAAAAAAAGTTGTATTTATAATTGGCAATAACATTCTTGTTTCTTACTTAAATAGAACTGCACATAACTCACTGAACAGAACCATATGGTTTTATTTATGCACACCTTATTATACCCAGTTAAAGGACCATAAATAATCTTTGCCAAGTGGGAGCCTGAGAAAGGCAGGGGGCGGGCGGGGGATGGGATAAGAAAAACTTTTAATCATTCCACCTCTTGAGATCACCTATGTTTGCTTCTTGCCCCCAGCTTGGTGTACGTGATGGTTTGCACCATGGATTGCCTACTTGTCACCATTACATCCAAACAAGAAGCATCCTTAGCATGAGAGAATGGAATCTCTCAATAGTTTGCTTCTATCCCGGTTCCCCCACCTTCCACACAGCTCAGCTACAGGTTTGCATAACAATAACAAGCTATTGAAAATATAATTTAGTTCTGGTTAGGTATTTTGTAGTGATGAGTTATCAGTGACATAACTAATAAGGAATCAAAAGGCATCAATGCTCAATGTTTAATTAAGTCCATAGAGATACAAATTCAGATTAATTTGGAACCAAAATTCATCCATAACAGTGGGGCAGAAAAGGCACCCAAGAAAGTGTTAAAATGAATTGTAATTCTATTAATCTCCCTTAGCAGCACAAACTTCACAATTATAATTTGCCATTGGATGATTCTTGCTCACTGGTATGAGAAGAAATCGGAGCTCTGCACAGACAGGAAATACAAAATTATGTCTTTGCAAAAGAAACTGCAATCATCTTGGCACCTAATTTTGATGTACATAGACATCAATGTTGTGCAGTGGAGATGTTGGGATGTTTAGCAAAGAAGATATTCATGGCCAAATTTAAGCATGAATGATGAAAACATGAAGAGCAAAAGGTTATCTATGCACATCAACAGGGAGACAATATCTTCCAGCACAAACTCACATATATACAGTTTTGAACTAATGGAGATAGATAACACCAAAAGAGACTTGTGAATGCACTTCAAAAACTGCTGGATCATTGGCTGACGGACATTTGGGTCCCACACATCCTTGGGTCTGGAGGGCTGCCATGAGTATGTCAGGGCAGGGTTTCTGCCTGTTAGCCACAGCAGATGCTTTTGACTTCATAAGAATTCTCGGGGACAAGATATTTACACCGTACCAGTACTGGTACAGCTGGGACGCCTACCAGACAGGGGAGGGCAGGAAGAAAGGGAATAACAGTGTAGGTCAGCAACTGGGGCTGAATACCAGCAAGTCTAGCCGAAGTAATTTTCCACTTCAGAGATGAAAGAATTGGCCCTTATTCAAGAAAGCTGCCGTAAGTTGTTCTAAATTTGGTGAGCCCTCCTTCTGCAATCTGGCAGTACTTCATCTCGAAGTGGACGAGAATGACGTGTCATGATTATTGAGGTGATTTTTGCTGCTGCATGTATGCAAATTTGAAACACCACAAAAGCAGAGGTCCAACTTTTTTCTCATATCCTGAAGATGGTATTCTGACTAATCACGGTTCTGCATATTATGGGGGAGGGGTAAGAATGGGGGTTGGAAAAGGTGCAAAGAGATTTGGAAAAATAGGAGAAAGGAGGAAATGGAGAGAGGAATAAAAGGGAGGATAAAGGAAGAGAGAAGCGGGAATGGTGGAGGAGAGCAAAGGACTCTCACTCATTGTGATGGTCTTCCTTTGCTCTAGAGATTGAGGATGCCATCAAAAAACCTGAAGGCAGTCTCAGTCTTTTGAAAAACATACCTTTTAATGGTTAGTTTGATTAGTTGTAGAAAATAAATGATCTTACTTTGCATCAAGCTGAGGCTTCCTTGAAGGAAAGAATCTTCTGAGGTGTGAACAATCTGGCTCTGCATATATCTGTTTGGCAGCCCAACTGCTTTGAGTTCACTTGGAGAACATATATCCAAGTAACGGCAGCAAGGGACTCCAAAGCACGTGGAACCAAGCTTTGTTTTATCCAAACTCAATTTAATTCGTGCTGAAGGACCATGAATGTTGAAACTATTCAATACATTGATCTAAGAAAACAGATTCAATTTGTATTTATTTTCATCTGCTGGCTGGCTTATGCTTTTGAATAATCTTACTTCTTAATAAACACTGCTTAGTAGTCTTTAGCCTGAACTATATATACTCCATCGCCCATGTTATTTTTCTTATGGAGATATCCCATATTGCACACCCTAGAGATAAAAAGGTTCAATGTTAGGTGGCCCAATATCCCAACTACTTGGCATACAAGGTCGTGTTTCCGTTCATAGGAAGTGCGTACTTTCCTGTCGCAGCTACTTTTTGTGCTGAGCCTGAATTGTAACAAGCACTTGATTGATTCTTTTGGTCTTGGCACTATAGATCTTCTTTCAGTTCAGGTGAAGGTTATGGTAACTTGTAATATTCAAATTTAACTAAGTGACATATGAAGACTGCAAGTAGAAGCAGTGGTGAGTGACTCAAAACATTTTTCCTCCTTTCTGGACAGGCCTGCAACTTCAAAATTAAGTTTTGATGCAAAGCAACAACAGCTCTAGGGTGACATTATACTGCACTACTGATTAGACTGGTAGCGACAGGGAGCAGTTCGAATCTGGCAAGAGTCCAGTTACATTGTGTGGTGTCTCTGGCTGCAAATCACACTTGTGTCACATTGAAGTATCTCTGCTCTCTGCAGGTAAATTTTTGAGTGTTTTAAGAGCACAGATAGAAGGATACACATTCTCAAAACGGTTTTTAAAAACCTTTGCTTAAGTTTATAAAGTGCCGAATGACTAACCCTGAGCATTTTTTAAACCTGGCTCAATACTGAACGCAAGTTATACGCCAAGCGTTGCCAAGTCCAAGTAACGAGAGACAGATTCTATGAAAAGGTCGCCCACTGAAACACAGAGAATCAGATTGGACCCTACTCCAGAAACCTATAATATTACTTTTGCGTATTTAGGTTTACTAAAAGATGAAACAATCAAGTGTGAGAAATACAGATGTGAAACTTCTTTGACAGGAGTCAAGACAATGCCAAAACTACAAGTTAGAACTGAACAATTAATTCTGAAAGAGGATTTCATCCTAGGGCCTTAAAAGAAGTAGCTGCAGAAATAGTAGATGCATTGGTATTAATTTTCCAAAACTCCCTAGATTCTGGAAGGGTCCCATCAGATTGGAAAATAGCAAATGTAACTCCTCCATTCAAGAAAGGAGGGAGACAGAAAGCAGGAAATTACTGGTCAGTTAGCTTAACATCTGTCATAGGGAAAATGCTAGAATCTATTATTAAGGAGGTTATAGCAGGGCACTTAGAAAATCTCAATGCAATCAGGCAGAGTCAACACGGCTTTGTGAAAGGGAAATCGTGTTTGATTAATTTATTAGAGTTCTTTAAGGAAGCAACAAGCAACGTGGATAAAGGGGATCCTGTGGATGTGGTGAACTTGGATTTCCAGAAGGTATTTGACAAGGTGCCACATCAAAGGCTATTACACAAAATAAGAACTCATGGTGTAGAGGGTAACATATTAGCATGGATAAAGGATTGGTTAGCTAACAGGAAACAGAGTAGGCATAAATGGGTCATTTTCAGATTGGCAAGATGTAACAAGTGGAGTGCCACAGGTAGCAGTGCTGGGGTCTCAACTATTTACAATCTATATCAATGAGGTGAATGAAGGGACTGAATGTATGGTTGCTAAATTTGCTGACGACATAAAGGTTGGTAGGAAAGTAAGTTGTGAAGAGGACATAAGGAGTCTGCAAAGGGATATAGATAGGTTAAGTGAGTGGGCAAAAATTTGGCAGATGGAGTGTAATGTGGGAAAATGTGAACTCGTCCACTTCGGCAGGAGGAATAGAAAAGCAGTATATTATTTAAATGGAGAGAGAATGCAGAACTCTGAGGTAGAGGGATCTTGGTGTCCTGGTACATGAATCACAAAAAGTTAATATGCAGGTCCAGCATGTGATTAGGAAGGCAAATGGAATGTTGTCATTTATTGCGCAGGGAATGGAATATAAAAGTTTTGCTCCAGTTGCACAGGGCATTGGTGAAACCACATCTAGAATACTGTGTGCAGTTTTGGTCTCCTTATTTAAGAAAGGACATAATTTCTTGAGGCGGTTCACTCGACTGATTCCTGGGATGAGGGGTTTATCTTATGAGGAAAGGTTGGACAAGTGGGCCTATATACATTGGAGTTTAGAAGAATGAGAGGTGATCTTATGGAAACATAAGATCCTGAGGGGACTTGAAGGGGTAGATGCTGAGGGGATGTTTCCCCTTGTGGGAGAGACGAGAACCAGGGGCCACAGTTTAAAAATAAGGGGTCCCCCATTTAAGATGGAGATGAGGAGAAATGTTTTTCTCACAGGAGGGTCATAAGCCTGTGGAACTCCCTTCCTCAGAGAGTGGTGGAGGCAGGGTCATTGAATATTTTTAAGGCAGCATTAGATAGATTCCTGATAAACAAGAGAGTCAAAGGTTATAGTAGGTAGATGGGAAAGTAGGGTTGCGGTCACAATCAGATCAGCCATGATCTTATCAAATGATAGAGCAGGCTCGAGGGGCTGAATGGCCTACTCCTGCTCTTAGTTCGTATGTTCGTAAGACTTAGAATCACAGAAAGATTACAGCACAGGAGGCGGCCATTCAGCCCCTCGAGCCCATGTCGGCTTTGTATGAGCATTCCAGTTAGTCCCATTCCCCCACTCTTTCCCCATAACTCTGCAAATTTTTTCCCTTCAAGTATTTATCCAATTCCTTTTTGAAAGCCACAATTGAATCTGCATCCACTATCCTTTCAGGCAGCACATTCCAGATCATAACTACTCGCTGCATAAAAAAGTTTTTCCTCATGTCGCCTTTGGTTCTTTTGCCAATCATCTTAAATCTGTGTCCTCTGGTTCTCGATCCTTACGCCAATGGGAACAGTTTCTCTATTTACTTTATCGAAACCCTTCATAATTTTGAACACTTCTATCAAATCTCCTCTTAACTTTCTGTGTGCTAAGGAGAACAACCACAGCTTCTCCAGTCTATCCAATGAAGTCCCTCGTCCTTGGAACCATTCTAGTAAATTTCCTCTGCACCGTCTCTAAGCCCTTCACTTCCTTCCTAAAGTGTAGTGGCCAGAATTGGACACCATACTCCAGCTGTGGCTGAACCAGAGTTTTATAAAGGTTCAACATAACTTCCTTGCTTTTGTACTCTATGCCTATATTTATAAGGCCCAGGATCCCGTATGCTTTTTTTTTTAAAAAACAGCTTTCTCAACCTGTTCTGCCACCTTCAAAGATCTGTGCACATATAACCCCAAGACTTAAAAACTTTTCCTATGGGAGGGAGCATTAACAAGAACAGCTACTGACAACAAGAACAGAAAACTTGAGTGCAGTTGTATATGTGCAAAAAGAATTTTGCTTTCTACTCATGCACAATGCAAGAGGACAAGTCCATCAAATGCATTTATGTCCTCCCCCCACCCCCAGACAGCTTTCCAAATTTCACACATTTTCCCTTTCAGAATGGACGCTATTCTTTTAAAGCTCATTAACTAACCAGATCCAATCAGTTACCACAGCTTGGAATGACATGCACAGTAAAGCTCCCACTGCTCTTTTGCAACAATGTGCCTCTGCACCAATTCAAAAGAGCCCCCACCATTACACTAAATATGGTATTTTTTCATTTCCCACACCAGCCATCCTGTGAACACTCAGCAACAGTGTTAATTTGGTGCTCATTTAAGGGCACTTTCATGCTATGGAACGGCGTATGAGGATGCCAACATTCATTCAATACAGGACCCTTAGAGCAGGCAGACTAAACTTTCTGCCTATCAATCTGGGCTTTATTTGAACTCAATCCATCAAGCCCTGTAAAGATTTAGAACCGAAAATAGACACTGCATTGTTGTGTTCTTCCCACTTTCTAAAATCTTTTGGGCGAGCGATTTCTATTTTCATTAAAATAAGCAACATAAAACCAACAAAAACACAATCAACAATCTGCACCCAATTGGCATCAATCCCACACGAGGAAAGAGTACAGCACAGCTTAGGCTGCAATCGACGTTCTATACACGCTGTACATCACTTGGATCAAGAAAAAGCACTTCACTCTTTCAATATTGATGCTTTGCATTGTAGAGGAAATAATTTTTTAAAATATAATTCAACCCTCATCTTGCAAGCCAAGAAAACAGAAATTGGCTGGCAAAAGGAACAAAATATTTATTCTCCACACTCAAACAATGCAGCAAGCCACAAACAAACCCACACAGGGGATTTCATAGAATCCTCCCTCACATGCTACACAGTAGGAACATAGGAACAGGAGTAGGCCATTCAGCCCTTCGTGCCTGCTCCGCCATTTGATAAGATCATGGCTGATCTGTGATCTAACTCCACATACCTGCCTTTGGCCCATATCCCTGAATACCTTTGATTGCCAAAAAGCTATCTATCTCAGATTTAAATTTAGCAATTGAGCTAGTATCAATTGCCATTTGCGGAAGAGAGTTCCAAACTTCTACCACCCTTTGTGTGTAGAAATGTTTTAACTCCTGAAAGGTCTGGCTCTAATTTTTAGACTGTGCCGCCTACTCCTAGAATCCCCAACTAGCGGAAATAGGTTCTCTCTATCCACCCTATCCGTTCCCCTTAATATCTTATAAGCCTCGATCAGGTCACCCCGAAACCTTCTAAACTCCAGAGAATACAACCCCAATTTGTGCATTCTCTCCTCGTAACTTAACCCTTGAAGTCTGGGTATCATTCTACGCTGCATTTCCTCCAAGGCCAATATGTCCTTCCGAAGGTGCGGTGCCCAGAACTGCTCACAGTACTCCAGGTGCGGTCTAACCAGGGTTTTGTATAGCTGCAGCATAACTTCTGCCCCCTTGTACTCTAGTCCTCTAGATATAAAGGCCAGCATTCCATTTGCCTTATTGATTATTTTCTGCACCTGTTCATGACACTTCAAAGATCTATGGACCTGAACCCCGAAGTCCCTTTGGACATCCACTGTTTTTAACTTTTTAACATTTAGAAAGTACCCTGTTCTATCCTTTTTTGATCCAAAGTGGATGACCTCACATTTGTCTACATTGAATTCCATTTGCCACAGTTTTGCCCATTCACCTAATCTATCAATATCGCTTTGTAATTTTATGTTTTCATCTACACTGCTTGCAATGCCACCAATCTCTGTCATCGGCAAACTTAGATATGAGACTTTCTATGCCTTCATCTAAGTCGTTAATAAATAGTGAATAATTGAGGCCCCAAGACAGATCCCTGCGGAACACCACTAGTCACATCCTGCCAATGTGAGTACCTTCCCATTATCCCTACTCTCCGTCGCCCTTCGCTCAGCCAACTTCCTAACCAAGTCCGTACTTTTCCCTCGATTCCATGGGCTTCTATCTTAGCTAACATTCTCTTATGTGGGACCTTATCAAATGCCTTCTGGAAGTCCATATAAATAACATCCATTGACATTCCCCTGTCCACTACTTTAGTCACCTCTTCAAAAAATTCAATCAGGTTTGTCAGGCACGACCTACCTTTCACAAATCCATGCTGGCTCTCTCTGATTAACTGAAAATTCTCGAGGTGTTCAGTTACCCTATCCTTAATTAGACTCCAGCATTTTCCCAACAGATGTTAGGCTAACTGGTCTATAAATTCCCTGGTTTCCCTCTCTCTCTCCTTTCTTAAAAAGCGGAGTGATGTGCAATTTTCCAATCTAGAGGGACAGTTCCTGAATCTAGAGAACTTTGAAAGATTATAGTTAGGGTATCTGCAATGCGCTTACCTACTTCCTTTAAAACCCTGGGATGGAAACCATCTGGTCCTGGGGATTTGTCACTCTTCAGTGCTATTATTTTCTTCATTACTGTTGCTTTACTTATGTTAATTTTATCGAGTCCCTGTCCCCGATTCAATATTAATTTTCTTGGGATTTCCTGCATGCTATCTTCTTTTTCTACTGTAAATACTGACGCAAAGTAATTGTTCAACATGTCCGCCATTTCCCCATTGTCAATGACAATATCCCCACTTTCAGTTTTTAAGGGGCCAACACTGCTCCTGACCACCCTCTTTTTCCTAATATAACTATAAAAGTTCTTCGTATTGGTTTTGATATCCCTTGCAAGTTTCTTTTCATACTCTCTTTTTGTAGCTCTTACTATCTGTTTTGTGACCTTTTGTTGATCTTTGTATCTTTCCCATTCGCCAGGATCTGTGCCATTTTTTGCATGCCCTTTCCTTATGTCTTATACTGTCCCTTACCTCTTTAGTTGTCCATGGCTTTTTTTTGGCAAGTAGAGTTCTTGCCCCTCAGGGGTATAAACCAATTCTGTATCACGTTAAATGTTTCTTTAAACATTTCCCACTGATCATCAGTCATTTTACCCATTAACAGATTTGCCCAGTTTACTGCGGACAGTCTCTGTCTCATCCCTTTGAAGTCGGCCTTATCCAAGTCTAGAATCTTAGCAGCTGACTCACTTTTTTCCCTTTCAAACACTACATTGAACTCGATCATGTTATGATCGCTATTGGATTGATGTTCGCGTACAGTTAAGCTGTTAACTAAATCTGGTTCATTACTCATTAATAAATCGAAGGAATCTTACAACACCAGGTTATAGTCCAACTGTTTTATTTGAAAATCACAAGCTTTCGGAGGCTTTCTCCTTCGTCAGGTGAGCGAGTGTGGGATTCCACGGAAGGTTACCGCATTTATATTCAGAGAACAATACCTGGTGATTACAGATAATCTTTCCAACTGCCCGTTGTCAAGGCAAAGTGTTCAGACAGAGTGATGTTACCTACAGGACCACCGAATACACAAACGGCCAGAACACAAAACAGAGAGAGAAAGGGAGAGAAACATCCGAAAGGAAGAGAAAGACAGAGAATGACCTGTTGTGTTAAAAACAGATAACTTTTTTTCACTGGTGGGGTTACGTGTAGCGTGACATGAACCCAAGATCCCAGTCACGCTACACGTAACCCCACCAGCATAAAAAAGTGAACTGTTTTTAACACAACAGGTCATTCTCTGTCTTTCTCTTCCTTTCGGATGTTTCTCTCCCTCTCTCTCTGTGTTTTGTGTTCTGGCCGTTTGTGTATTCGGTGGTCCTGTAGGTAACATCACTCTGTCTGAACACTTTGATTGCCTTGACAACGGGCAGTTGGAAAGATTATCTGTAATCACCAGGTATTGTTCTCTGAATATAAATGCGGTAACCTTCCATGGAATCCCACACTCGCTCACCTGACGAAGGAGAAAGCCTCCGAAAGCTTGTGATTTTCAAATAAAACAGTTGGACTATAACCTGGTGTTGTAAGAGTCCTTACATTTGTCAACCCCAGTCCATCACCGGCATCTCCACATCATTAATAAATCTAGTATGGCTTGCCCCCTTGTTGCCTCTAGGACATACTGCTGTAGAAAACTATCCCGGACATAGTCAAGAAATTCATTACCTTTCTGACAGTTGCTAGTCTGCTTTTCCCAATCTATGTGCAGGTTAAAGTCCCCCATTAAGACCACTATGCCTTTGTTACACGCTTGTCTAATCTCTGCATTTATACAATCTAGCACTTCAGAGCTGCTGCCAAGGGTTCTATACACAATTCCCTCCATAGTCTTAGATCCTTTCCTATTTCTCAATTCAACCATAAGGTCTCTGTTGGCTGCTTACCTCTCATTATATCCTCCTTTATCATTGAATTGATTTCATCTCTATTCACTAAGGCTATTCCTCCCCCTCTTCCATTTTCCCTGTCTCTCCTGTAGATCTTATAACCCGGTATATTCAGTTCCCAATCATGACCATCCTGCAGCCATGTCTCTGTAATAGCGATCATGTCACACCCTCCAATTTGAATTTGAACCTGTAGTTCATTTAATTTATTCCTTATACTCCGTGCATTTGTATATAGAACTCTTAGTTGGGACACACACCCTAGCCTGACCTTCAGCTTTGATTCTGGGTTAATCGCCCTACGCCTTCTAGTTTTCACTTTATCTGTAGCGTCTAAAGTATACTTTCTTTCTGCTGCTCTACGCTTTTCCATTTCACTTGTTCTTGAACAACTGTTTGTACTATTTGTATTGTAAATTTCCCCTGGGTCTTCCCTCTCTTGCTGCTCTCAACTTTACTCCCTTCTGACTCCCCGCTAAGGTTCCCATCCCCCGCCACTCTAGTTTATACCTTCCCCAACAGCGACATCCTTGACCATAGCACCAGGGAGGCAACATACCATCCTGGAGTCACGTTTGCGGCCACAGAAACGCTTATCTGTTCCCCTTACAATTGAATCCCCTATCACTATAGCCCTGCCACTCTTCTTCCTCCCCTCCTGTGCAGCAGAGCCACCCGTGGTGCCACAAACTTGGCTCTTGCTACTGTCCCGATAAGCCATCGCCCACAACAGTATCCAAAGCGGTATATCTGTTTGAGAGGGAGATGGCCCCAGGGGACTCCTGCTCTACCTGCCTAGTCCTTTTACTCTGCCTGGCGGTCACCCATTTCCTTTCTGTCTGTGTAATCTTTACCTGCGGTGTGACCACCTCACTAAACGTGCCATCCACGATAGTCTCAGCATCACAGATGCTCCACAGCGAATCCACCCGCAGCTCCAGCTCCGAAATGCAGTTAGCCAGTAGCTGCAGCTGGACATACTCCCTACACACATGGTCGCCAGGGACACTGGTAGTGTCTATGACTTCCCACATAGTGCAGGAGGAGCATATCATGGGTGCGAGCTGTGCTGCCATGACTTGCCTAAGATTTACACTGGGTTCACCTCTCAGACTCTCCTCCCACACTTGGTCTCTCCTTTTTTGCTGTGCTCACCTCTCGGACTCTCCTGCCTCACCTGTGACATCGCACAGTTGCAGGTCTGCTGCTGCTTTTATTCCCCACTCTCAGTCTTCTGCCACTCAGGTCCGCTGCCGCTCTGTGGAAAAAGTTAGGAAAAGCAAGGCATAGCAGCACGTCCTTCCCCAACTTTACCGAACTCCCATACTCACCAAACTCACAGTTGTTTCACTCTGTCCTGCCGCACTCCATGCTGGTTGCACTAACAGGCCCCTGTATTTCTACAGTTTGTGACTCAGATGAGTCAGGCCTGCTCCACCTTCAGGGACCAGTTTAATCTAGTTAACCAATTAACTTACTACAGCAGCTCTCTCTGCTGAAGCCTGACAGAAACTTAAAAATTTAAACTTTAAAATTGAACTTAAACAGTTGATAGCAATTTACACTAGATTGTGAAGAGATTAACCCTTAAACTCCCACACTCAGTAAAATAGTCCTCAAATAGATTATAGCTATGGAGAAATATGCAATTCTCAACAGTTCCCTCAATGAGAGCATGTGGACTTTATGAAGGCTGCCTCCCAAATGGCAGAATTTTTGTCTAACGCAAGGTTTCCAATGCGAATTGAGACCATTCTAGATTTTTGTCCATCCAAGTAAAATAGTAATTTATTTCTTTGCTCTTCCCCTGAAAGGTAGGGTTAAGTTCCCAGGTTGCCAACCACCCTCCAGTACTTTGCCCAATCCTGTCCTAACCCAATGTCCATCCAAGTGTGTTTTCCAACAAAGGTCATTGAGTGGTGAACAGGAGCACAAACTCTGACTGATTTTTCAGTTACTTAAGTCTGGAGCACAGAGGCAGATTGTACTGCCTTCAGCACCACCATAACCTAAATAAACTAACACAACAGAACTGTATTCATACCAGAGAGATACCTGGTCAGTTCCACGGTGGGTAATATGTTTATTAATAATGCCATCAGTGGAGCAAAGTACACTTTTAATTATATGGGAATTATTAAATGATCACAGCAGAAATAGATATAGTGTTGCCTGAAGTAAGTTTTATATTAATTATAGAAAAATGTGTCAGCAAGACCACCATGCTTTCTTAAATGATAGCTATGCCAGTGGTATTAATTACCTGCAGATTTTATTGGTGTACTTTACTGCAGTTAAACATTAGGAGTCAAGCATCTTTATTAATTAACAAAGTTTATATAGACTAATCACTGTTTACTTAGACCATTTTAACTCATACTTTCCTGTCTTCTTTGCACCTTAATGCTATATGGAATCTTATTTCTTTGCCATTTCGTCAATGACAAAATTGAAAATGGTTACCAATTAACTTCAGGATTGCATGAGACCAACACGTTTCCCATTGGCATGTTTTTACTGCACTTAAAGACCATATGAACACCTCAAGTTCAAATTTCCTGGTGCAATTTTATTATGCCTGCTCAGAGAAGATTAGACGTTTTGCTGCAACATCTGGAATGAATCTAAATATTTTAATATGCTATGTAGACCATATGTGCAACACACACACACACACACACACACACACACACACACACACACGTCAACCAACCATGACGACCCAAATAAATACTTATTAGTGCACATTATTTACCAAATATTACAGTTACTACAGATGAGTAACATGCCTCCACTGACCCCAAATAACAAATTTGGTAAAGTAACCATTAAATAAGGCAGGTATAGCAGTTGTACAAGTGTGCAAATTAAAATCAAAAATATTTCACTTCAACTACAAGCACACCTTTTTTAATATCTGTCGGAGGTCAGGCACCAACAGGTTAGATTTGATAGCCAAAAAGTAATGTCGTCACATAATTCAATCCTACTTTTCACACCTGTTACATTTCTAAAGCCAACAAGATTGTTATGGTCTTCCTGCAGGCGGCGAGGGAAATCCTGGCAGTACTACAGTGGAACCATCAATGCAGCACCTAGGCCAGATTACAAAAGGTGCCCTGAAGAGGTCAGCTAAATTTTTACTGAAGGCCTCAGCCAAGACAGAGGCCATCAGCAGGTTGGTGATTGGACTGAAATGAATGGAGAGGTAGCTTCTACTAGTCCTTCTCCCTCCATTTACAAAATGTGGGACCGTTAGCACTACTACTCCCGACCTACAACAGGTGGTGCCAGGGAAATGGATTAGGAATCATTTACATGTAGCAGGGAAGCTGCAGCCAGCAGCAGTCCCAAGGGCTGGAGGAGGAGCTCAGGTCAGGGAGGCAGCAGTAGGGCTTGTTGTCCAATTCTGTCCCGTTTTCCATCATTTATGTACCCAACTTCGGGCAGGATCATGAAGGAAATTCCAGCACTATATCTCTTAACATTAAATTAACGATAACTTGAGGGTGAATCAGCTTTCTCTTCGCCTGGTGACTGCTGGTCTACTAGTTCACAACTCAATAGACTGCCTCATAATGATGTAACATTCCAATACAAAATGAAATCAAATCACTGTTATTATTTGATTCTACTGGTATAGTAGTACTGAAGGCTTCTAAGCAGTAAAATCCACATTTTCCTGCCTAAACATCCTTAAACTCATGCATACTGGTGCGGTGCAAGAAAAGTCTCAACAACATAATTTCTCAAGAAACATAGGCCCCAATATTAGCGGGGAGGTGGGTTGGCAGCAGGCGATTGGGCGCATGGCAAACCCGCATGGACCAAACTTACCATTTCCAATGCGATCGCATATTGATTGCTGATGATTAACATCCTCTCCTGGTTTCATGCCCAGCAGCTAGCCTGTGACAGGCTGGCTGCCAGGTGGCAGTGGGTTGGGGTACAGGAAAGAGAGACAGACAGACATGATCCAGCGCTGGACTGGAAGACCAGGGGTGAGCAGAGGGGAAGATAGGGGCGGGGGGGGGGGGGGGGGGGACATCGGGATGTTGAAGTGGTAAGTTAAACATTTTTCTAATCATTTACTCTGTCACAGGTAAAATGCCTTAAGTACCTCATTGATGTACATTTGGCTCTTTAACTGTCATCCCGCCGGCACTTCCGTTTTCAGGTCGCCCGTGCGCACACAGGTGGGTCCCTGGGAAACTTGGAAGCTGGTGGGTTGAAGCCCGAGATTTGCGCAATTTTCGGAAACCCCCCCCCCCAAACGCACCCACATTTGCCTCCTAAAATCACCACCATGAATTTTATTGCCTCAACTTTAAGCAGTTCTGCAAAATGCTGGGCTCTCAGTTCTATGCAGTTTGCCTTGTTTACATTGTGTAGTCAATTTCATAGCATTGATAAGATAGAACACACTATTGAGTCTCATTTTCTTGCCCCATACCTTCCCTGATGGCCGGGAAAGCTACATATAGCCCAGCAATAACGATACTGCATTGCTGGACTGCAAGAGCAGGCTGGTTGCTCAGTTGGTTAGAAAACAAACTTGGTGGTTGCCCATTCTTCTCACAGCAGCAACTACTGGTTCATTATTACACCAATGCTGCTAAATTCAGGACTGTATTATACAAAGGTTCATTAAGTTAATGTTAAGGTAACAGGATAAACTGTTGTATGAGCAGAAATGCACACACATTTAACATATAAATGTTCAATATCACAAAAAGCTCAACACCATTTGGAAATACAGTACACGTGGTAGATTTCTGAACAACCCACCAACATTGGTAAATCGACATCTGCTTCCCCGAGTTTGTCTGCCTTTCTCCACCTCTTAGTTTCTTAGGTGGTTCATCAGTGTCCATCTAACTCAAGGGTCAAAAATTTACTGGATTACTGAAAACTTTCTTTCCCCTGACAAATAAATTTTAAAAATTTCCAAGCATTCTCCCATCACTGACTTAAAAAAAAAATCACATCATCTTCATTGAATTCTTTCTTTTTCTTACTCCAGGTTTTTAACTTCCTCTTTTTAAAAAAAATAGATATACAGTGCACACTAACACCAACGGCAGTACCCAGAATCTGTTTCCAGGCATGTTTACAACACAAACCCCTCAATGAAATTCACCGTTTCTTGAACACAATGTACCATGCATAACATACCATGAACACAGATCTACGAATGCAGGCCAACGCATCACAAGATAGTTGAAGGCAGTTCAACCCATCTTAATTTATCCATCCAGAACCCTACACTCTTCACCACTGTGGCATCTAATTACTTCTTCAATAATTTCAGGGCTTGTACCTCCACCACCCAGAAGTTAATTCCAATTGTTGATCGCTTTCTGTGTAAAAAAAAATACCTAAAGTTACATTTTACTAGTTTGAACCCAGGTCCATTTGTCCTCTGCCCACAGTTTAATTTAAAGTAGTATTCCAAATTAACCGTTCCTATACTATTTCCCATCACATACCTCCAAGATCACTTCTCAGGCGCCTCTTTCCCACATTGAACATTCAAAGTCTCTCCAATCTTTCCTCATAACTAAGACTCCTGAAACTGAGGATCAGCCTCGTGGCTCTTCTCTGCACTGCCTGCAGTGCTTCAATGTTTCTCTTGTTTCTCAGCAACCAAAACTGGACACAGTACTCAAGGTGCAGTCTGACCAGAGCACTATACAGTTAGATCACTGCACAGTTAGCTCACTGCTTCCTCTTTTATTGAATAGCCAAAAGTAGAATACAACATTTTATCAGCTTTGTTGATTGCTGTTCTGCATTGATTGGATGTGTTGAGCACTGAGTTTACTAAGACTCCTAGGTCTATTTCAACTTCATCCTTAGGTATTTCAACACCATTCAAGAATGGATGTTACCCATTTTCCTTCCTAAGCAAAAGTCAACACAATGAAGAATTTTTCTTTTTTTTTTTAAAAAGAAAACAAACTTGCATTTTACGTAGTGCCTTTCACATGCTCAGCACATCCCCAAGTGCTTCACAGTCAATGAAGTAATTTAGAAGTGTAGGCACTGTTGTAATGCAGGGAAATGTGGCACCTAGTTTGCACACAGCATAGTCGCACAGACAGCAATGGGATATAATGATCTGATAATCTGTTTTTAGTGGTGTTGGTTGAGGGATAAATATTGGCCAGGACACCAGGAGAACTCCCCTGCTCTTCTTCAGACAGTGCCATGTAATCATTTACGTCCACTGGAAAGGACAGTTGGGGTCTTAGTTTAACTTCTCACCCCAAAGATTAGCAGGAAGGTTTTCTGGTGTCCTGGACAACATTTATCCCTCAACTAACACCATCTAAACAGTTCAACTGGCAGTTTATCTCAATGATGTTTGTGGGACTTTGTGCATAAATTGACTGCAACATTTGCCTATATAACAGTGACTAAATTTCAAAAGTAATTAAATGGCTGTGAAGCCCTTCAGGATGCCCTGAGGACTTGACTGAGGCTATATAAATGCAAATTATTTATTTCTTTTATCCAGACTTTCTGGAATCCCTTTGTAATAGTTCTGCATGAAAGGATGCTAAACAAGTTTAAGGCAGTGGACATCCTAGGTAAAATCTGGAAGAGGTGAACAAGGAATTGGCAAAGAGCGAATGCCAAATGTTGCAATTTAGACTTCTTCCCAATTCTTCTCATCTCGCCAAAAAAGTCTGCTTCCATTGGTGAACCCATGTTCCCCATTATCTGAAACTTCACCTTATTTGCTATATGGAATGAAGTGTGTCACAGGGCAAAAAATCCCTTTTATTGTACAATCGTTATTGGAGGGTATAAAAGGATTCTACTACATGTCCCATCACTTCAGATAATGAATAGTATTAGCCATGATGCTTTTCATAATAAGCTAAATAAACAATTATTTACAAAAGCAAGCTGTATGGATGAAAATTGAACGGCTCAATACAGTACAGAAGTCCGGAGACAGACACGGTGTGCGGATACACAGTGTGCTGAGAGCTCGGTAAGTGTGGGAGTTCGGTGAAGTGGGGGAAGGAGGTGCTGCTTTGCCTTGCTTTTCCTAACTTTTCCCGCAGAGCGGCAGTGGACCCGAGAGTAGAAGACTGAGATTGTGGAATAAAAGCAGCAGCAGACCTGCACCAAGAGACAACTACTGTGCGACATCACAGGTGAGGCAGGAGAGTCCGAGAGGTGAGCAGAGTATGAGAGGTGAGGCCGAGAGCGGGAAGAGAGTCCAGGAGTCTAAGGCAAGTCATGGCAGCACAGCTCGCACCCGTGATATGCTCCTCCTGCACTATGTGGGAAGTCATGGACACTACCAGTGTCCCTGGCGACCATGTGTGCAGGAAGTGTGTCCAGCTGCAGCTACTGGCTAACCGTCTTTCGGAGCTGGAGCTGCGGGTGGACTCACTGTGGAGCATCCGCGATGCTGAGACTATCGTGGATAGCACGTTCAGTGAGGTGGTCACACCGCAGGTAAAGATTACACAGGCAGAAAGGAAATGGGTGACCGCCAGGCAGAGTAAAAGTACTAGGCAGGTAGAGCAGGAGTCCCCTGCGGCCATCTCCCTCTCAAACAGATATTCTGCTTTGGATACTGTTGGGGGAGATGGCTTATCAGGGGAAAGCAGCAAGAGCCAGGTTCGGGGCACCACAGGTGGCTCTGCTGCACAGGAGGGGAGGAAGAAGAGTGGCAGGGCTATAGTGATAGGGGATTCCATTGTAAGGGGAACAGATAGGCGTTTCTGCGGCCGCAAACGTGACTCCAGGATGGCATGTTGCCTCCCTGGTGCTAGGATCAAGGATGTCACGGAGCGGCTGCAGGGCATTCTGGAGGGGGAGGGTGAACAGCCAGTAGTCGTGGTCCATATTGGTACCAACGACATAGGTAAAAAAAGGGATGAGGTCCTGCATGCAAGGTGAATTTAAGGAGTTAGGAGATAAATTAAAAAGCAGGACTTCAAAAGGTAGTGATCTCAGGATTACTACCGGTGCCACGTGCTAGTGAGTATAGGAACAGGAGAATAGACAGGATGAATGCGTGGCTGCAGGGATGGTGTAGGAGGGAGGGATTTAGATTCCTGGGACATTGGGACCGGTTCTGGGGAAGGTGGGACCTGTACAAGCGTGACGGGTTACACCCGAGCAGGACCGGGACAAGTGTCCTCGCGGGGGTGTTTGCTAGTGCTGTTGGGGAAGGTTTAAACTAGAGTGGCAGGGGGATGGGAACCTGAGCGGGGAGTCAGAAGGGAATAAAGTTGAGAGCAGCAAGAGAGGGGAAGACCCAGGGGAAATCTACAATACAAATAGTACAAACAGTTGTTCAAGAACAAGTGAAAGGGAAAAGCGTAGAGCAGCGGAAAGAAAGTATACTTTAGGCACGACAGATAAAATAAAAACTAGAAGGCGTAAGGCGATTAACCCAGCATCAAAGCTGTGGCAGGGGGTTGGGAACCTGAGCAGGGAGATAGAGGAAAGCGTATCAGGAAGGGACAGAAGGTATGGAGTAAAAGGTAAAGTGTTAAAAAAGGAAAAAGCAGGAACTAAGTGTCACAAAACATATTTGAAAGTTCTTTATCTGAATGCACGTAGCATTCGTAACAAAATGGACGAGTTAACGGCACAAATAACGACGTATGGGTATGATCTTGTGGCCATTACAGAAACATGGCTGCAGGGTGACAACGACTGGGAATTAAATATGCCAGGGTATTTAACAATCAGGAAGGACAGGCAGGAAGGAAGGGGAGGTGGGGTGGCTATGTTAATAAAGGAAAGAATCACTATAATACAGAGAAATGATATTGGGACAAAGGATCAGGATAATGAAACAGTTTGGGTAGAGATAAGGAATAATAAGGGGCAAAAAACACTTGTGGGTGTAGTATATGGGCCTCCTAATAGTTGCAACTCTGCTGGAAGAAGTATTAATCAGGAAATAGTCGGGGCATGTAATAAGGGAACAGCTATAATTATGGGGGATTGTAACTATCATATTAACTGGACAAATCAAATTGGGCAGGGTGGACTTGAGGAAGAGTTTATTGAGTGTATTAGGGATGGATTTCTTGAGCAGTATGTAACTGATCCCACAAGGGGGCAAGCAACCTTGGACCTGGTCCTGTGTAATGAGCCAGGATTAATTAATAATGTCCTAGTTGAGGATCCCCTTGGAATGAGTGACCATAACATGGTTACATTCCATATCCAATTAGAGGGTGAGAAGGTTGGTTCTCAAACAAGTGTACTGAGCTTGAATAAAGGAGACTATGATGGTATGAGAGCGGAATTGATTAAAGTGGACTGGGAAAATAGATTAAAGGGTAAGACGGTACATGAGCAGTGGTGTTCATTTAAGGAGTTATTTTACAACTTTCAAAAAATATATATTCCACTGAGGAAAAAAGGGTGTAAAAGAAATGACAGCCATCTGTGGCTAAGTAAAGAAATTAAGGATAGTATCCGACTAAAAACAAGGACATATAAGGTAACCAAACTTAGTGGGAGGATAGAAGATTGGGAAGTCTTCAAAAGACAGCAAAAAGTAACTAAAGGATTGATTAAGAAAGGGAAGATAGATTATGAAAATAAATTAGCAAAAAATATAAAAACAGATAGCAAGAGTTTCTATAGTTATATAAAAAGAAAAAGGGTGGCTAAGGCAAACGTAGGTCCTTTAGAGGGTGAGAACGGGAAATTAATGGTGGGAAACATGGAGATGGCAAAAATGCTGAACAAATATTTTGTTTCAGTCTTTACGGTAGAGGACACTAAAAATATCCCAACACTGGATAAACAGGGGGCTCGAGCGGGGGGGGGGGGGGGGGGGGGGAGGAGCTAAATACAATTAAAATCACTAAGGAATTGGTACTCAGTATATTAATGGGACTCAAGGCGGATAAATCCCCTGGGCCTGATGGCTTACATCCCAGGGTCTTGAGGGAAGTGGCAGTAGGGATTGTGGATGCCTTGGTAATAATTTTCCAAAATTCTCTGGACTCGGCAAAGGTCCCGGCAGATTGGAAAACTGCCAATGTAACACCCTCATTTAAAAAGGGTAGTAGGCAGAAGGCTGGAAATTATAGACCAGTTAGCTTAACATCTGTGGTGGGTAAAACTTTGGAGTCTATTATCAAGGAGACAGTAGCAGAACATTTGGATAAACATAATTTAATAGGACAAAGTCAGCATGGCTTTACGAAAGGGAAGTCATGTCTGGCAAATTTGCTTGAGTTCTTTGAGGACATAACGTACAGGGTGGATAAAGGGGAACCAGTGGACGTAGTGTATTTGGACTTCCAGAAGGCATTCGACAAGGTGCCACATAAAAGATTATTGCTCAAGATAAAGAATCACTGGATTGAGGGTAATATTTTGGATTGGGTGGAGGATTGGTTATCTAACAGGAAGCAGAGAGTTGGGATAAATGGTACATTCTCGGACTGGCAACCAGTAGCCAGTGGTGTTCCGCAGGGGTCGGGGCTGGGTCCCCAACTCTTTACAATCTATATTAACGATTTGGAGGAGGGGACTGAGTGTAACATATCAAAGTTTGCAGATGATACAAAGATGGGAGGGAAAGTGGAGAGTGAGGAGGACATAAAAAACCTACAGGAGGATATAGACAGGCTGGGTGAGTGGGCGGAGATTTGGCAGATGCAATACAATATTGGAAAATGTGAAGTTATGCACTTTGGCAGGAAAAATCAGAGTGCAAGTTATTATCTTAATGGCGAGAAACTGGAAAGTACTGCAGTACAAAGGGATCTGGGGGTCCTAGTGCAAGAAAATCAAAAAGTTAGTTTGCAGGTGCAGCAGGTGATCAAGAAGGCCAACGGAATGTTGGCTTTTATTGCTAGGGGGATAGAATATAAAAACAGGGAGGTATTGCTGCAGTTATATAAGGTATTGGTGAGACCGCACCTGGAATACTACATACAGTTTTGGTCTCCATACTTAAGAAAAGACATACTTGCTCTCGAGGCAGTACAAAGAAGGTTCACTCGGTTAATCCCGGGGATGAGGGGGCGGACATATGAGGAAAGGTTGAGTAGATTGGGACTCTACTCATTGGAGTTCAGAAGAATGAGAGGCGATCTTATTGAAACATATAAGGTTGTGAAGGGGCTTGATCGGGTGGATGCGGTAAGGATGTTCCCAAGGATGGGTGAAACTAGAACTAGGGGGCATAATCTGAGAATAAGGGGCTGCTCTTTCAAAACTGAGATGAGGAGAAACTTCTTCACTCAGAGGGTAGTAGGTCTGTGGAATTTGCTGCCCCAGGAAGCTGTGGAAGCTACATCATTAAATAAATTAAAAACAGAAATAGACAGTTTCCTAGAAGTAAAGGGAATTAGGGGTTACGGGGAGCGGGCAGGAAATTGGACATGAATTTAGATTTGAGGTTAGGATCAGATCAGCCATGATCTTATTGAATGGCGGAGCAGGCTCGAGGGGCCGATTGGCCTACTCCTGCTCCTATTTCTTATGTTCTTATGTTCTTAAGGGTTAATCAAACAAAATGAGTTCCTTTTAATTTTTCTTACAGAATTTAAGATGGAAGTACCCCTCAAGAGGAATCCTTGTTCCTCAGTGAAAACAGTATAGTCTTTGTACAAATTAAGCACAAGCTTAGAGTGTAATTCATTCCCTTGCGAAACAGCAAGATAAACCAAACTGAGTGAGAGGTGCAGTCTGTAGCCTTTATGTTGAAGATTCCACTTTGGTCCAAAAGCAGTCTTCCTTTAGGTAATCCTCAGCAACCTGATGAATAGCCTTGATGAGATTACATGATCAATGCACCATTTACAAAGCAAATAAGCAAGCTAACTCTTTACGGTCTAGCAAATGCAATTGATGGACAACTCACATATAGTTAACAAGAAGTGTTCTTGTGATACATCAACCTTTAACAACTTTTTAAAAGTTAGAATGAGCTTTCAGCTATTTTGACCCTACTCGCTGCAACTCCTTCGCTGAACTCCATCACTTTGCCTTTAAACATCATCCCAAATCCTACTTACTCAACCATGCCATTGGTCACATCTCCTAACTTTCCTACCTTGCTCTGTGTCCATTTTTATTCTTCAGAAGCACCTCAGGCCATTTTTCTACATTAAAGGAGCAATATAAATGCAAGTTTATTGTTGTTAAATACTTTGTCTCCTTCAAAGGGGTATTGCGGCAGTAAAGCAGTCATCCCATCTATGTGCAAACATGTTGACTTTTAATGAATTTCTAACTAACATTTTTGAGCATGGTGTTTAAAACAGCATTAAAAATCTAAATGATAACCAAAGAAACCATGGACAAAACTTTCAATTTTGTCACAACGTGTACTAGTTTGAATAATGTTATCAGGCCGGGAAGATGTATGGAGTTGAGGGCCCCAAGAATTGGTGCTAGGGCTCCTACTGTTACTGCATAGAGTGATCTGGATTCAAAAACACAATGCAAGGTGGTCAAATTTACAAATAATACTAAATGGAGATGGCAGGAGTCAAAGCAGCCTTCAAAATCGACCAAGGAACTACAATAAACAACCTTAGACAAAATCTGAAAGTAGGTAGAACTACGGCAGATGAAATTCAACACAACTAAGTGCAAGGTGCTGCACACAAAGAAAAAATGGGGTCATACGACTCGAAGAGTGTTGCTGAACTGGCTATGGGGGGGGGGGGGTGGTGGGGGAGGTTGAAAGTGATCTGGGAGTGATCGTGCACTAAACACTCACCATGTCTCGTCACAGAGAGTTATTAATAAAGCAGAGTGCTGAGTTATATTGCCAAAATCAGTAGAGTGCAAGGCTGACATTATCATACTGAAGCTGTATAATGCTCTGGCTAAGCTGCAGCTTGAATAATGCATTCAGGTCCTATTACTAAAGCACAAAGAAATAGCCATGTCCTGGAAGCAGTACACAGTCGGGTCACTAGATTGATCCATTGTATCAGAGGACTGAATCATGAGCCAAGGTTAGAAAAACTCTCACACTTCAGTCTTCGAAGGAGCTGAATGAGAGAGAATCTAATACAGTTATAGAAGAATTGTAATGCAGGACAATGGGACATATGACCAAAAAGGCAAATTCAGAAATGATATCAGGAAGCACTTCTTCACTCTGAGTTTTCCAGGTAGGATAGTAAAGGCAAAAATTCTGGAAACAGGACCTACAGGTCAGAATTCCCTCCCTAAACAGCTCCACCTCCCTCTCTCCTCCCTAAAATCCACCTCTTTGACCAAGCTTTTTGTCACTCTTCCTAATACCTCCTCCTTCGGCTTGGCATTGATTTTTGTCTGATTACGCTTCAGTGAAGTGCCTTGGGATGTTTTTCTACCCTAAAAGGTGCTATATAAATGTAAATTATTGTTGTTCTTGCAATCATTCAATGGACAGTTAAGATGCTTTAATAGAGGAAAGGGTTCTATGAAAGGATGAGCTGGATCTGCCAGATGACTCCATCTTCTGTACTTACCTTGTTAAAAAAATGCAATCATAAACTGGCCTATGATGGAACGAAAGCAGCAAAAAAGAAATTCACAGTTAGGATAACTGCAACCCAAAATGCTAGTAACAATTTTTAAAATAAATTTTGATCAAAGAACTAGACATGTTTCTAACCTTTGCTAAAGTTTATTTCAGGTCTCATAAGCAACACCTCAATTCAGATGTGAAAACTGATTATTTCAGCACAATGATGTTAAGGATTGGACATATGCACAGTTTTAGTATTTTGACATTTAGTGGCTTGCTGCAAAAGATCTGCTTGAGCAATCCGCACTTCAGTTTCTGTTCACCTTAACCAAAAGAGGTAGAGTCTCAGATAATTCAGATTTAGTCACATCTAACAGACCAATAGGAAAGATGTGGTTAATCGGACTCATTATTTCTGACACACCCCCTACAAATTATTATATTCTGCATTCAGGTCTACAGTTTGTAAACATCAGACATGTAATGCTGAGGCAAGACATCCCTTTTATAGTACATTTTCCACTGGACTTCTTTGTTGAAGATCATATATATTTATTTACATGATTCGATAAAATTGGACTCAATTTGTCTGATGTAATAATAGGACAGTTACACAAGTCCAGCAAGTGAGCATATTAGGAATATTGTTTTCCACTTAATGCATGTATTAGTCATATCATTTTATCTTCACTGAAGGCCTGCTGGCACTGATCAGCACTAACCTTTTTTTATATTCCTGCTAAAATCAAGGCTACAACAGTAGTTCTAAAATAATGGAAGGAATTTAAGACTTCCATACTGCAACTGCCATCTGAGGAATCAAACAACTGCATGAAAACTACGAATTAAGATGCAAAAAAAATCTTACAAACACATTTTAATATAAAAAAAGGTTTTAAAAACAATTTGACCCCTATATCATAGATTATCTAATCTCAATCGTGCTGCTGTGGGAGGTAAAGGCCAGAGACCTCCTCACAGGGCTAAAAAAAAAATCACCAGAACACAGCTGTGTGCCATCTAGTTCTTTGGCCAAAAGTAGCATTGGCAGAGACCTGGGATCAAATTGCCCACCCACAATCTCAGTTGCAAAGAGAAAAGCAAGAAGTTTTACTTGGGGGTGGGGGGGAAATGGAGAGAGGAGGGAAGGAGATGTGTATTGAAAATAAGGTAGCAATGCTCAGGTTTTTCAAGTTTGCTTTTGTTGTTAACCCCCTCCCAACCCAATGGCTATGATGACATGATAAAGTCTCCCACCTTGCAGCCAGCATAATCTTGACAAGGTTCTGTTTCTCAATAATTTCAAAGAGCAACTGCAACTCAAATATAACCACTCTTAGGTACTTATAATTACATGGGCTTTGCTATATTAAAAAAAAAGTAAACACCAAACACTCAAAACAAGTGCCAGAGTTACTTTGGAAACACTACTTCCCATTAAATTCTGCAAGGAACACAGAGCTCTTGTTGGCAGCAGCTCGCCGATGGTGCAATGGTGTCAGACACTTTGGTGTTACATTCCAGACAGCTACAAAATCCCTAATGGAACTTTTAGGCCAGGGTTGATATTACAAAAATTTGCAGTGTCAGTGGTTGCTGAATTTGTGCACATTTGCTGCAGCTGATACCAATGGATCACAGAAGGGGACAGCACTACTGTTTCTGGAAGAACAGAAACCAACCTCAAGAAGTGTCTATGTTTTCTGTATGTGGGTGGGCTGAAAATAACCAAAGGGAAGCTTTGATTAATTTTAAAACTTTTTTTTAAAAACAGACTTGCTGAAAAGCAAACTACCAAACCCCTCTGAAGGTAGCGGGACCAAATTTCACTGTGCAAAGAAAACAGCACATGTTGCTGCTGCCAAGAACAAGAAAGCATGCAGCTCACAACGAAGTGTTGAATATAGGGATGCGGAAGATCACCTGATAAAAGCAGAGCAAAGCTCTTAAAGGGATGGGGTTCAGGGTATTTTTGACCTGCTGGATGACAACAATCTTTTAGATGAAGTGTAACAAATGAAGAATGATATCTAGATGAAAGGCATAAGAAAAAGGCATAAAAAAGGCATTGATCCTCAGCTATGCAATTTTGCCCACGATCCATAGAATGAAGGATGTCGCCATAATCCAAGAGGCTTAAATAGGAGTTAAGATATGTATAACCACTTCTTTGGTATTGTGGCTTTTAACTGTTTACAGTTGCAGTCTCTAGAATTCTGTGCGCCTCAAGGCCAATTTCTGCAGCAAGAGCATGTAGATTCTGCTACGGGTCTATTCAATCTCTGCTGCACATAATTTAGTGTTCTAAACATATTTATACTTTAACAAGAAAAAACAAAAAAAACCTGTTCGGAATCTAAAAGTAAAACAGGGAATACTGGAGAAGAGTCCACACCTGAAATGACAACTCATCTGTTCTCTCCAGAGATGCTGACTTTAGTTTCTCCAGCATGCTCTGATTTTGTTTCATATTTATGTTAATTTGCTAATTTAGGCTGCATTTACACTTCTACAACCAGTTTGAGACCAGCAGCTGCATTTCGGATTCCAACCAGGCAGATCCCTATTTTTGCTGTCAGCTCCTACCTGGCTAGAACTCTAACTGCCCTGTTTCGGAAAGAACTCTGTTCAGATTTCAATATAGCCATCCACAGAGTTGTCTCCTAAAACCTAGAAACTTAAATGTTTCAGGAGCCAGGAGAGAAGAATTTCTGCTCTCTAAATGTTTATCAGGCCTAAATGTCCAGTCCCTGAGTACATGGCAAACCAGGTATTTACCCTCCCATGTGAACCAACACTATTCCCTCCAGGCAGTCTCACTCCACCTCTGTCCATAGTCAGGTCAGGTCCTGAAAGTAGATATACACTTGATGTGGAGATGCCGGTGATGGACTGGGGTGGACAAGTGTAAGGAATCTTACAACACCAGGTTAT
Organism: Heptranchias perlo; assembly: GCF_035084215.1. Classification (NCBI taxonomy): domain Eukaryota; kingdom Metazoa; phylum Chordata; class Chondrichthyes; order Hexanchiformes; family Hexanchidae; genus Heptranchias; species Heptranchias perlo. Next base: position 82,774,497 of record NC_090328.1, read on the forward strand.
AGTCCAACAGTTGGACTAAACTGTTGGACTATAACCTGGTGTTGTAAGATTCCTTACACTAGTAGATATACACTGCCAGTTTAGTATTAACACAGAATGGAAATCTTTTCACATCAGTGCCATTTGTGCATTAGGATTGCAGGGGTTGGTGTGCATTTGGGTGTAGTAATTATCATCTGAGGAGTGTTATTAACACACAAAAGCTCCAGTGTTTTTGCTAAATTTGTTTCCTGGAGTTTTGTGTTACAAAGATTTTCGCCAGACTATTATTTTGATCTGTCAAAACCTTGATCTCCGCTCAGATTTCTATTACATCAAGTCACAGCACAGAAACAGAGCATTCGGCCCAACTGGTCTATGCTAGTGTTTATGCTCCACATGAATCAACATCTTTGGTCATGTTGGTGGGTTTTTTTGGTACACTGATGAATTTTGGGTACTTTTGCCGCCAAAAAGGTAGAACCTACAGGATTCCACCTACACAGTATGTAAAGAAGGAAAAAAATCCTGCATCTATAATAGAGCCTTTCAAGTCACTAGTGATTACACTTCAATATGCAGACAGCAAGGTCCAAACAGAAAATGAGATAAATGACCAGTTAATACATTTTGGTGATGTTGGTTGAGTGATAAATGTTGGCCAGGACAACCCCTGCTCTTCTTCAAATAGTGCCAAGGGATCTTTTGGTCCAACTAAAAGATGTAACCTCATTTTTTTGTTCATCCAGAGGAAGGTACCTCTGACAAGGCAGCACTACCTCATTACTGCACTGAAGTGTCAATTTAGATTATTTTCTATAGTTCTGAGCTTGATCCCATGGCCTTCTGACAGAGGCAACGGTGCTATCATGAATCAAGATGACGCTCAACTGATATTATTCTGTCAGCTTCACAGATGGTGCTTTTTATTGTCATTATTTTGAAGATATCAGTTTTCGGCAGTGCCGGTTTAAGGAAAGAGCTCAGTGTTGGTTCAAGTGTCTCTGCTCTAGCAGTTCTATGAAGGTACTATTCACCTCTCCTCTATAGAGCTTCAGGCTGTAGCAAATCAACAGCTAAAGTTTCCCGTAACTTTTTTTTACTTTTTAAAAAGGCAGTGGAACATCGGCAAGGGCCAATTTGGAGGTGAAGGTAATTCCACATAAATCCCAAGGCCCCAAAATCATGGAAAACAGGAACCTTCCTTATAATAGTCATATCATATTATAGCTAGACTATCCACCTCCTCATAGTTGAAGAAAGGGGTTAAAGGCAACCAAAAGGAAAACTGATGGACTGGGAAAAAATTAGAAGTTAATGGAGCACTGTAGCTTTAAAAATTAAAATAACTCTGATTTAATCCATGAACACTCAACTAATGCTATGAAACATATTTTAAGTATCAAACATCAGGATAGTACAATAGCTACATTACATAGTGATATAGAGTACATTTAAAGCATAAGCATACTTCCTGTACAGCCAGTATATTGAACAAGTTAGTGGTAAACGTTTAAGGTATGAAGAAAAGTAATCAGAAATCTCTTTAAATTTTATTTGCAGTAATCAGAAGCTTTAAAGAATTATTTTCTTTTTAAAAAGTCAGTCATCGATAAAACCAGTGCACAACTCAAAAGCTTTATTTCATCAATTGCTTCACAAAGAATGTGATTTTAGGTCAGCTTTCTCCAAATGGCGCCTGACAATCACTGTATTCTCTGTATATGTTTCAGGTTACGTGCTAGAAAAGGTGCTTCAACACTTTCATAGCCGTAATGATTCTTGGGAATGAACAGCAACACAAAAAAGAATTGTATAAATGTCATCGCTCACTGATGCAAAGCACAAGGCATCCAGTGTATGCATCTATCGACTTCTGCAAACAGAAAACCCAAAAGCCTTCACATACCTAGTTTCAATTAAAGACTCAATACAACTTCATGATACATCAGGATTTTCAACAGCTAGGATGTACCTCCCCATTTTTAAAAAAAAATTCAAATGCAACTTTGAGGATTCAACATTTACAAAAACCTTCGGTTCTGTAAAGCCAGCTTCCCTTCCCCTCCCTGCCCCAAGAGCATGATGATGGTGATGTATTAGAACAGGTAACAAAACACCACACTACAGCAGAAGAGCAGAGCTCACTCGGTACACGAGGTCTTGAGGCATTTTTATACTGCTGTGGGGGTTTCAGGACAGCAGGTCTCACTTGAAAACCAATGATGTGGAGATGCCGGTGATGGACTGGGGTTGACAATTGTAAACAATTTTACAACACCAAGTTATAGTCCAGCAATTTTATTTTAAATTCACAAGCTTTCGGAGATTTTCTCCTTCCTCAGGCAAATGTTTCAAGAGCTCTTGAAACATTTGCCTGAGGAAGGAGAAAATCTCCGAAAGCTTGTGAATTTAAAATAAAATTGCTGGACTATAACTTGGTGTTGTAAAATTGTTTACAATTGAAAACCAATGACCTCTGAGCACTCGCACTCTCCTTTTTCACTACATATGTATGCCATTAGTGCTCTGTTAGAGAGACAACAGAAAGAGGTGCCTGTTTTTCACCCCCTCTCTAGGCCTATGTGCCATCAGATGCACAAAGCTCTCCAGCTTTACACTATCGTATGCCATCTCCTGCCACAGATTGGACCCTTGACTGAATTTTCCTGTGCACCATATACAGTATCCATACATTGATTTTAAACATTTGACAGTCATCAGCCTTTAAGGTGACTAGACAGCAATTTATCTAGTTAACAAAAGTGGTAGCCTCGTGGTATGGTAATAGACTAGCAACCCAGAGGTCGAACCCACCCCTCCCCAAGAGGTGGAGGATGAGCGTAGTGCAACCAGAGGAAGGATTTGGATGATAAAGTAAATGAGGAAGTGAACAAAGTTAGCCTTACTGGTGATGGAGACCTCGAAGTGGAAAATCCTTCCCCAATGAAGAGGTTGAAGGGTGGCCATAGATGTAGATAGGAGCAGTTTATGTGAAGGACGAGATTGATTGAGACAGGAGAACAGAAATGTCACAGGAGAGCAAGCTAGGGGAGTTTAGGTGTAGACTAAAATTACTGAAGGTGAGTCAGTCACTCCGTGCAGAGTTGAAAGGAGCAAATCTTGATGAAGCTAGTGTCGAGCTTGGGATGGCAGTGGACAACAAGCATTGCGAGGCAGGAGTGATGGAAAAGGGTGAAGTGCACAAAGGAGGAGAAATCAGAAATACGCATGATTTAGTCCGCTCTGCTACCAGTGAACCCCTTTACCATATCAAACTATCAGGAACTGGTCAACTGAAGTCAAGGGAGAACCATCATGAATTTCTGATTTTGGGCATCAACGTAGCCCTAAAAGGTTATTCATGTAGCATATCGATACTGGACAATACAGACATGGCAGAGAAGGTTACTCCTTTAATAATAATATCTTGTATAAGCCTATGCTTTTTGTATTTAGATCTTCTTTCACCAGTACTACTTTAATGAAACGAATGTAACATGCACAAAGTTAAAAACTTCTTTCATCAGTTTTGACATGCATCTATTTACACCTGTTTGGATGGTGCTGTACTCTGCTACACTCCATTAATAAACTATTTCAATATTCCTCATGGTAGGATACCTTCATAAAATGAGTAATATCTTACCTTGAGTAGTAGCTGTCGGTTTGAACCAAGATCATATCAAAAAGAAGTTGCTTTCTTTGTCTGACATTTACTTACACAAATGCTTTGTGTCTGTACAAGATAGTATTACTTCATTAAATATAGTTTGCCAAACACTGCAAAATCATGTAAATGGTCATTTCTAAATTTCCAAATTATGCTTCATTAACACAGCCAACATTCTTTTCATGCAGAACTCAAATTCAGTGGAAACTTATAACTGAATGGATAACCTACCGCCCTCGGTTTTGTATCAAGTATTAAAAAGGACCCTGGGAGAAGAAGATTTTTCATTTGCTATCTCTTTCAGTTCTCTCTGCAGCATGCCAAGATTTAATTATGTACATAAGCTAATAAATCATATTTCAGCCATTTGGCAAAACACAAAAATATACTCACCTCTCCATGAATATGATACCAATCTCGAAAAAATGTTTTATTCTAATTACTTAGCATATTTAATATATAGTCAGTTGATAGCTTTTAGTCTCATCCCTCCAACAAAGCTGCAATTCTTCACATGTTCAGAACTCAGCAGAAAGAGATGTAATTAAGTGAGATGCTGACAGAGTTTTTGCTGACATAAAATAAAAGGGAGCGAGTTTGCATTTGCAAAATTTCAGGAGAAATATACATGCAAGAAGTGCAAGAAAGTTGTGTTGTTCCAGCAGAGGAATGTTGGCTACACTCCACAACATGTGTGGAGAGGGAAGGTTTCTGGAAGACACCCCACACCTGGAGAGGAATAGTGAAACAGTGCAGAAGAACTAGGTGAATGTCCATAAGAAGAATAAGAGGAGGAACCAGCACAGGAAAAAAAATCAATGAGTCTGGATTTGTCCAAAAGGTATACAGTTCTTCATAACTATGATGAGGACAAAAAAAGGAGACACAAGGAAGGATAATCAAGACCAACATGACATCGGGAATTACCCATACAAAAAAGAAATTGCGTTTATACAACACCTTTCACAACTAAAGGAAGTCCCAAAGCACTTTACAGTCAATTAAGTACTTTTGAAGTGTAGTCACTGTTGTACTGTAGGAAAACAGCAATGAGATTAATGACCAGATAATGTGTTTTGACATTGGTTATGGGATAAATATTGGCCAGGACACTGGGAGAACTCTCCTACTTTTCCTTGAAGAGTGCCACAGGATCTTTTATGTCCACCTGAGAGAGGAGACTGAGCAGTGGTTTAACCTCCTCATCCAAAAAATGCACTTCTGACAGTGCAGCACTACCTTAGTACTACACTGAAGTGTCAGCCTAGATTATGTGCTTAAGTCTCTGGAGTGGGGCTTGAGCTACAACCCTCTGATTCAGAAGTGAGAATGCTACCAATGAGCCACATGACACATGGGTAAAGAAACAGCATCCATGAGAAGAGGAAGTAAGTTGTGGGGGTTTCCATAATCTGGGTGTGAGTTAAGTATCAGCAGCAACCCAAGAATAATGAAAAAGACCTAAAAAATGCAAACAGAGGCAGAGTACCCAGTAAAACCAACTAATGTACAGAGCAATGCATAGTTTTGGAACAGCGACCACAAGTTCTAAATGTATGTTGCCTCCCAAGTGCCAGGGTATGAAATATAATAGAAAAGCTAGAAAAATTCTGAAAAGGGAGGTAAACCAACAAAGACCTAGGAAAAAGTAGATTGAGTTAAATATTAGATTAAGTGCAAGACTTTGAAGGTACTAATTTCAGGATTACTCCTGGTGCCATGCGCTGGATGAGTTAGGGAGGAACAAACAAGATAAGTCAATCTATGGGTAGAAAGCAAGGGGTGGCATTAATCAAGGAAAAAGAAAGGAAAGGAATAGTCTTGCTGATGCTGGTGCTCAAAGAGAGTCTGTCTGGTTTCGAGAAACAAGAGATCAGTTGCCATACTGGGAATACAAAATAGACCAGAGGAATAGGAAAGAAATGGGGGATAAGATTTATAGGTAATTAAGCAGCATGTAGAAGTATTAATCGTAATAATGGATAAACTTATTTATCCTGAGATGGTCTGGAATAAGACAAAATGTTGTCAAAATTGTAGAGGACTGCTTTGAATCCATCCTTAATCAGAATGTTGCATGCCTAAAAAGAAAGGCATGCAACATTCTGATTAATGGAGAACGCTTACCCGAAGGTCCACCGACCTTCGGGTAAGCGTTCTCCAAGGCGGCCTTCGAGACACACGACAACGCAAAATCGTCGAGCAGAAATTGATAGCCAAGTTCCGCACCCATGAGGACGGCCTCAACCGGGATTTTGGGTTCATGTCACGCTACACGTTACCCCACCAGCGAACAAATGTTATCTGTTTTTAATATAACGGGTCAGTTGCTGTCTTTTCTATGTTTCTACCTCTCTATCTCTGTTTTTTTGTTTGTTGTTTTTTTTTGGTGATTTGTATATTCTGTGAGACCTGGCAGGTAACACCTGTCTGTCTGCACACTGATTGCCTTGGCAACGGGCAGTTGAAAAAACTGTCTGTACTCACCAAGCATTGTTCTGTGAATTATAAATGCGATTTCATTTCGAGGATTTCATTTCACATCGTTCACCTGACGAAGGGGGAAGCCTCCGAAAGCTTGTGAATTTAAAATAAAATTGCTGGACTATAACTTGGTGTTGTAAAATTGTTTACAATTGTCAACCCCAGTCCATCACCGGCATCTCCACATCATAAAAAGAAAGGTGCATTGCTAGAGCTGATTCTGGGTTGCAACATATAGGGAATCACCAGAACGTTCTCATTCTTTGGAAATTTCGAAGTGCACCTGCTAGTGGCCAGTTATAGATTTGCCTGGGAGCAAGGAACCTGCGTGCCTTTGTGTGTCAGGATATAGAAACCAAAAGGAGAAAACAAAATATATTTTAAAAAGTTATCAAATGCCTGTTTTAATTTTTTTAATAAATAAAGCATGCTAGGCAAATAATTTTAAAGCAAAATCAGGGAACTAGGGAGGAAGGAGAAAAATCTAATTAATTATGCATCTAGATGTGTGATCACAATTACATAAATAGCAAAAACAAATAGGTACACATTTCTTTGTTAAACTTTTTTTTAAAAACCTCTCTCTGCAAGCCAAAGGGGAAGAGTGGGGTCTTCCTGGAAACAAATTAATCTATAAGCTTCTCCAATGGTTCAGCAAGTTTATCCAAAGAGTTGTTGAGTCACAGACCAGTAAAGTCCAAGGTTTGATCCCCTTTCATAGTGGAGTTAGCTGAATTTAGCCGAGGCATCAATAGGGCACTATCAGTGCCCTTGCATTAGGAACACTTTCAATCTTGGCTCCAGAGACAGAGTTGCACACAACAGTAGTTTTAAATAAGATAGTTACATTCCACCCTTGAGAAGTAGGTCTTGTGTGGCATGCCTAATGAACTACTGAAATAAATAGGTGACTTTCTCAGGAAGTCAAACATCTGGTCAAAGTAATATAGCTGTCTTATCCCCCCACCCCTTTTTATATTTAAAGTGAGAAAAGTCAATGCTGAGAAAGACAACACTTCTTCAACTCTAACATCAGAAAAACATACCCATCACACCAGCCATCTTTATGAGCTTCTCAAAATCTGTACAGTTTTATGCTATGGCCCCACACTCCATTAGAGTTGAAACTGCCCAAAATCATCCACAAAGGCACCAGGAATTTCCTCAGGAGTTCTCCCCATTAGCTGCCGTATCATTGCGAATGATTGGTGGAAACCCCAGAGAGACACAGGCGAGGTTTCCACCGATCTTCCCTTGAAGTTACAGTGGCCGATCAGGAGAATACCCAAGGAAATTCTCTGTGAATATCCTTATATTGAGCTGAAAGAGACTTTCATCCCAATAGCCTTGGAGGGATTTAAATCCAGAAAGTGAAAGAATAATATGCAAATCAACCTTACCCACAACTATCTATCATACAAGTATTGTAAGACTCCCTTGAGGAGGCACTTTTTGCCTTACCATTCCCCACCTAGCGAATGCCATTAAAATGTTTTTTTGTAAGTGACACCATCTATTTACGAAGCATCAGCTGACTCTCAGCAGGCAGCCACAAGGATTATACAAATATATAATTTATTTTCAGCACTTGGAGGACCAAGAAAGCGTTAGCATGATGCTGCCCACCATCCGCTCCTTCATAATGGTAGCAAGTTCTCTTCAATAACAAACATTCAACTGCGCAACATGGTGATTAAACAGGGCAAATATGTGACTAAAATGGATGAAAAAGCTGCTAGAAGAAACCCAAGCTCAATTTGTCAGTCAGTAGTGTTCTATAAAAAGTTGTCACAGAGTAATGGGCTATTACAGCTCGGTTACTCAGGGTGCAAAACACCTATCTCTTTTTCTTGGACGTCGTATATCAATGGTTTTGATGAAGATGGCACAGTCTATCATAAAGTCCACCTTAGACAGCAAAGAGATATGGTCAGCCCTATAAAAGATGGAAACCGGAACTGTATCACAAGCTGCTCCCAATCCTTTAGCCAGACCTTTATTTTCATGCTAGAAACACACAATTTATTGAAGCTGCACTTCAAAATTCTACAGCAATTCAAAACCTCTGCATGGAGTGCCAGCAATGTTTCATACACTGCTTCTCCTGCATGCAGTGTTATCCTCAAACTTTATAATACATTTGTTTAAAATATAGAGAGTTAATCACAGTATTACCAAGCTTCAACACACAAAAATCATGAGATGTAAAGACATGATCTTTTTGGATTTTCCTACTGCTTTAGAATTCTAAGATCCTTGTTCCAGTAACAACTTGCATTTATATAGCGGTCCATAGGAGAACACTGGCAGAGTTGTAGTAAAACAATTAGAAGAGTTTACTGAAAGCATGGTCAAAAAAGGAAGCTTTTAAAGATGGGGTGGAAAGTAGCCTGGTATGACCGAAACAATTGAAGGCTCTGCCATCAATTGATAAATGCCAGAGTCAGACCATAGGGTGCAAGCAGGGATTTGTAAACCAGGACACAGATTTTTTAATTTGGTGCATTGGGAAACAGGAAGCCAGTAGACTCCAGCAAGGACAAGGGTGATGGACAAATGGGACAGTGAGAGCAAGTTGGAGTTTGTGCAGGGAGTAACTCAGAAGATCAGTGATGAAGGCATTTGAAAAGTTAAGCCTTATGTTAACAATACCAATCTAAATACAATCTTTTTCAAAAAAAATATTCTCTCTCCCAAAAAAAGACAAGCTGCTTCAAAGGAAAAAAAAGTGAAATTGAAAAATCTATTGGACACTTTAAAAAAAATTGTAAATAGGTGATCTGAATCTTAATTTCAATGTCCAGATCCCTATTTGCCATGAGGAGATTTTTGGGAAAGAAATTAAATGAAATGGGGAGCCCATCAAGGGCTGCACAGACTTATGGATCTGGGCACCAATGGGAGTCACGGCTGCACAGAGAGCATATGGAGACCTTGCCCTACAGGTACAACGACAGCAGAAGGAAGAAAGTTAAATTAAATTATACTTACCTTTTGTTTTGTGGAAGTGCACCAAACTTTAGAGAGGCCTCATCATTGCAACTGATTACACATAGCCTACACATTCAAATAGGCAGACTGAAGACAAACTGCGTATGTCCAGAAGTTAAAAAAAAATCCCAAGACTGAGCTCGTCTCACAGGATCATAACTGGTCAAGCAAAGCGAGGCAAAAATCCCATGTCTTGACACAAGAGAGAAAATTGACAACACTTTAACCATCACTTGAACAAAGATTCCTGGAACAAAGTTTGGTCATGGAAAAGCTACTTGCTGCTTTTTATAGTTTATGTATGTCTTTCAGTGCTCTCAGCAACCAGGTATGTATTTCATTAGACATCTACCCTCATCACAGCTCCTCTGCCTCACCCTGCTATAATGTTAACCAAGATTAAAAAAAACAAAATAAACTGCCTAGCTAGCAGGCAGTGTGGTTCAAGTAGGGCCAGCCAGCAGACTATTCCTTCCCTTTGCCCCTTGAGATGGAATATCCTGTGACAGTGAGTTCTCTATGAGTCAAAGACAAATTAATCTCACTCAACTGACATAAGTGAATCCAGAACATAACAGAGACTGCAAGCTGAAAGCTATGTTCTACCACTTAAGCTATCTAGCAAACCTGAAGGTGATGCCATTAATAGTACGTCAGTTTCCAACACCAGTAAGTATTTTCATATTGAAAACTAAAGATATACCAATATGATGTAACCTTTGCATAATGAGCAAACCAGACCACACTGATCATGAGATTACAAGTATAGCACTTCCACTCAAATCCAGGAGCTGCAAAAGTATCAATGTCACACTGGCAGCCATAGAACATTTACAACAACTCACACTATATAAGCTCCTTTAACATAAAACAAATTACAGTGCTTCAGAACAGAATAGCTAGGGGAATGGACACAGAGCCATGAGGGTAAGTTTAGGAGGGATGACTAAAAAGGTCAAAGAGATGGGTTTTGAGTAGACTCTTTAAAAAAAAAAGGAAGGAAATTCCAAAAGCAAGGCTATAGCAGCTGAAAGCTCTGCCTCAAAAAAAGGGAGGAGGAATGTACACAAGCCCAAAGTCAGAGGACCAAACTGTGCAAAAGGAAATAAAGGGATGGAGGAGGAGGAGGAAGGAGGCTGCAGAGATAAGGTGGAGTGAGCCCAGGAAGAGATTTGAAGGAAAGAACTAAGATTTAAAATTTAATGTACTGGGGGATAGAGAGACAATGTATGTCAGCGAGGTCCAGCGTAATGGGCAAAAGGGATTTAATGCAGAGCAAGATACAGGCAGCTGGGTTTTTCACAAGTTGGAGTTGATGGAGAACAGGAAGCAGGCAAGGAGGACATTGGAGTAAGAGTCTCGAGGTGACATAAGCATGGTTAAAGTTTTCTGCAGCAGTCAGGCTGAAGTAAAGTTGGAAGCAGGCATTGTTTCAGAAGGTGGAAATGAGCAATGTGTGAGATGGATAGGATGTGGTATTTGAAGCTCAGATCTGGGTCCAACAGGACACCAAGGTTTCTTATGGCCTAGCACAAGGCTAGGGAAGGGGAAAGGGAGTCAGTGGCAATGGAGTGGAATTAACGGCAGGGGCTGAAAACAATGGCTTCGGTCTTTCCAGTGTTCAGTTCAAGGAAGTCGTGACTCATCTGTGGCTTGATGTCAGGCTTATACAGAATGCAAGGAGGTATATGTCTTTGATTTATAAAAGGCAGCTTTCGGGTTTTATTGCAGTATGGATACTTCCGTGGAAGTATTTAATTTGAAATATTTTCCCCAGATTCCAACCCCTCCCATCACCTGTAGATTTTCCCTGAATCAATCCTTAGCAGACAGTTAAAGTCTGTGTTCAAACTGAGAGAAAGAACAGAGCCAAAACCTCCAGAGACATAGATAGCAACATACTAAAAAGGACTGATCTCTGGCAGAAATGCTATGCACTTTCTTGTGTTTGGATTGCAGTGACAATTTAATCTAATTCCAGATAACCTTCTTCAAAATTATCTAGAATGAGATGCGGGATGAACAGAGGGGTGATAATACAGAAGAAAACAAATATACAAAGTAATAGGTAAGCAACAATGGTTTGCGTTTATATAGTGCTTAAAATGTAGCAAAACATCCGAAAGGTCCTTTGCAAAAGCGTAATCAGACAAACGCTGAAAGAGCCAATGAAGGAGATATTAGGACAAGTAACTAAAAGCCTGGTCAAAGAGGTAAGTTTTAAGGAGCATCTTAAAAGGAGGAGGGGGGGGGGGGGGGGGTTCAGGGAGGGAATTCCAGAACTTAGGGCCTAGACGGCTGAAAGCACATCCGCGAACAGTGGGGCGAAGGAAGTAAGGGATGCACAAGAGGCCAGAGTAGGACGAATGCAGAGTTCTTGGGGGGTTGTAGGCAATTACAGAGATAGGGAGGGGTAAAGCCATGGAGGGATTTAAACATGAGCATGAGAATTTTAAAATCGAGGGGTTGGTCGACCAGGAGCCAATGTAGGTCAGCGAGCAAACACGTGTTGGGTGAGCAGGACTTAGCGTGGGTTAGGAAATGGGTAGAATTTTGGATGAGCTCAAGTTTATGGAGAGCATTGGAATAGTCGAGTCTGGAGGTAACAAAAGATTGGAAGAGGGTTTCAGCAGCAAATAATGTGAGGTAGCAGTGGAAACGGGCAATGTTATGGAGATAGTAGCAGGCAGTCTTTGTGATAGGAGAGGAAATGGGGTCAGAAGCTTAACTTAGGGTCAGTTAAGATGCTCAGATTGCCAACAGTCTGGTTCAGCCTGAGACAGTGGCCAAGTGGAGGATGGAATTTGGGGGGGGGGGGGGGTGAGGGAATGGAATTGGTAACGGGAGCTGAAGATAACGGCTACAGTCTGCCCAATGTTTAATGAGATGAAATTGCAGCTCATCCAGGGCTGGATGTCGAACAAGCAGTCTGATAACACAGCCAATGGAGGGGTCGAGAGAGGTGGTGGTGGTAAGGTAGAGCTGAGTATCATCAGCGTACTGACGGAACATGACATCGTGTTTTCAGATGATGTGGCCGAGGGTCAGCGTGTTGATGAGAAATAGGAGTGGGCCATGGATAGATTCCTGAGGTAACTGTTCGAGGGCAGGGAGAAGCCATTGCAGTAAATTCTCTGGCTACGACTGGATAGGTAAGAGTGGAATCAGGCGAGGGCAGTCCCACTCAGCTGGACAACGGAGGAGAGGCATTGGAAAAGGATGGTGTGGCCAACCGTGTCAAAGGCTGCAGACAGGTAGAGAAGGATGAGGAGAGAGAGTGCACCTTGGTCACAGTCTCAGAGGATGGCATTTGTGACTTTGATTAGGGCTGTTTCAGTGCTGTGGCAGAGGTTCAAAAAATGGGAGTTGCAGGAAACATGGGAACAGACTATGCACAGTTAGTCTTACCTCAGCTTGGGTAAACTTCCCAGGGCAGGGGAAGGGGGAAATCTGACGGTAAGGCCTACCGTCACCTCACCATCCCAATTGCAATTTTCCTCCCCCTGCCAGGACTGCCACTACCAGATCTTTCCCTGGCCACCACATGCAAATTGGGCAGATTTCCTGGCATCTGACCGCTTCCTGGGACATCATGTAGAAGGCAGCAGTGGTAATTGCCCCCAGGTCTTCCAATGGAGGGAGACAGCCTTGTAGCGGCTTCTTCCCCCTCCAGTCTGGCCCTCCATTAACCTGCTTTCTCAGCCTCGGTCTCTACCAAGCCCTACAAGGCTACCAATTCCCTGATATTGAGCTCCTCTGGTCCTGCTGCAGTACTGCCATCTTCCTCTTGACAACAGGAATCCCATCAGAAGCCCACCATGCATGGGCAATGAAAGCTGACTCAGGAAACTGGGTCATGGTTGCAGCAGTGTCAGGGGCCAGGCAGAAGCTCTACCTCACCGGAACAGCATCACTGGGAGAAGACTCCAATCCCAAGAGTCCGTAATATTAGCAAAAACTTAGAATGAAATAGGCTAATCAGGGATAGCCAGCATGGATTTGTAAAGGGTACAATTTTGAAGAAATCACAGTGCATAAAAAGGAAATTCACTGGATGTTGCATATATGGATTTTGATAAGGTGTCACATAAGGGACATTACAAAAATTAAGGCATGTGGTATTAAACGGAATGTAGCTGAATGGATAGATGGGTCTTTGGAGTGCTGAAAGCAAAGAATACAGATAAACAGATGTGGATAGTGGTATGCCACAGGAACTTGTGCTAGATACAGGCACAACAGAAATCAAATCTAAGATTGCTGATGATGCCAAATTAGAGGACACTGTAAACTGCACGGAAGAATAAAGTACAAAGACAAATTACCAGAGTCGACAGATCAATGGGAGCTATAGATCAATGCAGAGAAATGTGGAGCAATACATTTTGAGAAAAAAAATAGTATAAAGAAGTATGCCCTAAATGGCAAGCTTTTTACAGAATGGAGAAACAGAGAAAACTAGGGATGTAGAACTTTTTTAAAAAAAGGGGAAATGGAGGTAGAAAAGACCGTGAAAGGAAAATGGGATTGAGTTTGACAAAAAAGGGACACTGCATTTAAAAGCAAGGAACTGATACTGAATTTGTACAAGACATAAGAACATAAGAAATAGGAGCAGGAGTAGGCCAATCGGCCCCTCGAGCCTGCTCCGCCATTCAATAAGATCATGGCTGATCTGATCCTAACCTCAAATCTAAATTCATGTCCAATTTCCTGCCCGCTCCCCGTAACCCCTAATTCCCTTTACTTCGAGGAAACTGTCGATTTCTGTTTTAAATTTATTTAATGATGTAGCTTCCACAGCTTCCTGGGGCAGCAAATTCCACAGACCTACTACCCTCTGAGTGAAGAAGTTTCTCCTCATCTCAGTTTTGAAAGAGCAGCCCCTTATTCTAAGATTATGCCCCCTAGTTCTAGTTTCACCCATCCTTGGGAACATCCTTACCGCATCCACCCGATCAACCCTGTTCACAATCTTATATGTTTCAATAAGATCGCCTCTCATTCTTCTGAACTCCAATGAGTAGACGTTGGCTAGTCACCAATGAATTATTGTGTACACTTCTGGACATCCCATTACAAGAAGAATATTAGAGACCTGAAAAGGGTAAAGCAAAAATTCACTAGACTGACACCAGGTTATAGTTATGAAGGCTAAAAGTTAAGGTTTTCTCACTAGAACAGAGAATGTTAAGGAAAGAACTGTGATACCATGGGGTAAATGGTCATCTTTAGTACTCCCAGCACAGAACACTGCACGCAGATCGGGAATTCAGGCGCATGGCTGCGCCAGCTACATTTTCCATCTCAACTTTAATGAATGGAGAACAATTTACTTGTATTTCTAATTTCATTGTTGTGGACAACTGCATTGACATCCTGGCTTTCACTGAAACTTGGTTCACAGGTGGCAACACCTCATCCTTACTGAAGCCTCCCCACTTGGCTATACTTTCAACCACCAGCATTACACAAACCGCCATTACAGAAACGGCATTGTCCTTATCACTAAATCACACCTCGGTTTTCCCCCTATTCCTCCGGTATCACCTCCTCCTTCGAAAATACTCATTCACTACCGCCATCCCCCAAGCCCTATCCTAAATTTCTCCGCAATATCTCCCTCTTTTCCTCCTCAACCTCTGCACTATGCAAATCCTCATCCTCGCTGACTTCAATCTCCATCTCAACTCACCCTATCCTCTCCTCTCTGATATTACTGCCCTTCTGTCCTACTTAAACCTCTCCCTCCATATAAACTCCCCTACCCATATTTATGGCCACCCCCTTGACCCTAGCATCTCTACTCCCAACATCTAGAGCACAGACAAGACCATCTCCAACCACTTTTTTGTATCCCTGACTAGCCACATCCCCCTTCACCCTTCTAACCCCAATTCCATCAGCATTCACCCCTGGAAAAAATCTCCCAAGTCACTTACAAATTCACTTTCAAGCTCCCAATTGCCTAGCCTTTGGCCTTCCTTTTGCCACAATACTTCTGAAGCTGTTGATCAACTCAACCACTCCTTCACCTCCACCTTTGATGCCCTTGTTCCCAGTGAAACCTTTACTCTTTTCTATCCTGATCTGTCCCTGTGATATGGCCCCCTTCTTCACACTCTCAGTCTCCTGTGCCAAAACCACCCACTATTCCGGAATCTTCCTGGCCCCCATGCGAGCTGACATTGTAAATGGTTCCCTCTCCTCACAAAACCATCATCCCTCCTCTTCAAAAAGAATAGCCCTGACACTACCACCCCATCGCCAATTTCCCTTCCTCTCCAAAATCCTTGAACGTGCTGTTGCCTCCCAAAACCGTACCCACCTTTCTCACAATTCCACGTTTAAATCTCTATGAAGTTTCCACCTCACCACAGCACTGAAACGAATCTAATCAAAGTCCCAAATGACATCCTCTGGGATTGTGAGCATGGTGAGCAGCTGGTTTCTCTGCAGCCTTTGACATGGTTGACCACATCAGTCTCCTTCAATGCCTCACCTCCGCTGTCTAGCTCAGTGGGACTGCCCTCACTTCCACTCTTATCTATAAAATCATAGCCACAGCATCTCCAGCAATGGCTTCTCATCTCATCTCCAGAGTTCCCCAAGGATCTATCCTTGGCATTCACCTTACCCTCATCTACATGCTGGTCCTTGGCGATATTACCTGAAGATGCGGAGTTAGCTACCACATGTATGCGGACAACACCCAGCTCCACCTTTCCATGACCTCTCTTGATTCCTCCACAGCCCTGAGCCATCAGACTGCTTGTCAGCCATCCAGTCTTACTTAAGCTGCAATTTCGTCCAGTTAAATGTTAGGAGGACTGAAGCGACTACCTCTAGCCCCTGCCATAAAGTTCATATCCTTGCACCAATTCTATCTCCTTCCTGGCCACTGGCTCAAGCTGAACCAGAATGTTAATGATTTCAGCACCCTATTCGACTCTGAGCTGAGCTTCTGACCCTATATCCAGTCTATTACAAAGATTGCCTACTTCCACCTACGTAACATCGCACGCCTCTGCCCATCTTTTGCTCAAACTCTCATCCATGCCTGTGTCACCTCTAGACTCGACTATTCCAATGCTCCCCGGGCTGACCTCCCATTCTCCACACTTTGTAAACTTCAGCTCATCCAAAACTTGGCTGCCCATATCTTATCCCATATTAATTCCTGCTCACCCATTACTCCTGTCTTGTTGCCCAATGTTGGCTCCCAGTTGCCCAATTTATAATTCCTATCCTCGTGTTTAAAATTATTTTAGGGCCTAGCCCCTCCCTATCCCTAACATCATCCAGCCCTACAACCACCCCAACTCTGGCCTTTTGTGCACCCCGCCTCCCTTCACCTCACCATTGGCAGCCGTCCTTTCAGCCATCAAGGCCTCATTCTCCAGAATACCCTCTCGAAACCCCTCTCCCTCCAACCCCCACTCCTCCTTCAAGATCCTCCTTAAAGCCCACCTCTTTGAACAAGCTTTTGGTCACCCCTTTTAATATTCTCCTTCTCTGGCTTGGCACCCATTTTTGTCTGTTTGCACCTTGGCGAAGTGCCTTGGGATGTTTTACTACATTAAACTTTTTTGTGCCTGATGCTGATTGATCCTACCATGAAGTTCCAGCAATTTATGTTTTTATTACAATTTACAGCATTCAGTTTTTCCCCCCCCCCAACTTTGTATCACTCAAGTAGCAGTGTATCATTGGGTTAATTTTACTGGTGAGAAAGATGTCAATTAGGGGTTTTCACACAAAATAAACCCAGGAAAAACACTATCCTGGCAATTTTAGTCAACAGAACTACAGCACAAAACCCTTTCCTATTTTAAATTTTCAGGAGCATAATTTATCCACCACATTTAATGTGGAAGAGAGATGTCAAATTCAAAAATTATGATGATATTTGTTTGGCACACTGAATGTGCAGAATTCAGCAGCTCCATCTGGACTCTATTGGCCAAGACCCACCTCAGACTTAAGCTTGTAATCCTGTTGCACCCAATACACTTAATTTTTAAAAAAAGGTACAGAGTCTGCAGTCCCAATTTCTCCACAATTGCAACGGCTATCACTATTCTTACTTGTGTGCGTTTTCTTTTTAAAAATTAGGATTTTTTTTTATATATAAAGTCGTTTGCTATGGCCTGGTCAATATAGGTTGAAGAAAACAATTGCAAGTTGAAAACTAGCAATGGGAGGGGTTATGTGGCTGTGCAAGCTTTAAATCCATCTGTATGTGTATCTGCCAGCCCAAGCTAAAAGGATTTCAATTGTAGTCTAAATAGGAGCCCTCTGCAGCCAGTAACAAAATTGAATTTGAACAGGAATTCTTCAAATTGAACATTTATTTACACATATAACATTGAATTATCCAGAGTAGACTATCATTTTTTGTTCTAAAAAATTCAAATTATCTAATAATTCAAATTAAGCAATATAGATAACACAATGTGGGAATTTAGTGTTCAAAAGAATTGAAATAATTTGAACCAAATGATTTAATTAAGAGACAACATGGAACATTAAAAACTAGAAAACATCAATTTATTCAATTGAGCAACTACATATAAAGTTTTAAAGGAGGAGAAGGATACTCAGCAATATCATTTAAAAAAGATCTAAATGTAATAAGAAATCTTTTCCATGAGGTTTCAACACCTTACATTTCACAGTGGAAGATTTAATAATGCATTCCACTGCCAACAGCCAAAGAATCAGTCAGCAAGCACTGTCACTGACACAATCACAATACCAACCTCTATCTGTGGACCTTACCTATGTCCAAAGTCTCAAACATTAACTACTGATGGTGAAACCACCCTGTCTTACAATGCAAGGCAACTTCATCAAAAAGGAAAAA
The DNA here is from genome assembly GCF_035084215.1 of Heptranchias perlo. NCBI lineage: Eukaryota > Metazoa > Chordata > Chondrichthyes > Hexanchiformes > Hexanchidae > Heptranchias > Heptranchias perlo. Next base: position 82,792,490 of record NC_090328.1, read on the forward strand.
AAGTACAACTGCCAGCCTAACTTCCATTCAGCTCCTTAAAATAATAAGGAAAAATGCTGCATCCAGGCTCCGATCCATTTTATCACAAGATAATGGATGTTGATCCATTGCAGCTAGTGAGTATCTCAGTGCCAGTGAACACTGTTTGGGGATTATTTTTGTGCAAAGTTATTAATTGTCCAAGTTTTAATGAACTTGGCACAGAGTTGGAGTGTATAACATTTTGTCTCATCAGTTCCACTACAATCAAACCAGACATTACGCCATCAGGCCACCGGTTTAACAGTTTTTTTTTTAAAAAGTTATACACAAGAATCCCAACGTGTGGTTTATAGAACATGACTTGAAAGCATATGCCCTTGGAATAAACACATTTTAAATGCACAAATTACCTGTACTGTCAATGGCATTTAGTGGATGTTTTTGGCGCCCCTGATCACTTCAACAAATTTCTCAGGTCGTGGGCATTGATGGCAAAGACAGCATTTATTGCCCATCCCTAGTTGCCCTTAAGGTGTGGTGAGCATTCTTGAACTGCTGGAGTCTGTGTGGTGAAGGTGTTCCCACAATGCTGTTAGGTAGGGAGTTCCAGGATTTTGACCCAGTGACAATGAAGGAACGGTGATATATTTCCACATCAGGATGGTGTGAGACTTGGAGGGAAATGTGCAGGTGGTGGTGTTCCCATGCAACTGCTGTTCTGGTCCTTCTAGGTGGTGGCAGTTGCAGGTTTGGGAGGTGCTGCCAAAGAAGCCTTGGTGAGTTGCTGCAGTGCATCCTGTAGATAGTACACACTGCAACCACGGTATGTCGATGGTGGAGGGAGTGGATGGTGTGCTGATCAAGCGGACTGCTTTGTCCTGGATAGCGTCGACCTTCGAGTGTTGTTGGAGCTGCACCCATCCAGGCAAGTGCAGAGTATTCCATCACACTTCTGACTTGTGTCTTGTAAATGGTACTTTGGGAAGTCGGGAGGTGAGCCACTCACCACAGAATACCCTCTGAACTGCTCTAATAGCCACAGCATTTAGGTGGCCGTTCCAGTTCAGTTTCTAGTCAACGGTGACTCCCAAGATGCTGTTGATGCGGGAATCAGCAATGGTAATACCATTGAATGTCAAAGGGAGTTGGTTATGCTCTCTACTGTTGGAGATGGTCATTTCCTGAAGTTTGTATGCCACAAAGATTATTTGCCACTTGTCAGCCCAAGCCTGGATGTTGTCCAGATCTCATTGCATGCTGGCATGAACTGCATCATTATCCGAGGAACTGCGAATGGAGGTGAACACTGTGCAATCATCAGCGAACATCCCCACTTCTGACCTTATGATGAAGGAACTGAAAATAGTTGAGCCTTGGACGTTGCCCCAGAGGAACTCCTGCAGTCATGTCCTGGGGCTGAGATGATTGGCCTCCAACAACCAGAACTATCTTCCTTTGTGCCGGATATGATTCCAATTGAAGAGTTTTCTCCCTGATACCATTGACTTCAGCTTTACTAGGGTGCCACACTTAGTCAAATGTTGCCTTGATGTCAAGGGCAGTCACTCTCACCTCACCTCTGGAATTCAGCTCTTGTCCATGTTTGGACCAAGACTGTAATGAAGTCTGGAGCGGAGTGGTTCTGGCAGAACCCCAAACTGAGCATTGGTGAGCAGTTTATTACTGAGTAAGTGCCGCTTGATAGCACTGTGGACAACTCCTTCCATCACAGTGCTGATGATTGGGAGTAAGCTAATGGGGGGGGGTAATTGGCTGGGTTGGATTTGTCCTGCTTTTTAAGTACAAGACATACTTGGGCAATTTTCCACATTGTTAGGTAGATGCCAGTGTTGAAGTTGCACTGCTAATGCTGAGCTACGGGCACAGGGCTAGTTCTGGAGCACAGGCCTTCAGCACTACAGCCAGGGTATTGTCAGGGCCCGAAGCATTTGCTATGTCCAGTGCACTCAGCCCTTTCTTGATGTCTCAGTGACTGAACTGGCTGAAGACTAGTATCTGTGAGGGCACGCACCTCAGGAGCAGGCAGAGAAGGATCATCCATTCGGCACTTCTAGCTGATGATGGTTGTAAATAATTCAGCCTTGCCTTTTGCACTCACATGCTGGACTCCACCATCATTGAGGATGGGGATGTGCATGGAGCCTCCTCCACCAGTTAGTTGCTTAATTGTCCACCATCATTCACAACTGGATGTGGCAGGACTGTAGAGCTTTGATCTGATCCGCTGGTTGTGGGATCTGTCTATAGCATGCTGCTTCTGCTGGTTAGCATGCATGTAGTCCTGTTTTGTAGCTACACCAGTTTGGCACTTCACCTTCAGGTATGCCTGGTGCTGCTCGTGGCATGCTCGTCTAGACTCCTCATTGAACCAGGGTTGGTCATCTGGCTTGATGGAGGAGTGAGGGTTATGCCGAGCCATTAGGTTACAAATTGTTCTGGCATACAATTATTTTGCTGCTGATGGCCCACAGCACCTCGTGGATATCCAGTTTTGAGCCGCTAGGTCTGTTCTTAATCTATCCCACTTAGCATGATGGTAGTGCCACACAACACAATTGAGGATGTTCTCAGTGTGAAGACAACTTGCATTTATATAGCACCTTTAACGTAGTATGACGTCCCAAGGCACTTCATAGGAGCATTATCAAACAAAATTTCACACCAAGCCAAAGATATTAGGATAGGTGACCCAAAGCTTGGTCGAAGAGTTTTAAGGCCTGACTAAAAGGAGAAGAGTTAGAAAAGTGGAGAGGTTTAGGGAGGGAATTCCAGAACTTAGGGCCTGGGCAGCTGAAGGAATGGCAGCCAATGGTGGAGTGATGAAAATTGGGAGGGCACAAGAGGCCAGAATTGGAGAACCGCAGAGATCTCGGAGGGTTGTAGGAAGTTACAGAGATAGGGAGGGGCGAGGCCATGGAGGGATTTGAGTTGGTATCCACGAGGAATGTGAGATAGTCACTCCTACCAATGCTGTCATGGGCAGATGCATCTGCGACAGGTAGATTGGTGAGGACAAGGTCGAGTAGGTTATTCCCTTGTGTTGTTTCTCTCACTACCTGCTGCAAGCCCAATCTGTCAGCTATGTCCTTGAAGACTCAGTCAGTGGTAGTGCTACCGAGGCTCTCGGTGATGAATGTTGATGTCCCCCACCTAAAGTACATCAGTGCCCACTGTAACCCACAACCAATCTGCATTAATACCAGTGCCCCTTGTAACCAACACACATTCTGCATTAATATCTTGGCATAGGATATAAAGGGAGACAATGTACTACGGTCAGAATGACCGTTTCTGTATAACAAAAGGGTGCCATGGGCAAAGATCGCAAAGCGTTCACAATTTTTGTTGCGCTTGTTTTGTAACTTCTAATGTACTAACAAAAATAAAAATCTAATTTTAACATGGACTAACTAACAAGGAAACAAAATTAGCATACTGGAAAATGAAAGCACACTCCACAAGATCAAAAATAAAGCACTTCACTTTTCCATTCAATCTAGAATGATTGCTCATGCCTTGTTCATGTCAAATGCCTTATATTTTCTTCAACTGGTTAGCCTAGCAGCATATCTACTGATTCCCATTATGTCAAACAAGCACTTAATCACTGTCTGATTACTAATTTAATAATATTCTCAATAATAGGCTGAAGATGGAGCTGAATAAATCAATGCACACACTATACACACCAAATATCATTCATAAACACACAACAGAGTAACAATGTATCTTACTGACTCACCTATTTTCCCTTCAAGAAATTCACTTATTAAGGCTTACTTTTACCACACAACAGATTTCATTCTTGATGAAAGACATTAAGATAAAAGTAGTACGTTGTCTCTACAGAGATAATTCATATACTTCACAAAGATAGTTATGCAGTATAATGCATACTCTATAAACATACTTGCTTCTCACCTTGAACCTTATCAAAGGATATATCTCTGTTTGCTTGATGCCACAGAATGTAGATCAAAATTAATTTTAGTAAGATTCAACATCAAGTTTATTATGGGCAAATTTTGCACTCATTTCCATTTCTCATGAAAGTAATCTGTTATTTAATTAAAGCTCTGCTCACTCAAAGCATAATATCATGTGTCTTAACTATCACATCCATGTTTTGTTATGCTGAAAGACACTGAATTTGATCACCTACCTAAATTCCACCTCCCCTGACCCAGTGCAAGAAATCCCAAATCAGATGACCATGAGAAGTGCAAGTATTTTTAGACGCTATGTACATAAGTTTTCAAGTAAGCAATTCTCTTTCCTCCCCCATATTTTATCAATGGTTCACAAAACCACAGATAAGCAAAACCAATTTAAGCAGTCCAGAATGATTGCTCATACCTTGTAGACGCCAATTGCCTTATATTTTCCTCAACTGGTTGGTCTAGCACTATATCTTAATAAAAGCATCCCAAACCAGCTGTGTAGTACTACTTAAGTGAGAGTGAATTTCATGAATGCAATACAGGATCAATTAACAGTAAACATATATTCAACCTTCAGAATCTTTCCACAGGTTCACTGCAATTTTTCCTAAAAGTTGGAAAGCATAACCACTAAAGCAAACCTAATGAATGTTTCTTTGACATCAATCAAACCTTTTTAAGGCCTCTTTCCTCCACAAACACACAAGACATTCTCAGTTCTATTCCCTATCAGATTACAAACTTCAGAAATCACAGAGCAGGAGCAGAAAATTAGGGTAGAAGTAGGGCAGGTAAAATAAATTTTTACCCAAGTTGTGTATTACATAGTACGCAGTTCTACTTATTGTAACAGCAGCATACATCTGTAATCTAACATTTTTATCCTCTACTGGTAACAAATACTTTAAAAAGCAGTCACAATAGACTTTGTTCCAAGCTTAGAATAGAAACGTTGCAGATTGCCTTCCATTCATGTTCTCTCACACCCCCATCAATCCAATCTTATAAACGTGCAGATGTTGATGCCTGGCTGGAACGTAACTCATGGGACGTCCAAGTTTCAAGTAACAAAGTTTCATTGTGACATGTGTATCACCACTACTCTATGGCTGCTGTCAATATCACTTTTTGGCAACCAATGCGAGCTGCACGTTCAACAAAAAAACATATAAAATTGTTTTATAAAAAAAAGGCTCCATCGGTAAGTTACTTCATTTTATTTAGAAGCCAGGGGAAGTCCTGCCTCCTTCGTTCTTATTGCTTTGCTAACAAACCACATGTGGATTTTATACAGCCATTTGATTTTAATTTTAATACTTATTTAATCAAGTGGTCTAAACTGCCAAGTTATTTGTCCCAATTCCATGCCATCTCAATTCAAAACCATGTTCCACAGAATAATAGAAAAGCTATTTAGAGCCAATAAATTGTTCCAAATGCTTAAAGAATAAATGTTATTTTTTTTTAAAAAGTATCACATGCCATTGCTGTGTTTTCTTTTCAAATACTTAGCAAACTCATGCAATGAAACAAAGGTTAAAAAAAGTGTTAAACACTGCCCCAATAAAATTAACTTAAAAAGGGTTTAATAATTCAGATTAATTTAGATTTTGGCTCTAGTTACTTTAGATAGTACAGTACCTTAACTAAGCAATTCAATAAATATAAACTGATTTTGTTTTTAAAACATAAGAAATAGGAACAGGAGTAGGCCATACAGCCCCTTGAGCCTACTCTACCATTCAATCAGATCATGGCTGATCTTCAACCTCAACTCCACTTTTCTGCCCAATCCCCATGTCCCTTGATTCCCCTAGAGTCCAAAAATCTATCCATCTCAGCCTGAATATATTCAATGACTCAGCATCCACAGCCCTCTGGGGTAGAGAATTCCAAAGATTCACAACCCTTTGAGTGAAGAAATTCCTCCTCATCTCAGTCTTCTATGGCCAACCCCCTATCCTGCGATTATGCCCCCTAGTTCTAGACTCTCGCCAGGGGAAACAATCTCTCAGGATCTACCCTGTCAAGCCCCCTCAGCATCTTTTATGTTTCATTGAGATCGACTCTCATTCTTCTAAGCCCATCCCTTCATCATACAAATAAAATCATCAATGCTAAAAATGCATTCACAGCTAGTTAGGGAAAGCAATACAAAACCACTCATATTAAAGCCCTTACAATGTAAGAACTATTAATTCCTTCACTCCACAGGCCAACTGTTTGAATTATGTTCTTATACGCATATCGCTGCATACAGCTGAAAGACAGCCGACTGAGGGTCCATTTTTCAATACACTATGCTCAACTTTTATTTCATCAACTTCTAATTAGACCAGTTTTATGTCTGAATGCATGGATATGGGCATGCTAATATAGCCATGCATCATATACAAACAGTAAATCTGCCACTGTACAGTTACATCTTTGTGGCCCTTTACAGTCTGTTTTGATTAAGGTAACCACTTCAATCGCTTCTGCATAGCACAGTGGTCTGTTCAGTCTAGAATGTTCAGAATACTGTGACTCTTATACTTTGTACTGCCTTTAATTTCTCATAAGTTTGAATGGATCAGGGATATCAATATACAAACTTTCCAGTGAAACACAATTGCAGGAGCATATAATGCCACGTCTTCCAGTGTAATTTTATCAGCTCTCTTTCCCTTAAGTAATAAAGCATTTCAAAAACTATATGCAGGGCTTTGAGCAGATGGGTGGTTACCTCAAAAGATTTGAAAACGCTCATGTGTCTATGCTACCAAGTTTAATGTTATGTTTAGCTTATTCACACAAAGATTATTTGAACATTTTTAACACTCTAAGCCATAAAGGTTTACCCTATGCAAATCATTGGTTTCTTATAGCTTGCTTGTGTTATGGTCTATTGCATAAATGACCAAGAGCATTTTAGTATACTGGCACATCAGACATGAAAATTGATAACTTTTCACTTTTTGTATCCTAAAGGGATAAGACAAGTGTTATGACAACATTTGATTTATGTAACATATTAAGTGACTAAATTACAGCGGAGGAAAAATGTTTCTTTTACAAAGTAACTTGATTGGAATACAAAGAATTAAATGCTCTCTACAAGATACATATGAGAAAGTATATGGAACACAGAAATAGAAATAGATCAGCCACTAACAATAGATAGATATAAATCAGCTACTAGCAATGAAATTAATGTTATGTAATTGCCTCACTGTTTTACATAACAAGTCTGACTTTAATGAAATCAACATTTAAAAAGCATTTTAAAGTTTTAAGACCTACTATATTTCATTCCGACATTCCTTTTAACACACCTAAGATACTTAAATATTGCCAGATGGGATCCATTAAATTAATAAAATCCTTTGTGGCCAAGTAATTCTTCATGGCCCTCAAAAAGAATTCATGTCATTACTGGAGTTTGAACATGAAGTTTTCTTTTAAGAACATAAGGATTTGAAATCACATTAAAACAAATGATTTGAAACTATGCACGTCAACAGTACAAGTATTACTTTGTTCAAATTCAAAACTTCAAAGTGGTCGATTATCTAAAGTTGTAATTTTTTTTTGGAGAAGCTTGCTAATTTGATTATCCATCTTTAAATGATAAAAAGCAAAGTTACCTGGTCTCAGTTTTAAAATTTAAATCCAAGCTAGCTAACATTATGCATCTTCAAAATAAGTTGTTCGGTTTTAACATTCACGGAAACTCAAGCTCAAATTTCATTCGTAATTTCAACCAGCAAAAGCCTCCTCCAGTGTATAACACAACTAAATCAAAAGCAGCCATCGTCTCCTCCATTCCTTCCATCCCTCCCTTCCCACCACTGCCAATTCATCGACCTCTCTCATTACAAAAATGTTAAATATACAGTCAACAGTAATAGACTAATAAGCAGTAGTAACAATTGCTACCTCAGGAGCTTGTTAGCTCCATGTGCTGGATTGTGATAATTGTCCTGTGTACCTTGTGAATAAAAATCTCCATAAAATGTTTATAGCAAAGGTAAAATATATTAAATACCACAACAGTCAACCTTTGCACATCATCTAACATATGCTCATTTGCATTCCAGTTAAAGCTGGAACATACTATGTTAACTTTCAGAACTGGTAGTAATTAATGCACAAAAACAAGATTGCAATTTTGTTTCTTCATATAAATATAATTCTCTATGGGTCAATACAATTAGCATTTTTAATGAGTTTTGGAAATTTAGAGTATAATAAATTTTAAAATGAAAACTTTAGGATGTAGACATTATAATTTGTATTCTGCAATCATTTACAACATTGTTGGCATGGTACACAATATATATAGTTCAATGAAACAGATAAGTGATATGTGAGGCTCATTCCCCAGCAGCTTATATTTGACTAACTAGGGTGGTTGCGGTATTGCAATTTACTGCTGAGTCGCATGTTACAACAATGTCCATGTATATTGGATCTTTTGGTCTGTATTAAAGTTTTGAGAGTTTCTATAGGCAGCCACCTCTCGTGCACTGTCTGGGCTATATGGATGCTTCTAGCTTGCCAGCTAGTCAGCATTAGGCAGCCAAAATAGGAACCAAATTTGCAACAATTTCCCTAGTTGAGTCTCAGCAAGTAGATTATTTTTTCAGACTCAGCTATTTTCTACAATCTCTCAATCTACATTAACTGACCAGGCAGGGCAATCCACCTGCCACCACCACAATGGGATGCAACATCAAGCTGTGGGTAGGAATAAACCCAGAAGTGTAGCCATGTGTCTGCCCATGGGGACCATTATAGGAAGGCTCAGAAGTCAGTGTTCTGGATTTGGCTCGCTTATGTGCTTGGTGATCTTACTGCCAGTAGGCTGGATCTCTGGGCACAACCAGAAAATGTAACAGATTCTGCCCTCCTACTGCAATCTCTACAGCATTTTGCTGAGCATCAGGAATCCATTCATGTGCAGGTCAGAGGAAGTGTGGTATATCCAAAGGTTAATTTAATTTTCTCTACTTTTCAATGCTGCAGGTAGGAATGATATACACAGTCTCACAAATGGATTCCTTCCCACTGTAGGATAGAGTCTGATTCAAATCTCTCTTCCATGCCATCACTGCTGTATTTATACTGACTAGGCACATTGACAAAAAGATTGCATATACTTGAGAATCTAGCTGGACTTTGAGGTGCGAGGAAGGTTTCTGAGCCTGTGAGTGCAGTGACTCCAGGCCAATTGGCTCGATCTGATAAGCAGCTTGATTTAAATGGCATTTTGGCTGAACTGAAATTTCAGCTTAGAAGGTGTTTTATTTAATGGAGGTACTTATCAATTTCACTGTCTGGGCAGTAACCTGCAGAGCAGATGATATACCCATTGTGGAACCCACCAGATGGGATTAAAATTGAACGGGTTCTACAACAAGCAGGCAATCCGCCTCACCAGATTACGGCCCATGGGCGAAGTTGAAAATTATCTCCAATGTCTCCATTATCAGGGGCTTGTGCCTTGCCAGAACTTCAAATTCTACTCTGGACTGTTGGTGGGATGTTCAGGTTGCAACATTTTCTACTGAACCTACAGAAGTGAAAGGATAATGTCTCAAGTAATGCTGAAAAAGTGAGTGTCTTAAAAAGGCAAGTAAAATTCTTCATTGCTAGAAATTGAAGTCTAAAAATGATTCCATGGTCAATACCTAATTGAAGTACTTTACTGAACTAGCATTTATCAACAAGAGTTTCACTTTATAAAGACAACTGCATCAATCATCTTTATGAAAAAATGTCAAACAAAACTTAATTCTTGAGAGTATAAAAATTGACCTTGAGGCACACCATTATTGAATCAAAGATTTAATCTCATGAACTAGTAGCTAACCTTATCACTATACAAAAGGACCCATTCAGTTGTTTTTATTACATCACCAAAGCTTTGTGCTGGAAGAACATGAGAACACATTTTCACTAATCAACTCTGTACAACCCACTGGAGAAGGCATAACGGAATAGAAATACAGAATAGGTGTCTGATTTTATATGCAAATATTTATATACACATTACCAGTGTGAACCACTTACTAGGGAGGCAATGCCGGTGAAATGGCATAATGGATGTGGTTTTCTCCTTTTAGAATGCAGGAGAGATCTTGACCAAAAAGATTAGCATGTTTGAGGGAAAAAGGAACAATTTAGATGGAGTTTATTTATTTTCAATTGGCTTTTATAACCCCCCTTTGAACACGTGGAGATAATGCGTGATAAGGGTCAACAGCAGACTGCATTTGTCGGGGAGTGAGGATGAAAGACCATGCTTCAACCTTGACTCACATGCACATTTGTAAACTAAAAGTGATCTTCTGCACAAATGTTGCTGTATAACTGTTCTAAATAGCAATAAAATGTTTTCATTAAATGTCTAATACAGTGGTAATGTGGTACCAAAACGATTGAAAGGAAAAGTAAACATTAAAAATTACCTGAAACATTGGCTGATCTCCACAGATGCTGTCTGACCTGCTGAGTGTTTCTAGTATTTTGTTACAGATTTCCAGAATCTGTAATCATTTGCTTTTTGTTCATAAAAATTAAATACATTTAAGTGAAAGGTAATTCACACCTACACTTCTCATATTTTTCTCTCATGCCTATGTGTGGTTCAGAATCAGCACTGGTGGTCACATGAAATTTCAGTATTTGATCTCATCTCGCGCCGCCTCACTCTTCAACAAATCGCAACAGTAGAACAAATGCAGTCTGCTGTTGACCCTTATCACGCATTGCCTCCGTACGTTCAGAAAGGGGAGTTATAAAAGCCAATTGAAAATAAACTCCATCTAAATTGTATTATCTTCGCTGCTTTTGGTTCCCACCCCCCATCAGTGGTACCAAATGGCAGAACCCAGGAAACTTGTCTTTGAATAACAAGAAACGTAAGCATCTGTCACCTCCCGTTGAGAAGAAAAATGGATTAGAGGGACCGACAAAGAATTCGTCAGGAAGAGATCCCTCTCAATATGCAATTGATTAACACATGCAGTCCAATCTGCAACATCATGACTCTCCCCTACAGTGAGTAGCTGGGCAGAAACAGTTCAGCATGATTGAACAGTTATCGTTATAAGACAACAAAAAATATATAAATACTTATACACAGGCATCAAATTAAATTAGTTCCCCTATTTTTCCCAATACACAGAAAACTATTATACCAAGAAAGTGTTCTTCAAATGAGGAAATTTGTTTTGGCTATGGTTTATTAGGTACACAGAAATGAGATCCGCAAAACATCATGGCACATGTGTACACAACGCTGCTTCCAAACGGGATCACATTAAGGAACTGTAGGCTTTTTCTTTTTCTAAAACTCAGGTTGCAATACCTCTAATTCCATTTCAACGTCTGCACGATTAAATCAAATGCAGGAAATCGCTCTACCAAAATTAGCCTCAAATGAATGCAATCACCTTATCCCTTGGGAACTAAAACCTTTGCAACCACATTCAAAAAAAAAAGAAATACATCAGAAGCCTGTTCTTATGGGAAGACTTGCAAGTACAAAACGGAAATCTGGTGAAAATATAACCCACAAACAGAGGTCAAATGTTAATCACCGAGTTTAGCAACCTCTAAAAACAATTGCATTGCTTGTTAACGTGAAGCTTCCTGATTTCAAACATGCATTAGGCAAAGCAGACAGGAAATGAGAAGCGTTTATTCCAGTTTACCTTTTCCAGCATTGTTTGCTATGAACACATAAAGGGAGAGAGAAACCACAAAAAAAAATCTCGTGTCTTTTTCAAAGCAAACATTTTACAAAGTTAGCCTGAAGTTCGATAAGTGCACCATAAACTCTATAAACTTTGTTTCAAAATTATTGCAGAGTGGGCCAAATGGCTTTCTATGCATCATTGCTCTGCTCGGTGAGTTGTAAGATACAAGCAGAATTTTCAAGTTAGGCAATCTATGTCCTCCACTAAAATTAAATTCTGTTGTCCGCCTTTTTTCTTTTAAAATCCTTACCTGTCGAAATCTCTCCGAAAAGCGGGCAGCCCATGAACAGAAGCAGCACGAAGTTTTTTCCAAAAAGTGCCGACTTTATCCTGGTTTTGTACATCACTCGTTTGTTATATGCAGACCACACCAAGTATTAAAAAAACGACTTGGTCGTGTTCATCCAAAGAGACGGAGCGGTCCCCCCACCGCCAAGGGAGGCACACAGAACCACGAGAAAGGGCAACAAAAAAAAGAACCACTATACAAAGCCGTGCGTTTGTTCTTCAGAATTCTCTTAGAACGCAGCAATCAGGGATAAAATTCGAAGTACTTATTGCGACAGAGTTTATAGAATTCTGATTATCCCGTTGTCGTCTTCTCGGAAAGGCTTTTACAACATCTCCCTACAGGAGTGAGAGAGTAAGATTTATGGTCCTGCACACTGTCTCTTCTCACACTCAAACTTTGCCTGTGTGTGTGTGTACGTGCACGCGCGAAACGAGACCATGTGCGCGCGAGAGACGGGAGCGCGCGCCTCTAGTTTTGCTGCTGGCCGAAGCCGGCGTCAACATCCAGGTTTCTCCAACCCTCCGCAATAGTTAGCAGCGCATCCTAGTGGAGAAAAACGTAGGACCATGGAACTTTGAAAGGATGCTCGAAATAACTGAAATAATTCATGTAATACTGCAGCAAAAAAAAACAGGAAATGCAAAGCAAGTTTTGGGTAGACCCTCCCTCAGGTGATCTCTGCAGATGTACATACATGCCAAACTCAAAAATTAGAAAAAGCTGTCCCAACAGTTTCAAAAAAGTTGACAACAGAAAAAAAAAACAGAACAGCTATTGGGCCAGGACCAGGGTCACAATTAAATTGTGTAAAGCAAAATGCTGCAGATGCCATCTCATGTAGCCTCTCTACTCCCATCATGTCAATCAAAGATAAGCCCATCCCTGATCACTTCCTTGTATCCCTCTCCACTCAAATTCCCAATTGTCTAGTCTATGGCCCTCCATTACCACAATATTTCTGCAGCTACTGATCTGCTCAATCACACCCTCACCACCTCCTTTGATGCCATTGTCCTCAGTAGACTCCTTACTCTTACCCTGGTTGTTTCCCCTGGTATGGCCCCCCTCTCCGCTCCCTTAAGTCCAAGGGATGCAAACCTGAACGTTTCTGGCGGACAGCTGGTTTAGCCATTCATCGCCAGATCTAGCTGGACCATGTAAAGCACTACCACACCCTGCTCTCCTCAGACAAAACTACTCAATGTAAGGAATCTTACAACACCAGGTTATAGTCCAACAATTTTATTTTAAAATCACAAGCTTTCGGAGATTATCTCCTTCGTCAGGTGAGTAATGAATGAGAGGTTCTCAAATCGCATATGGTGGGCTGGGACACCATCACACCAATCAAAGGTGTCGTTGGTGTTCAGACAGGTTAGCCACGGAAAACAGTGGGTCCTGGGAGGGAACCCTCCTGTCTGACGCCCTTGTAAGAACGGGATATGACGCTCGACTTGTCGATCGACAGTTCCGACGGGCCACAGCGAAGAATCGCATAGACCTCCTCAGAAGACAAACACGGGACGCAACCAACAGACGCAACCCTTCGTCGTCCAGTACTTCCCCGGAGCGGAGAAACTACGCCATGTTCTCCGCAGCCTTCAACATGTCATCGATGATGACGAACACCTCGCTAAGGCCATCCCCACGCCTCCACTACTCGCCTTCAAACAGCCACCCAACCTCAAACAGACCATCCTTCGCAGCAAATTACCCAGCTTTCAGGAGAACAGCGTCCACGACACCACACAACCCTGCCACGGCAACCTCTGCAAGACATGCCAGATCATCGACACAGACACCACCATCACACGAGAGGACACCACCCACCAGGTACATGGTTCATACTCCTGTGACTCGGCCAACGTTGTCTACCTCATACGTTGCAGGAAAGGATGCCCCGGAGCATGGTACATTGGCGAGACCATGCAGACATTGCGACAACGGATGAACGGACACCGCACAACAATCGCCTGACAGGAGGGTTCCCTCCCAGTCGGGGAACACTTTAGCAGTCAAGGACATTCAGCCACCGATCTTCGGGTAAGCGTTCTCCAAGGTGGCCATCGAGACACACGACAACGCAAAATCGTCGGGCTGAAATTGATAGCCAAGTTCTGCACCCATGAGGACGGCCTCAACCGGGATCTTGGGTTCATGTCACGCTACACGCAACCCCACCAGCAGGGGAAAAAAAAATTATCTGTTTTTAATACAACTAGAAATTCTCTCTCTCTCTCTCTGCCTTTCGGGTCTCTTTCTCTCTGCCTGTGTAATTTGACACATTGTGTATTCAGTATACTAGGACCTACTGTTTTCTGTGGCTAACCTGTCTGAACACCAACGACACCTTTGATTGGTGTCCCAGCCTAATATAAGATATGCGATTTGAGAACCTCTCATTCACTACTCACCTGACAAAGGAGATAATCTCCGAAAGCTTGTGATTTTAAAATAAAATTGTTGGTCTATAACCTGGTGTTGTAAGATTCCTTACATTTGTCCACCCCAGTCCATCACCGGCATCTCCACATCAAAACTATTCAATGACATCCTATTTGACTGTAATCATGATGCACTATCCCTCCTCATGCTTCTCGACCTGTCTGCAGCCATTGACACAGTTGACCAGGGAGCTATAAAGTGGTTCACATGCTTTTGTTCCTGTATTCCACAACAGTTGAATGTATATTCTATATTTGTGAGTTTCAATTTCCTAAGAGAATGTCTAGGGGTGAAATTCAACTTCGGCAGGAGCACAAAACAGGCAATAGGGCATTGACTGCCTGAATTTCCATTCCATTGACTTCAGTCCATTGTGCCTGTTCCAGGTCTTTACTCGAGCAATCTAACACTAACCCCACTGCCCTGCTCTTTCCCCATTGCTCTTTTGACTCATCAACTGCCTTCATACTATCAGACTGCTTTCCCAACATCACGACTTGAAGGAGCACAATTTCCAATAAATCTGGAAGGCTGGACCATCATGTTTGACACCCCCCCCCCAACACAATCTCTACTCCATTGCCACTTACTCCATTTCCTTCCTCATTCATTCTCTCATTCTAAACTAAATGGTTCAGTCTTGACATCCTGTTTGAGCCTGAATTGAACTTTAGGTCCACATCTTATCCATCACCAAGACCATTTACTTCCACCTCCACAACTTTGCTCACCTCCTCACTATCTCAACGCCTCCACCGCTGAGACCATAAAATGTTCCTTTGTCACCTCCAAACTCAACTACTCAAACGATCTCATTGCTGGCCTCACATCATCAACCCCTCCCCCCCCACCATGAATTCCGATTTGTCCAAAACTCAGCTGACCATATCCTATCCCACACGAAGTAGTGCTTATCCATCACCCCCATCCTTGCTGATGTACACTGGGTCCATGAACCACAACATATTAAATTCAAAATCCTTGTCCTGGTCTATCAATCCCTCTATGGCCTTTCCCACGCGAAACTCTGCAATCTCCTCAAGCACTATATCCCCTACAGAACATTCTGTTCCTCTGACCCCAATCTTCTGGGCATCCCCCGTTCCTTCATTGGTGGGAGAGCCCTCCGCCACCTTGGTCTTGCTCTTTGGAATTCCCTCCCTAACTCTCTCTACCCCCTCTCCACCTATTCCTCCATCTTTATAAACCTCCTCTTCAACCAAGCTTTTGATCAGCATGCTTAATTTGACCTAAAACAGAAAATTCTGGAAACACTCAGCAAGTCAAAATAGAAATATCGGGTGAAAGATAGTTGCTCAGACTGGCGGAAGGTGGGAAGTGGTGTTTCACAGGGATCGGTGCTGTTCACCATTTACATAAACGATTTGGACTCGGGAATCGGAAGTACAATTTCAAAATTTGCGGATGACACCAGATTGGGGGATATGGTTAATACTGAGGAAGACCGCAACAAAATACAAGACATTAATAAACTTGCAGAATCGGCATGTAAATGACAAATTAATTTCAACATAGACAAGTGTGAAGTGGTGCATTTTGGTAGGAGGAATAAGAAGACCACATACTCCTTAGAAAATAAGAGTATAAATGGAGTAGAGGAGCAAAGGGATCTGGGGGGACAGATACACAAATCACTAAAAGTAGCAGCGCAAGTTAATAAGGCCATAAAAAAGCGAACAAAGCATTTGGGTTCATTTCTAGAGGGATAGAATTGAAAAGCAGGAAAGTTTTTAAACTTGTATAGAACCTTGGTTAAACCACGCTTAAAGTACTGTGTACAGCTCTGGTCTCCATATTACAAAAGCGATATAGAGGCACTGGAGAAGGTGCAAAAAAGATTTATAATGACGATACCAGAACTAAGAGGTTATATCTATTAGGAAAGACTGAACAGGCTGGGACTCTTTTCTCTGGGAGGCTGAGGAGTGGCCTAATAGAGGTCTTTAAAATTCTGAAGGGGTCTAATAGGGTAGACGTAGAGAATGTGTTTCCACTTGTGGGCAAGTCCATAACTAGGGGCCATAAATATAAGATAGTCACTACTAAATCTAATAAAGAATTCAGGAGAAACTTCTTTACCCAGAGAGTGGTTAAAATGTGGAGCGATTGAGGTGAATAGCATATTTACATTTAAGGGGAAGCTAGTTAAGAATTTGAGGGAGAAAGGAATAGAAGTGTTAGAATGCAGTTAGGGTGAGGTGAAGTAAGGTGGGAGGAGGCTCGTGTGGAGCATAATCACCGGCACAGACCAGTTGGGCCAAATGGCCTGTTTCTGAGTTGTAAATTCTATGTAATTCTATGTAAAGTCAGGTACAGCATCTGTGGAGAGAAGCAGTGTTAGAGTTTCAAACAATTGCCCTTCATGCCTGAAACGTTAACTTCGCTTCTCTCCAGAGATTTTTTTTTTATTCGTTCATGGGATGTGGGCGTCGCAGGCAATGCCAGCATTCATTGCCCATCCCTAATTGCCCTTGAGAAGGTGGTGGTGAGCCGCCTTCTTGAACCGCTGCAGTCCGTGTGGTGAAGGTTCTCCCACAGTGCTGTTAGGAAGGGAGTTCCAGGATTTTGACCCAGCGATGATGAAGGAACGGCGATATATTTCCAAGTCAGGACAGTGTGACTTGGAGGGGAACGTGCAGGTGGTGTTGTTCCCATGCGCCTGCTGCCCTTGTCCTTCTAGGTGGTAGAGGTCGCGGGTATGGGAGGTGCTGTCAAAGAAGCCTTGGCGAGTTGCTGCAGTGCATCCTGTGGATGGTACACACTGCAGCCACGGTGTGCCGGTGGTGAAGGGAGTGAATGTTTAGGGTGGTGGATGGGGTGCCAATCAAGCGGGCTGTTTTGTCCTGGATGGTGTCAAGCTTCGTGAGTGTTGATGGAGCTGCACTCATCCAGGCAAGTGGAGAGTGTGCCATCACACTCCTGACTTGTTCCTTGTAGATGGTGGAAAGGCTTTGGGGAGTCAGGCGGTGAGTCACTCGCTGCAGACTACCTAGCCTCTGACCTGCTCTTGTAGCCACAATATTTATGTGGCTGGTCCAGTTAAGTTTCTCGTCAATGGTGACCCCCAGGATGTTGATGGTGGGGGATTCGATGATGGTAATGCCGTTCAATGTCAAGGGGAGGTGGTTAGACTCGCTCTTGTTGGAGATTGTCATTGCCTGGCACTTGTCTGGCGCGAATGTTACTTGCCACTTATATGCCCATGCCTGGATGTTGTCCAAGTCTTGCTGCATGCGGGCACGGACTGGTTCATTATCTGAGGGGTTGCGAATGGAACTGAACACTGTGCAATCATCAGCGAACATTCCCATTTCTGACCTTATGTTGGAGGGAAGGACATTGATGAAGCAGCTGAAGATGGTGGAGCCGAGGACACTGCCCTGAGGAACTCCTGCAGCAATGTCCTGGGGCTGAGATGATTGGCCTCCAACAACCACTACCATCTTCCTTTGTGGTAGGTATGACTCCAGCCACGGGAGAGTTTTCCCCGATTCCCATTGACTTCAATTTTACTAGGGCTCCTTGGTGCCACACTCTGCCAAATGCTGTCTTGATGTCAAGTGCGGTTTCTCTCACCTCACCTCTGGAATTCAGCTCTTTTGTCCATGTTTGGACCAAGGCTGTAATGAGGTCTGAAGTCAAGTGGTCCTGGCGGAACCCAAACTGAGCATCGGTGAGCAGGTTATTGGTGAGTAAGTGCCGCTTGATAGCACTGTTGATGACACCTTCCATCACTTTGCTGATGATTGAGAGTAGACTGATGGGGCGGTAATTGGCCGGATTGGATTTGTCCTGCTTTTTGTGGACAGGACATACCTGGGCAATTTTTCAACATTGTCAGGTAGATGCCAGTGTTGTAACTGTACTGGAACAGTTTGGCTAGAGGCGCAGCTAGTTCTGGAGCACAAGTCTTCAGTACTACAGCCTGATGCTGTGTCTGACTTGCTGAATATTTCCAGCATTTTCTGTTTTTGCTTTAGGTTTCCAGCATCTGCAGTATTTTATTTTTTGTGTCAGGTGAATAGCTGGAATTACTGAATGTACAGAAGTTGAAGTCTGATCAGGAAACATTGTGTTCGACCCAGGATATTTTAAAGATTGAGTAATATCAATTATCTGAATTTATCTGAATTCACACTGTCCTAAGAACATAAGCACATAAGAAATAGGAGTAGGTGTAGGCCATACGGCCCCTCGAGCTTGCTCTGCAATTCAATAAGATCATGGCTGATCTTCGACCACAACTCCACTTTCCCGCCCGATCCCCATATCCCTTGATTCCCGTAGAATCCAAAAATCTATCGATCTCAGTCTTGAATACACTCAACGATTGAGCATCTACAGCCCTCTGGGGTAGAGAATTCTAAAGATTCACAACCATCTGAGTGAAGAATTCCTCCTCATCTTAGTCCTAAATGCCCAGGTTAATTTCGGAGGCTTTCTCCTTCATCAGGTGAGTCACCTCATGAAGGAGAAAGCCTCTGAAAGCTTGTGATTTTCAAATAAAACTGTTGGACTATAACCTGGTGTAGTAAGATTCCTTACATTTGTACACCCCAGTTCATCACTGGCATCTCCACATCATGGAGAGTCTAGAGCTAGGGGACATAGTCTCAGGATAAGGGGTTGGGCATTTAGGACTAAGATGAGGAGGAATTCTTCACTCAGATGGTTGTATGTGAATCTTGAGAATTCTCTACCCCAGAGGGCTGTAGATGCTCAATCGTTGAGTGTATTCAAGACTGAGATCCTTACATTTCTAGACTCTCCAACCAGGGGAAACAGCCTCCCAGCATCTACTCTGTCAAGTCGTCTTAGAATCATACCTGTTTCAATGAGATCGCATCTCATTCTTCTAAATTCCAGAGAGTATAGGCCCATTCTACTCAATCTTTCCTCACAGGACAACCCTCTCACCCCAGGAATCAACGCCTCTAGGGCAAGTATACCCTTCCTTAGGTAAGGAGAACAAAACTGTACACAGTACTTTCGATGAAGTCTCACCAAAGCCCTGTACAATTGCAGCAAGACTTCCTTACTCTTGTACTCCAATCCCCTTGCAATAAAGGCCAATGTACCATTTGCCTTCCTAATTGCTTGCTGTACCTGCATGTTAAATTTCTGTGTTTCATGTACCCAAATGCCTCTGAACACCAACATTTAATAGTTTCTCACCATTTAAAAAATACTTTGATTATCTATTTTTCCTACCAAAGTAAATAACCTCACATTCCCCCACATTATACTCCATCTGCCATCTACTTGCCCACTCACTTAATCTGTCTATATCCCTTTGCAGACTCTTTGGGGGTGATTTTAAACCTCAAGAATGGGTGGGTATGGAACCGGTGGAAGTTGAAAATAGTTGTTTTTTTGGGTTGCAATTGCAAAATTTTCAGACTTTGCATTCCCAGTAGGAAACCTGTACTTTTACGCGCTGACGTTAAACCTGGAAATAAAGCCAGGTTGCGGTCGCGACCCAAAAAACAGCTATTTTCAATTCCCACCCGCCCCCAACCCACCTCTTCTTGGGGTTTAAAATCACCCCATTTGTGTCCTCCTCACAGTTTACTTTCTCACCTAGCTTTGTATTGTCAGCAAACTTGGAAACATTATACTCGGTCCCTTCATCTAAGTCATTAATATAGATTGTAAATAGCTGAGGGCCAAGTACCGATCCCTGTGGCAACCCACTAATTACAACCTGCCAACCCAAAAATGACCCATTTATTCCTACTCTCTGTTTTCTGTCTGTTAACCAATCCTCAATCCATGCTAATACATTACCCCCAATCCCATGAGCCCTAATCTTGTGCAACAACCACTTGTGTGGCACCTTATTGAATGCCTTTTGAAAATCCAAACATACTACATCCACTGGTTCTCCCTTATCTACCCTGCTAATTACACCCTCAAAAAACTCTTAATAGATTTGTCAAACACGATTTCCCTTTCATAAAAACGTATCGACTCTGCCTAATCATATTATGCTTTTTTAAAGTGCCCTGTTACTACGTCCTTTCTAGCATTTTCCCTACCAAAGTAAATAACCTCTCACTTCCCCACATTATACTCCATCTGCCACCTTCTTGCCCACACACTTAACCTGTCTATATCACTTTGCAGACTCTTTGGGGCAAATTTTAATCCCTGAACCCCCGGGTGGGTTGGGGGCATGTGGGAAGGAAAAAATCGTAAAGAAGTAAAACTCGACCCCAACCTGCCTCCAACCTCCCACTTCCAGATTTAACGGAGGCGGTCGAGGGGTGGGCGACCAACCCGTTCCCAGGAGGTGGGTCGATCAGTAAAATCTATTAAGGAGGCTGCGAGCCTCCATTTTGACAGGTTTTTAATTTTTAACTCCTGGGGGCCGGGATTCCCAGGCCTTCTGCTTCACGCCATGTAAGAGGAGGCGAAAAGGCCCGGCTCAGCAGGTACGTGCTTTTATTGCCCTGCTTATGGGCCAGAAGGAGCAGGAGTGTTTCCTCCAGGCCCAACAAGCCTAACCTGCTGCGATCCCACACACGCGATCGGCTGACTCCCTCCCCATATCCAACCCCACCCTACGACCTCCACCCCCTAACGAACTCTGACTCCCCCACAATATCCGACCCCCACCAATGTCCGAATCCCCATGAATGAACCCCTGATGACCCCCCAATGACTGCCGACCCCGATGAATTCTCCCCGATGACCAACCCCCCCCCCCCGATGACCGACCCCCAAATTCCTGATGACCCCCGACCCCCCAATGACCAACCCCTCCTATGACCGACCCCCTTGATGACCACCGACCCCCTGATGATCCCCAACCCCGACCACCCCCCACCCCACCACCGATAACCGACCCTCCCCCATCTAAGACTTACCTGCTGGCATCCGCTTCCTGGCTGTTCTCCAGTCTGACTCACAGCCAGCCTTGTCAATCTGGCTGGTCTGTCAGGCGGGAAACCTACAAAAAAAAATGAAAGACGCCCTTACGTCAAAATCGTAAGGACATCCAGGAAACCTGTACTTTCATGTTTCCCGTCAGGAATTGTCCCCCCCCTTGCTCTCTTCCCGGCTCCCCATTAAAATTTACCCCTTTGCGTCCTCACAGTTTACTTTCCCACCTAGCTTTGGGGGGCCGATTGGCCTACTCCTGCTCCTATTTCTTATGTTCTTATGTTCTTTGTATCGTCAGCAAACTTGGATACGTTACATTCAGTCCTTTCATCTAAGTCATTAATATAGATTGTAAGTAGCTGAGGACCAAACACTGATCCCTGTGGCATCCCACTGATTATTCCTCTTCAGTTATTCCTCAACGAAAATTCAACTGATATCATCAGTGCTTACTACTAAACAAAAAAATTTTTAAAAAACAATAGAAAAACAGACATTAATTAATCTTTGTAATATTTAGATTTTTATCACCATGAAAATTCAAAACATTATCTTATTTATGTTAAGTTAAAAATAAATGTCATTTAAAAATAAGTATATTTCAGAAATTACATTCTGTTTTTGTGCATGTTTGTTTATTTTTGATTTCCTCTACACAAGGCTGATTCTTAGAAAATTAAAGACTTGCAGTACAGCTGTCGCTAACGACACATCACCTCTACTTTCAAATATCTTGCAACGGTAATCTAATAATTGTTTATTCAAACAGACTAGTTTAACAACCTGATATTTATTGATTACTAGACTAGCTAGGGAAATAGCATTACAGTGGCTAGCTCCAATGTGGACCTAGCACCAGCAGAGGCATGTTGGAATGATAGGCCTCCTTCTATGCTGTTATAAAAAAGCTACATCTTTGAAATAATTCATAAATTATTATATTATTTTTTTAAAAATTGGTTTAATGGTTCCAACAACTCTGCAGAAACTAAAAGTACAATATTGTTTGAAAAACAGCAGCATCACTGGAACTAATCCAAAATTCACCACTGGACCAATGTAGATTAATTACAATTAGTGTTCTTTAGTTCATTTCATAATTACATTTAATATTCTTTGATTAATTCACATCCATGTATGGTATAAACAGAATATATTTAGAATAACATGGCATAAGATTTACGTTTTACAAGGGCACTGGTCAGAGGTTATTTGTGACTTTGGCACAAAAGAGTTATCAATTCAACCTATGTGTGGGTTATAAACCATGTCCCATGTGTCTACTTACTGTACCCTCTACATGTATGCCAGATAAGTGAATAAAACATTGTTGAAAATTGATTGTATTATGTATTGTACTAGAAGGCCTATGGCAGTTTTGGACAATAAGGACAATAGTATTCATTGTATGTCAAAAATCTGTTTCAAACAAACTTCTTCAGCTTAGTCTTTTTACAGCTTGAAGTAACATTGGATTGTTGCTAAAATAATTTGTTTGAGAATGTGTTTCAAATACAAAATGTGCTCAGTTTCTTTACAAGTGGCAAGGCTATGAAAAATAAGGGTACATTTTTATAAATTCAGACTCCCAACAGACAAAGTTTGTAAAATTACCTGTATAGAGTCCAGAAGAAAATATTCACATTTTTTCATCTGAATGTGACATTTCTGGCAAAAAAATCTTTTGCATCAATGAAGTATGAATAGCAAAGGAAATTGGAGACATTAGGGTAGTTATTCAAATCAGACCTCCAATCAGGCGTTTGTCAGGTGGTGCATTATTAGCACCTGCTTGATCGTTAATTTACTGATCTTGCCTGATTTTGTGGAGTAAAATTAATTTACATAATGTAGACAAGCATTTGGTCCTGGTGTTAGGACTCACCAAGAGAACCAATTATTCGGGGTGATGGGTAAATTTAAAGAATTCAGCCATTTAAAATAAGTGACTGCATGTGGGACAAAAGTCTTGATAGCCTTTACAAAGGCTTCTTTATTTTTAATGGCACAGATATTTCAGCCTTTGCAAAAGTTGTCTGGGTCAAAAAATCGCTGCCCCAGAACACTTGGCACAAAGCTATCTGACCAAATGAGTAGAAACAGAAAAGAAGCAAAAAAAGAAATTCAGAAAAAGGTTCCAAATGCTTCTACAAATCTTACAATAGGGCTCTTTAAATTAACATCTGAAAATAGCACAATACCGAGTAGCCCTAGACACTCATGAATGTGGAATGTGGAACTCGCTGCCACAAGGAGTATTTGAGACAAATAGCATAGATGCATTTAAGGGGAATCTAGATAAGCACATGGGGGAGAAAGGGATAGAAGGATGTGCTGATAGGGTTAGATTAAAGGGATGGGAGGAGGCTTGTGTGGAGCATAAACGCTGACATAGACCAGTTTGGCCGAATGGCCTGTTTCTGTGCTGTAAATTCCATATAATTCTATTTAATGTAATTCAAGCCTAGAACCTCTGCTCCTTTCTGGGGAAATATCAGGTGTTCCAGGAGCGAGGAGTTGGAAATTGGGTCAGCATCTGGTTCCAAGTTAACGCACCTTCCTCACTACACCAGCAACTTCTGAAAAATGCTGTGAGCAGGCTTTTCTGTCACTCAACACCCCCACCCCCACCCCCTCCCCATTTCAAAGTCACTTTTGGAGGCATGTCTGACAGGATCTGGGGCCCACCAGAAATCATGCCAAATTGTGCTGTGACCAGGGTAAGTGCACCTGCTGGAAGCCAGTATATTTGCCTTACTGGGCAGCATGCTGATGCTGGATTCAAATGCCATTTGATCCAAAAGAGATCAATTGCCAATTGAATTGGGAGCATCGGCGAAGAAGGCTGCAGCTCTCCAAATCTTTAGCCAAAGCAGCCTGTTTATTCCCCCTGCCCAAACGGAGAAGCCAAGTGCTGCTCCAATGTTCTGCCAGGGTTGCAGGGTTGGTGCTCCAGTAATGCCATTACTGGTGCAGGTGCCTGACCCTAATATGCAAGTGATCCTGTCCCTGGGTTTGGGACAGGGTGGTGGCAAGGACATACAGAAGTCCTACCTTGCCACACTGCAGTGGTGTAACTACACCATCAGAATTTCTATGCTCCATTTTATGTGGGCTGGTAGTTGATGAACAGCTATTCTAACATAAATGCTGGGAAGTTACATCGATGGCTAAATGATGAAATCGGACCCTAATTTTATTATTAGAAACTGCAAACTAACAGGCACATCTGGCACCAATACAAAATCCAACCATAAAATTGGAAGGGTGCAAAACATATTGGATCTCCACCCTTTTTCAATTGGTTACACCCATTACGCATCTGTTTCTCGTGTATAATGGATTGGAAAATCGACCCTAATCACACAAGTTTTTATGCTATTTAAATATAAGGATGCAGTTTGTACATTGATATTACTTACAGGAATTTTGGCTAAATGGCAGTTATAAAATAGAATAACAACTGAAACATTACAATTTACAGCAGTTATTGAAAATATTTTTTAATTTGTTCTCAGGATGTGGTTGACCCTGGCAAGGCTGCATTTATTGCCCATCTCTAGTTGTCCCTGAGAAGGTGGTGTTGGCTCATTTCCTTGAACAGCTGCAGTCCTTGTGGTGATGGTGCTGCTATGAAGGCTTTAGGAAGGCAATTCCAGGATACTGACCCAGCAATGATGCAGAGACAGTGATATATGTGCATGATCTAGAGATGATGCTGTTCCCATGACATTGCTGCTTTTGTACTTCTCAGTGGTAGAGGTTGTAGGGAAGGGAGGTAAAAGTGATACACTCTCTCATACAGTTGCCACCTTTCCATGAGAATAGTGACAAAAGAGTTCCCCTGGTAAAAAAAAAGCTTGTGTGACTTGCTTGATTCATCGCTGGACTGAAGTTTAATTGGAAGGATTGGATGTCATAAAAGTCCATTGCTGATGTGACTTTCACCACATCAGGCAAAGCTCTCACCTGCTAGTCAAACTCCAGTAGATGGTATAACTCTGTTATAGTCTTCTTCGTGAAGTGGAAGCAACTAAGTGCTTGTTTTAAATGGGCAGGCAGCGTACACAGAATGGACCAACAAGAAAAGATGGGGAATTTATTACACAGCTCCAAAATTGTGGTGTGGCCTCAAAATGTTACAATGGAGAGGGTTGATGAGGGTGGTACAGTTGATGTTGTGTATATGGACGTTCAAAAGGCGTTCGATAAAGTATCACATAATAAACTTGTTAGCAAAATTGAAGACCATCAAATTAAAAGGCCAGTTGCTGCATGGATGCAAAATTGGCTGAGGGACAGAAAGCAGAGAGTAGTGGTGAACGGTTGTTTATCAGATGGGAGAGAAGTATACAGTGGTATCCCCAGGGGTCAATGTTGGGACCACTGCTCTTTTTGATATATGTTAATGACCTGGACTTGGGTATGGAGGACATAATTTCAAAGTTTGCAGATGACACGAAACTCGGAAAAATAGTAAAGAATGAGGAGGATAGTAACAGACTTCAGGAGGACATTGGCAGACTGGTGAAATGGGCAGATGCATGGCAGATGAAATTTAAAAGCAGAGAAGTGTGAAGTGATTCATTTTGGTAGGAAGAATGAGGAGAGGCAATATAAACTAAATGGTATGATTTTAAAGGGGGTGCATGAACAGAGAGACCTGGGGGTGTACGTAGACAAGTCTTTGAAGGTGGCAAGACAAGTTGGGAAGGCTGTTAAAAGGCATATGGGATCCTTAGCTTTATAAATAGAGGTATAAAGTACAAAAGCAAGGAAGTTATGATAAGCCTGGTTATAAAACACTGGTTAGGCCCCAGCCGGAGTAGTGTGGCCAATTCAGGGCACTACACTTTAGGAAAGATGTCAACGCCTTGGAGAGGGTGCAAAGGAGATATCTTAGAATGGTACCAGGGATGAGGGACGTCAGTTACGTGGAGAGACTAGAGAATGTGGGTTTATTCTCCATACCGTTCACCTGACGAAGGAGGAAGCCTCCGAAAGCTTGTGGAATTTAAAATAAATTTGTTGGACTATAACTTGGTGTTGTAAAATTGTTTACAATTGTCAACCCCAGTCCATCACCGGCATCTCCACATCATATTCTTCTTGGAGCAGAGAAGGTTAAAGGGAGATTTGATAGAGGTGTTCAAAATCATGAAGGGTAGAGTAAATAAGGAGAAACTGTTTCCAGTGGCAGAAGTGTCGGTAACATGAGGACACAGATTTAAGGTAATTTGCAAAAGAACCAGAGGCGACATGAGGAAAAGAAAATTTACGCAGCCAGTTGGTATGATCTGGAATGCTTTACCTGAAAGGGTGATGGAAGCAGATTCAATAATAACTTTCAAAAGGGAATTGGAAAAATACTTGAAGTGGAAACATTTGCAGGGCTATGGGGAAAGAGCAGGAGAGTGGGGCTTATTGGATAGCTCTTTCAAAGAGCCAGCACAGGCACAGTGGGTTGAATGGACTCCTTCTGTGCTGTATCATTCTATGTTTCTATGGATTCTTCTGCTGCCAAATTGCTGATGGTCTACCTGCCTGATTCCATGCTGTGTATGTGCTGGCTGCAAGGGACTACTCCCTGAGCCTTAAGATTTTCTTAATTACCAGCATATTCACTATATTTCTGCAGTATAGACTACCACTTCTCAGATTTAATATCAGTAGATATAGTATATTCGACAGTGCAGATTGAATACCAAGATCTGCAGCACCGAGTATGTCTCTCCATCCTTTGTACCAACAGGTAAAAAAATACAAGGTTTAATTTTTTTTTAAAAAGAGCTGGAAAGTCAAATCAGTGTTACAGTAAATGTAGGCATAACCATAATGTAGTTTCCACTCTGATCAGTGGTGCAGCGGGTTTGATACAACCCACCTTTAAGCTGTTGGCAGTGTGTTATCAGGTCAAAGGATATTTGACCACATATTTATTTACTTAAATTGTCTTATTTTATATTTTTTTGGTAAATATTTGTTTACTAAATACTAAATTGAGGCCTAATATCAAGAGTGGTCTTTAATGTCAATAAACCTTGATGGATATGTAAGATATATTGTGCCTTGGAAGCAGCATTGTAATTCATCCAGAAAGCAGATGGACAGATAACAGACATCTGGATTTCTACTTAGGAGCTTTAGTTGTGAAAAGTAACCGTTTTAAAGTCGTAGCTGCTGTCACTCCTACCTTCTCCTCTGATAACTTGACTCCTCTGTGACTGTTTTTAGACATGAATACAGTGGTAGTCTAAAGCCGACATGACGAGAAAAACCCACATCATTCATGCTGTGACCCTCCTCAGTAATAAACTCCAGATGCTGTGCCATTAAAGAGACACTATTCCTTTTGTCAGTGTACACATATATGTTCAAACTCTCAAAATTAAACCTACAAAGTCAAATATTTCATTATAGGCCAATTGTCACTGGGGGTTCCATTAAAGCTATAGTGCTCCCCAATTAAAATTTCCTAATGTGCAGGTAAGATAAAGAACTAATCTGTTAAAGTAAATGCTTCTTACTATTTCTATTGTGTTTTCTGCTGTACAGGTAGGAGCTAAAGTAGACTGCTTTTTAAGGATATTTTTTCTACTCCCAACTATTAGAAGGATTTTCAGATTTTTAAAGCAGATGTCAATTTTCAGGAATGTGCAGTTTCTGTACTCATACTTCTGATTTCTGCTAAATTCAGATATAGAGTCCTGGGGCAAAGTATGGCATGAGTATGCAAACTGTAAATTTCTAAACTATCCTCTTCTAGATATTTTCATAAGGTTTTTCTGGCACTGACAGCATTGAACACTTCCTTCCATTGCTGCCCTCATTCTGGGTCTGTATCATTCTGCACCAACCAATGCCTTCCTCCTCCACTGGGGTTCATAAAAATGCACTTCCAGAGCTTCCTCTGTGAACTCAAAGGCTATGGTCCCTCCTCCAGACATTGTTGACCTTACAGATGTTCTCCAAGAAAGCTAAATTTTGTTTCTCTATCCAAAAATATTTTTTGTTGTCCCTTTAAGCTGCTGATGGCCTTTAAATCTTGCAGCAGCAAGTTAGCTCACCGTCTCTTCAAATGAGAAGCTCCCAATAACTGGAGTTTCTAACATGAGTCCCTTACTATCATTATGATAATTAGGTTGACACAGGAAACTGTGACACAGTGAGCCCACTTTTCATCTGCCATTTTTACGCTTGGGATTTCACCTGAGCCAACGTGTCAGCAGACTATTCAATTTTGGGTGGTATCACATGCCAGTCGGATCATGTCTTCAGCCCCAACCACACAAACATTGTTCTCAACAGGAGTTACTAGATAACAATCATGGGCGGGATATCTGGCTGATTTCTCACCACCACACCCACCCCCCCACCGCTCTCTAGCCGAGCAATGCTGAGACCAATTGTAGTGTAACAAACATTGAATGGTTTTGAAAGTACGAGTCAGAAAGCTGAACTCTACACAAGTAAACACATCTCAGTTTTTCACTGAGAATATTTATTTCTTCAGACATTTTTTTTGACATTTGTTGACTGCTAAGTTTTTTTATTACTTTAAAACTTTGCTTCTTGCCTATGGCTTGATGTATAGTACTTCAGTTTTAAATATAAATTGGAATAAAAGGTTTATATTTTTCTATAATTAAATACAGTACATTTGTCTTAGGCTGTGGTAAAGAAAGTACAGTCTTGAGTTAAGGAGCCACTGCACATTATTATACTGAAATAAGGTTGCCAAAGAAACTGTTTATTATTTGGAAATGCTTTTCGTCACACCAAAAAAGTAAAGTTAATGTACATAATTTAACAATATGTAATTACTTTAAAGCTATGTTAATTATAATATCTTCTTCCTATTGTTTTTAGTATTTCCAAATTAAACTAATCCCTAAAATGTGAATTGGAATGTTATTGCACATTCAGGAGTACTGGGGGGGTTAAATTGGATAACCCATGAAAACGGGCGCGGGGATCGCAGTACAGGATTAACCTGTGCCCATTCATAGCGATACAGGCAGCATGTTATACTTGTTCTGCCTGCTGTTTTAAATGATTGCTGCATACAGCCAGCGCTACCTGCGCTGTTGATTGGCTGAACGCATCAGCTGGGGGCCCCGATATTGCGAGTGGCTCACGCTTCTTAAAGGCAGCTTGCACCTCTTAAAGGGGAGGTGCATTGTGGCTGCAAGAAGTGGTGGGAGTCATTTCAAAATTGAATCTGTGCTGTGACACTTTGAAAAATGGCTGTGCCTGAGAGACAGCATGGACTAAGGTTCTCTGATGATGCACTGGAGGCCTTGGTGCAAAGGTGGAGAGAAGGAGGATGTATCCTGTATCCGCAGGGGGAGTAGGAGGCCCACCAGACATATGCTGAAGAAGCAGTGGGTGGAAGCAGGGGAGGAGGTAAATGCCAGGAGTATAGATCCAAGAACGTGAATGCAGTGCAAGAAGAAGTTCAATGATTTAACACGAGTTGTCAAGGTGAGTGAGTTCAAGCATATCCTACCAACTACATCACTAGCGTCATCCACTGCTCAATTCATTACACTCCTCATCACCTACCTACCAACAATCTTTTTCAGTCCGTACTCAACCATCAAATCATATGCTTTATCTCACACTCACACAGTTAGCACTTTTGCAAGCCTCACACCCACAATTCACAGGTCACACACTATTCAACCATGACAGCCACATCAGCCAAACATCTTGCAGGACACTCACTGACACATTGCTCTCTTTCTTGCAAGAGAAGGTGGCGCATAACTGGAGGCAGCAATCGGCAGTGGCTCCATGGAACACAAACCTGCTGTCCTCTCTCAGGATGACAGCATTCCTGCTCCCACCCATGCCACTCTGCCAGTGCCCTTGCTGTTGCCTGTCAGCCAGCCAGCCCACTCTCTGTAGAGTATTGAAAAATTATCCAAGTACAGGAAACCTCCAAAAACAGGTACAAATACACCGGCAGCCAGAAGAAATAATCCAGCAACTAACCTGTAACTCCTGCATGATCTCTTTAAATAGCACTAGTGGGAGGTCCTTTATGTCCTTTAAGTCATGTTCAGCTGTGGCTAAGACAGTACGTTGGATGGAGTGTGGAGTTCCAAAATAGCAGCGGTCCCTTTAAATCAGCATTGCACACTGATTCGTGTCTTAATCTCCCTTCTCTGCATGCTGCCATGGTGCAGGCAGCAGGAGCCATAAATAGAGCGGGACAGTGCGGACAGTCACAGCGCAGACCTGATCACGGACTGAACAGAGGCAGATTATTCAGTGAAATCAAAAACAACAAAAAAGATCAAGGAGAGATGACACAGGACAGCAGGTAGGTGATTGGTTGGTGAGTATTACTGTGTTTTTTTGCTCTCTAACTTAGGGCAAGAGGTTAAACTAAGAGCTGGGAAACTATAACATGCTATAACTTTATTAAATTAGTAACTTAAACTAGATAAACGAATTAGTTAATAAAACTATAAATAAACAATTGGATAAAAACTTTAACTAATTAAATAAATAAAACAAGGTTGGATAAGGATGGCAGGGCAGGTGGTGTGTTGTGACTGCAGCATGGAGAGTTGGTGGAGACCAGTGAGATCCCAGGCAACCACATCTGCAGTAAGTGTCTGCAGCTCGAGGAACTTCGGTTCAGAGTTGCTGAGTTGGAGTCTGAGCTGCAGACATTGCGATGCATCAGGGAAGGGGAGAATTATCTGGACATTTTGATCCAGGAGGCAGTCACACCTCTTAGGTTAAGTAGTAATTTAGAGTTGGTCAATGGTCAGGGACAGGAGGATGTGACTGTGAGTCATGCAGGTATGGGAACACAAGATGTAGTGATGGAGCCTCAGCCCTTGACCTTGTCCAACAGGTATGAGGTATTTGCAACCTGTATGGGTGAGAACAAGGACTGCGGGGAGGATAGGCAAACTGACCACGGCACTGTGGTTCGGGGGCCATTCAAGTGGGGGGAGTGAAAAGGGATGTGGCAACGGTAGGGGATAGTACAGTCAGGGGATAGATACTGTTCTCTGCAGCCACAATCAGGATCCCGAAGGCTCTGTTGCCTGCCCGGTGTCAGGGTTGAGGATATCTTCTCGTGGCTGGAGCATGAGGGGGAGGATCCATTTGTCGCGGCCTACGTAGGAACCACAGGCATAGGTAGAACTAAGAATGAAGTTCTGCTGATAGAGTTTGAGGAGCGAGGGACCAAATTAAAAAGCAGAACCTCAAAATTAATAATCTCTGGATTACTACCTGAGCCACATGTAAATTGACATAGGGACAAACAGATCAGAAAGTCAAATGCATGGATCAAGGAGTAATGTTGGAAACAGGGATTTTGATTCATGGGACACTGGCACCAGTACTGGGGAAAGAGGGAGCTGTTCTGTTGGGATGGGCTCCACTTAAACTGGGCTGGGACCATTGTCCTGGTGAATTGAATAACTAGGGCTGTAGATAGGGATTTAAACTTCAAAGGGGGAGGGGTCAGGTGAGGGGAAGTTTAGAAATCTAAAGAGAAAAGTAAAGGCAATAGAGCGGTGTAGCAACTTGGGTAAAGATAAGCAGAGTACGACAGGAAGGGTCAGAGAGTTTAGCAGTAATAGTGCATCAGCAAATAAGGTCAAAGCAGGGAAAAGTGGTAAAAAGTTTTAATTAAAGGGGCTTCACCTGAATGCATGAAGCATTCGTAACAAGATAAATGAATTAGTAGCACAAATAGAGATAAATGGTTTTGATCTAATAGTCATTACAGAGACATGGTTGCAAGGTGACCAAGGTTGGGAACTAAATATTCCAGGGTACCTGACGTTTTGAAATGACAGGCAGAATAGAAAAGGAGACGGTAGCTCTGATAATAAAGGGTGACACAAGGACAGTAATGAGAAAGGATCTTGGCTCAGAAGATCAGGAAGTAGAATCAGTATTGGTGCAGATAAGAAATAATAAGGGGCAGAAAACACTGGTGGGAGTAGTTAATCGACCCCCTAACTGTAGCTATATCATTGGACAGAGTATTAGTCCAGAAACAATGGGAGCTTGTAACAAAGATAATGCAATAATTGTGGGGGACTTTAATCTTCATATAGACTGGACAAATCAAATTGGCAAAGGTAGTCTGGAGGACGAATTCATGGAATGCATTCGAGACAGTTTCCTAGAACAATACATCATGGAACCAACCAGGGAACAGGCTATTTTACATCTTGTCTTGTGTAATGAGACAGGGTTAATTAATAATCTCATAATAAAGGAATCTCTGGGGAAGAGCGATCATAATATAATAGAATTTCACATTGAGTTTGCGAGTGACACACTTATGTCTGAAACTAGAGTCTTAAACTTAAATAAAGCTATTTATATAGCGAGAGCGAGTTGGCTACGGTAGATTGGAAGATTAAAAGGTATGATGGTAGATAAGCAATGGCAAACATTTAAAGAAATATTTCAAAATTCTCAACGAATATATATTCCATTGAGAAATAAAAACTCCATGAGAAAAGTAATCCTTCTGTGGCTAACTAAAGAAGTTAAGGATAGTATTAGATTAAAAGAAGAGGCTTATAATGTTGGGAAGAAATGTAGTAAGCCTAAGGATTGGAGGGGGATTGGTGGTGATTTTAGAAACCAGCAAATGATGACCAAACAATTGATAAAAAGGGAGAAAATAGAATATGAGAGTAAACTAGCAAGAAATATAAAAACAGATTGTAAGAGCTTCTACAAGTATGTAAAAAGGAAGAGAGTCGCAAAAGTAAATTGAACCAATCATCCGATAAAACCAGGTAACCTTTGTTCCCACTTTCCTCTCCTTGTGAATTTTCCACTCTCCATTTTTCAAAGTCACGTTCATTTTCATCCTTTTTAGAGAAGCCGGTCAGAACAAGAACATGCATCATCAGTGATCATATATCAGTCTTTCTGCCTTGTCTAAGTTGCTCAGAGAAACTCCAAATAGCAGCTCTCGGTTAAGTTTTTTAAAATTCATTCATGGGATGTGGGCGTCGCTGGCAAGGCCAGCATTTATTGCCCATCCCTAATTGCCCTTGAGAAGGTGGTGGTGAGCCGCCTTCTTGAACCGCTGCAGTCCGTGTGGTGAAGGTTCTCCCACACTGCTGTTAGGAAGGGAGTTCCAGGATTTTGACCCAGCGATGATGAAGGAACGGCGATATATTTCCAAGTCGGAATGGTGTGTGACTTGGAGGGTAACGTGCAGGTGGTGTTGTTCCCATGTGCCTGCTGCTCTTGTCCTTCTAGGTGGTAGAGGTCACGGGTTTGGGAGGTGCTATCAAAGAAGCACTGACGAGTTGCTGCAGTGCACCCTGTGGATGGTACATACTGCGGCCACTGTACGCCGGTGGTGAAGGGAGTGAATGTTTAGGGTGGTGGATGGGGTGCCAATCAAGCGGGCTGCTTTGTCCTGGGTGGTGTCGAGCTTCTTGAGTGTTGTTGGAGCTGTACTCATCCAGGCAAGTGGAGAGTATTTTGGGATCATTGATCCCCAGCTTGCTGCAAAATTGTTTCCCTACGTAGAAACCAAACCAGACTGCCTCTCCAGCCCTTAGAGGCTGAGGCAGGAGAAATTATAATGGGGAATAAGGAAATGGCAGAGACGTTAAACAAATATTTTGTATCGGTCTTCACAGTAGAAGACACAAAAAGCAAACCAGAAATAATGGGGAACCAAGGGGCTAATGAAAGTAATGAACTTAAAGTAATTAATAGCAGTAGAGAAAAAGTACTAGAGAAACTAATGGGACTAAAAGCCAACAAATCCCCTGGACCTGATGGCCTACATCCTAGGGTTCTAAAAAAAATAGGCTGCAGAGATAGTGGGTGCATTGATTGTGCTCTTCCAAAATTCCCTAGATTCTAGAATGGTCCCAGCGAATTGATCGGTAGAAAATGTAACACCACTATTCACGAAAGGTAACAGGGCACTTAGAAAATCATAACATGGTTAGCAGAGTCAACATGGTTTTATGAAAGGCAAACCGTGTTTGACAAATTTATTCCAGTTTTTAGAGGGTGTAACTAGCACAGTCGATGAATGGGAACCAGTGGATGTAGTATATTTGGATTTTTAAAAGGCATTCGATGAGGTGCCTCATAAAGGGTTGTTACGCAAGATAAGGGCTCATGGGCTTGGGGGTAATATATTAGCATGGATAGAGGATTGGTTAACACAGAAACCAGAGAGTAGGGATAAACAGGTCATTTTCAGGTCGGCAGGCTGTAACTAGTGGAACGCCGCAAGGATCAGTGCTTGGGGCTCAGCTATTTACAATCTATATTCATGACTTAGATGAAGGGACTGAATGTAATGTATCCAAGTTTGCTGATGATACAAAGCTAAGTGGGAAAGTATGCTGTGAGGAGAACACAAAGAGCCTGCAAAGGGATATAGACGGTTGTGAGAGGTCTTGAAGGTGGCAGATGTAGTGTAATGTGGGGAAAAATGAGATTATTCACTTTGGTAGGAAGAATAGAAAAAAAGAATATTTTTAAAATGGTGAGCAACTATTAAATGTTGGTGTTCAGAGAGATTTGGGTGTTCTCATACAAGGAACACAGGAAGTTAGCATGCAGGTACAGCAAGTAATTAGGAAGGCAAATGGCATGTTGGCCTTTATTGCAACGGGGGTTGGAGCACAAGAGTAAGGAAGTCTTGCTACAACTGTACAGGGCTTTGGTGAGACCACACCTGGTGTGCTGTGTACAGTTTTGGACTCCTTATCTAAGGAAGGATATACTTGCCTTAGAGGCGGTGCAATGAAGGTTCACTAGATGGATTCCTGGGATGAGAGGGTTGACCTATGAGGAGAGATTGAGTAGAATGCGCCCATACTCTCGAGTTTAGAAGAATGAGAGGCGATCTCATTGAAACATATAAGATTCTGAGAGGGCTTGACAAGATAGATGCTGAGAGGTTGCTTCCCCTGGCTGGAGAGTCTAGAACTAGGGGGCATAGTCTCAGGAAAAGGGGTCAGTCGTTTAAGACTGAGATGGGGAGGAATTTCTTCACTCAGAGGGTTGTGAATCTTTGGAATTCTCAACCCCAGAGGGCTGTGGATGCTGAGTCGTTGAGTATATTCAGGCTGAGATAGATAGATTTTTGGACTCTAGGGGAATCAAGGGATATGGGGATTGGGTGGGAAAGTGGAGTTGAGATCGAAGATCTTATCAAGTGGCAGAGCAGGCTCGAGGGACCATATGGCCTACTCCTGCTCCTATTTCTCATGTTCTTATTTTCTGCCAGTGATTGTTAGGTGCGCACGCAAACCCCTTTACCAAGACAGCGTCCCGCGTGTTTCCCGTCGGCAGTGTACACACGCATACCGGACCCCATTTTCGAGGCTTAGTCGGCCGCGTTGCGCCTAAAAAACAGGCACTAAACAGCTCAATTTCACCCGCATTGTATTTTAAACTGTTGTCCGTTCCCGGAAACCCATGGAACCCATCCTGGAAACAATTCAGGAGATTTTCCAACTAAGTGGAGATTCTTTTTTGGTATTACAACTACAGAATATTTAAACATAATATTTCTCCTGAGTTTTTAAGTTTTTTTTCTGCTGGTTTTATGAATTTATAAGTATAGCCATGCAATAACTCTCCTTGTGTAACTAATGTAATGTATGTAAAGCTTAGGTTTTAGGTCCAGTTCTTTTTTCCTTACAGCAAGGCTGCATTATCACTTTGATCATTAGTCTAGATGTTTTACAACATAAGTACTGATTTGGTTGTATTTCTGTGGCTGTTTACTTACATTTCTCATTACAAACACAGAAAGCAGTTGATCGTCATTTTGAAATCATACTTATGAAAAATTGTAATGATTGTTCTGAGTTAGTATTGTCCAATAGAAATTGCTGACTAGCCATAGGTATGGTTACTGTGACACAATTTTAGCGACATGCACTAATTTTAGTAGAAAACACCTTACGCACAATACAGGTAAATGTACTTATGTGTCTATTTACTTAAACACTTTGCACCACTCAGAGCAAAACTTTGCAGTCTTTTTCAACAAATATGGAATCTGGCATGATTTTATCAGACACAACATATCTTAGTACAGCTTCTAGGTAGGGCTGTCAATTAATTGCAGTTAACTCTTGCGATTAACACATCAATTTTTTTGGCGATTAATGTTACCCTGAGAGGAGGCAGCAGAGCGAGATTGGGATACAGGGAGGGATAGGCTGAGAGAGGAGGCAGACAGAACGAGGGCGGGAATGGGAAACAGGAAGGGAAAGCCTGAGAGTTGAAGCCGCAGATCGAGGACAGAAACGGGATACGGGAAGAGAAAGCCTGAGAGAGGAGGCAGCAGAGCGAGGGCGGAAACGGGATACGGGAAAGGAAAGCCTGAGAGAGGAGTCTGCAGGGCAAGGCCTGGAACACGATACGGGAAGAGAAAGCCTGAGAGAGGAGTCTGCAGGGCGGGTACGGGATACAGGAAGGGAAAGTCTGAGGGAGGAGTCTGCAGGGCGGGTACGGGATACGGGATGGGAAAGCCTGAGGGAGGAGGCAGCAGAGCGAGGGTGGAAATGGGATACGGGAAGGGAAAGCCTGAGAAAGGAGTCTGCAGGGTGAGGGCGGGTACGGGATATGGGAAGGGAAAGCCTGAGAGAGGAGTCTGCAGGGCGAGGGTGGGTACGGAATATGGGAAGGGAAAGCCTGAGAGAAGAGGCAGCAGTGTGAGGGCATGATCTGGAAAACCTGAGCCATTTAGAAGCAGAGTTCAGGGTTGAGCAGGATGCCATCCATTCAGTTACACCAAACATTCTACTCAGGAACTGATTATTTTTACCAAAGGTTGGGAATAACTTGAAAAGTAGCTTTCCATTACTTTTCCTTTAGTTTTCAGGTAAGAGAACCCCTGACTGTCTTTGTATTACACTCTTAATTCTAACATGCATGACCACCAATGCTCCTTGTACTCATTATTCAAGCTTATAATCAACCTTTGTCGCAGACAAATCATCCCCCTCCTAACAGTAAAGACAAGGCCGACATATTGGAACACAGAACAAAACAGACACCAATATAACCAACATAGCAGCCAGAAACGATTATAGTAAAGATGACATGTAAAGATTTAGCAATGCTGGTGACAACAGTATCAATTAAATATACAATTAAAACTATGCTTAATTTGAGATTAAAATTT
Organism: Heptranchias perlo; assembly: GCF_035084215.1. NCBI lineage: Eukaryota > Metazoa > Chordata > Chondrichthyes > Hexanchiformes > Hexanchidae > Heptranchias > Heptranchias perlo. The sequence goes on from NC_090328.1 coordinate 82,829,996, forward strand.
TTAATCGTGAGATTAAGTGCAATTAATTTTTTTAGTCGGTTAACAGCCCTACTTCTAATTTTGTTCGGCAGTTGCGAGCGGTACTTGACTTCATCAGAGTGATTGCTGAGAATGTCGACTCACACAAAGAGACACTCCAGATCCGCCACTGCTCTCCGTCCAGAATGCGGTTAGATGCTGCTTGCCCTTTGCCATGTGATGTGCCTGGTTGGAGCTACTGGTTATTGGTTGGGCTTATTTTCTTCTGCTGGCCTCGAGTGGTTATTCTGATTGGTTGAGCTGTCCACAGTGACAGCTCCACTTTCCATACATGGTGCTGAATTCCAACGTTTTTATCCGTGTTACACACCATTTTTGCAGATAACCAATAAGCAATAACCAAGGAAGTAAAGCACACACAACGTTCAAAAAACACTCACACACTCTGTTTTCCATCTTACCATTCTACCAACAAATGTACAAAAAGTTTAAAGTACACATGCATATGCTCTGCAAATATGAATATTGAGATCAGATGTCCAACGATAGTGTCTATTACTCATTTTTTATTTACTAATCAAAAATGCAATTATCTACATCTGGATTCCCAATTAGCCACATGTGGCTAGTGGCTAATGTATTGGGCAACACTGTTCTAAATGGTACAAGTGATTGTTTTTTGGGAGTGTACATTTGAGAGAGTGTAGCATTGCTTATGTTGAAATCGGTTCATCTGTTATCAGTGTATCTGGATAAGTGATGCCAATTTCTGACCACATCAAAGGGTTATATTTAATTACTGTAACTAATATGCTGAAGGGCTTAGTGTTCTTTTGTTTTATTCACAACAGTATTATTCCTTATGTTTTCAGTTTTCTTTGGATAATATTTGACTTGAAGTTCGACCAATTCTCTTGTATAACTTTTAATTTACTGTTGTTAAAAATGTCTTTGATTTTACCTTTTTATTTGTTTAGCTTTTAACTATTGTAGCATGCGATTGTATGTACTCTACATATGTCTAGACTAATCTTGTCTACGGATTATGTGTTTTCAGCAGTAATTAAAGCTTTTGGTACACAAGGCTTTGACTTCAGATCATCCCAGTTGATGAAGATTTCAATACTTACAAAGACACAAAGAAAGATCCTAAAATTAACATTATTGCATCAGCTCTCCATCAAGTGACACTTACCAATAACCTGCTCACTTATACTCAGTTTGGGTTTTGCCAGAAGCAGTTAGCTCCAAATGTTATTACAGCCTTGATCCAGACACGGAGGCAAGAACTAAATGACAGAGGGCAGAGGAACAATGAGAGTAGCTGCTATTGACATCAAAGCAGCATTCCACTGAGTATAGCACCAAGGATCCCAGAAAACTTGTGGTCAATGAGGGTCAAAGAGAAAACCCTCCAGTAGTTGGAGTCATCCTTGACACACAGGACGTTTAAGATGGTTGTCAGAGGCCAACCCGAAGACATTGCTGCCTGAAGTCCCTCAGGGCATTAACCTCGGCCCAACCATTTTCAGCTGCTTCATCAATGACCTTACCTCCATCATAAGGTCAGGAGTGGGGCTATGCTTCGACAATTCCAGTGTTCAGCTCCATTCACAACTCATCTGACAATGAAGCAATCCATGCAGGCCTACAGCAGCACTTGGACAACATCCAGACTTGGGCTGACAAGTGGTAGGTAACATTTCTGCCAGGTAAGTGTCTAATAATGGCCATCTTCAACAAAAAAAAAGCCCAACCATCTCTTCCTCACATTCAATGGCACCACCATTGCTAAGTCCCCACCATCAACATCTTTAGGGTTAACATTGACCAGAAGCTTAACTTGAGCAACCACGGATTTTTGAGGTTGTATTGTCTAGTCTCACGATGAATGTGGCAGCAAACATTGGGCAGTGGCTGGGTGCTCTGCAATGAGTGGTTCACCTCTTCACCACTCAAAGCCTCTCTATCATCTATAAGGCTGAAGTCAGCCATGTGATAAAATATTCACCATTTGCCTGGATGGGTGCAGCTACACTGAAGAAGTTCAACACTATCCAGAATAAACAAAATCACTTAATCGGCACACCTACCACTGAACTCTATATCTACCCCTTCGCCACCATTGAGTTTTGCTGCTTCTATCAGGTGACTGTTCATCAGTCCTCAGACAGGGTCTCAGTGCTACACCACAGTTTCAGCCAAGACTATGTGATAAAGTCCATTATGGGGCTTGAATCTAAAACTTCCTGACTCAAGCTGAAGAATTAAATTTTATGGGGGCTTTTGAAGGTAGAGTTAGCACGGCAGAGGGGTTTAGGGAGAACGTTCCAGGGTGTAGGATCGAGACTGCTGAAGGCTCTGCCATGAAAGGTGGGGTAGAGGGAGAGGGTAATTACCTGGAGGCCAGTGTTGGAATATAGTTGGGCACAAGCTAGGACATAGAGCTGGAGAAAGTTACAGATATAGGGTGGGGCAGGACCATGGAGGGATTTATATTTGAGGATGAAGAGTTTGAATTTGATATGTTTGGAAATGGTGAACTAGTAGAAGTCTGCAAGGACTGGGGGACTTAGAACGGGATAGGTTATGGGTGATGAAATTTAGGATAAGTTGGAGTTTATGTAGAGTAGTGATTAGGAGGCTAGGGAGGAAAGTGTTGCAGAAGACAAATCTGGGGGTGACTGAAGTGTGGATAAGGGTTTCAGCATAAGGGTGATGTAAGGGCAGAGGCAGGCTTGTTGCAGAGATGGAAGTAAGAGGTCTTGGTGATGTAAATGGTTGAATAAGACATTGAGCTGATATACCATTGGCCTTAGTCTAAGGGTGTAGCTGGGGAGGGGACGGAGTCCAGGATAGGTGCATGGGGTTTTTGGCGGACAGAGGTGAATAACCTCAGGTAAGGTAAGACGTCCAAGAAGATAAAACTATGCAAAATATTTCTTGAGTACCAGAAGATAACTAAGTGGGAGCACCATCATCACAAGGACTGCAACAGTTCTAGAAGGCCACCATCGTCTCGAAGCAACTAGGCATTAGCAATAAATGCGACCTTTCCAGCGTTGCTAACATCCTGAGAACAAATAAAAAAACTAAGTACAAAGTCAAAGTATACAATCAATATTATTTAACTCTGAGTTGCTGTATTTCACAGATACTATCTTATGGTCCCATCAGAACGAAAACTACAGTGTGCCATACAGTATTTGATCTTTGCCTTACTTATCTTGTAATTTTCAATCTTATTCTTTTTCTTCCCTCCCAGTTCTTTTCTCTGCTTCTTTCCTAACGGTGCTGATTCATGCTTGGTACATAGCCCAAGGTGTCAGGTACCCTCCCATATCTCACCCAAGTGACATTCTTCATTGTGAGACTCGACAATACAACCTCAAAAATCCGTGGTTGTTCCGGCAGATCAAGTCCAGCAGAAGTCTGCCAGAACAGACACAAACTTGACTGGGACCCAGCCTTGCAGTGATATTTCCAGAGCCTCCATCTGTTCCTACAGAGCCATCAATGGAATGGGGTGAGGCATCAGGGATGGAGACTTCCTCAGTAGGGAGTTCCTGCTTTTAGCTCTTCAGTCAAGACTTGGCACAGTATCGATGAACCAGATCTTACCAGGCATACCTGACCAAAGGAGGAAGATTTGGGGCCCTAGTTACCCAGTGGGTAACTTTCATTCTAATTCTTAACCAAATATTCTTCCAGCTCTTTTTTAAAAAGATGTTAAGCAATAAAACCTCAACTCCCTTTCAAGAGAGTTTATTCCTTATGTCGGCTATTCTTTGATCAAAAAAAAATCTTTGAATTTCCATTCTCACTTGCGGCTTACCAATTTTATTCTCAGATCCTTTAGTTCTGTGATCACAGTTTAAGTTAATTAACCTACTTTACACCTATATTATCCATGCTTTTCATCATTTTATAGGCTAATAGAAAATAAGTGTTAAAAGAACTACTGTGTAAAAAAAAAGGTTCTCTTGTATCGTGCAAAAGAGTGGTAGTTCTATCGAATCATTCATTGACAGATGTCAATATTTATATCCACATTGATCCATAAGACATTCGATGGGGCGGTACACCAGCGGTATCGGGATCGACCGCCTGTTATACATCCCACTCGATTTTCTTTTCCATTGAGTCAATAATTGTTTAAATTTCTCTGTGCTTCTCAAGACAATACACATTAAACATTTTGTCCCTAAAATTCCAAGCAGTTTCTTGCTTGTCTTTAGTGCAAAATTGGAGCAAGTACTTTCTATCATCAGCAAATTGGGGCAGAAGGCATTTCTACCGAGTCTCCGGTCTAAAATTGATCCCCCCCAAATTTCTATTTGGCCCTTCCCATAATTCACACACTGAGTCCCCAGCCACCAAATAAGAATTTATTGTATTGAGGGCTAGAGGTGCTGTAGCCCTGAATTCTCTGGTTTCACATTCACAATACACAAGGGATAAGTTAGAATGAGAGATATAAGACACAGTGCTTGCCAGGATCTGCTGAAACTGGCAAAAGTGAGGAGTTTTTAAGCCTGAAAGTTTTTGAACGTTTGAGTAGTGATTACTGCAGCTGGAAACGACATTTTGGAGAAGTTCATTTTTGCATTCAACCTAGACTGCAGTGGGAGTGCAAGACCAGCAGGAGATTTTGCACCCCCATCCACAGAGAGGTCTTCTCAAGTGCAGGTATGGCAATTCCAATGGGCATAACTTTGTCCATCATTATGATGGAGGAGGAGGAACAGGAGAGGATGGAAGAATGGAGAGCATGGCAGCATTAAAGGAGGATGCATCCACCAGATATTACCCCCCACCCAATGAAAATGCAGGCAACATAGGACCGAAAAGGACCTTGGTGAGGAGATGTATATTAAAAGAGTGCACTTCACCAAAGAGGTAAGAGGGAGCTTTACCACCGACTGTATGAGGACCAACAGCCAAATTCATCTGCTGGCACTGTTCAGTCTGTGACTATGAAGGCAATGACTGCACTCAACTTTTATGGCACTGGGTCATTTCACGCAATTGTGGGGGACCGCCGTAATATCAGTCAGGCTGCAGTACAGGCATGTATTCGTCAGGTGACTGACGCACTTTACAGGACAGCTGGGGAATGCATCCAGTTTGGTATCACAGCGAGGGAGCAACGAAATAGAGCCATATAGTTTTATGGGGCTGCTGGCGTAAGTTGCTTTGTGAGCTCTTCCAGTCACTCCCTTCAACTTCCTCATTAGAAAGGGTTTCTGCTCCCTGAATGTACAGATTGTGTGTGACAACATATAGTGGATCCTGCACGTCAATACAAGATTTGCCGGAAATTGTCAGGATGCATTCATCTTTTGGAATTTGACCCTCCTTGAACTCTTCGAGAGAAAAAAATCATGTTATCAGATGGTTTATGGGTGACCTGTGCTCATGGTTATTGACCACACTCAGTGAACCGAACAGCAGCACAGGAGTGCTACATTGAGGTACATCCGTCTACCACATTGGTCAGTGAGAGGACCATTCAAGTCTTAAAGTAGCATCTTCACTCGTGGATTGGGAGGGGCTCTGAGGTATTCTCTAGTCTGCATGCCCCCCCCCTCCCACACAATGGAAAATGTATTTAACTGCTGCCATCCATCATTTTAGCAGAGATCTTAGTATCACTGACTATTTACTGGGCAAACTATGATCAGATAAGAGAATTGCAGTATTACCAATGCTCTACGTAGAGGATGTTCTCCAGGTGTCATAGCTACAGTCGCAATCATTGACCAATGCCAGTGATGTGGGAACTTGATCAACCCTGGTGATCTCCCTACTAACAAATTATCCAATAACAGCAAAAATAATGGACCAGAATTTGCTATAGCAGGGCATCTAACGGCATCTGCCATTCATTAGACTTGCCCTTCAGCTCAAAAAATTTTGCCCACAAAGTTGCTGAAAGTGCGAGCTAATAACGGTGCAGTGAGGGAAACAGGGCATCTGGGACCTGAGTGAACAGGGCAACAGGAATAGGGTATCTCCTTAACCAATTAGATTTATGGATTGGGAAATGAACAGTGGAAGGACTGAGAAGGAGGGTAAATTAAAGGGAGTGAATTCAATGTCAAATCAGGTACAGATAGAGAAATAAAGCAAGGGAAAGAAAGATTGGATTAAGAGAGAGATAAAAAAAGAGACAGAAGGAAAAAGTAAGAAAAATTTTTTAAAATTTAAAATTTGACATTTTTAAAATCGCCCCGAAAAATTAAAAACCTGAAGGAATGAGACTCCACATTTGTAATTTTCAGTGCCAGAGAAGTTGATTGGCAGTAAATAACAATTATTACATTGTTAAAAGGGTACTTATGCTCCTAATTACTAGCCCTAAATATCTGCAGCGGATTTAGTTCGTACTACTGCACAATTACAGCAACTTCATGACATTCAATGCATGTCAATGGTGAGGCAGACAGCGAAATGCCGTTTTTGCGAAGCTAATGGTGGAGCGATGCAACTCGGACAGCAACTTTTGGGTATAAGGATTTAACCACACGGCGGCTCCTCGTCTGAAGTTGCTGTACGATTTACACATAAATAATGGTGAGCGCCATTAGCCGCACTGTTATTTTAACAGCAAATTCTGGCTCATTGGCTTTCAAAATCCTTGTACTTTTGGAAATATACAACTGACAGTTGATTGCTGAGTTTGCAAAGTTACATTTCCAGGCTGCTCTAATGTTTTGGTAAATGCACAGCATTATCTGATTCCAAAGAAATTAAGGGGGAAAAATCAATTCAAGGTCAAGAAGATCACGAATATAATTCATTTATAGCCCATTCTATTTGTTTTATGATTCATAAAATAATGAACATTTCCCCCCCCCCCCTTACAACATGAAGGATATTACAGTGTGTGTAACGGAACTTTCAAGCAGTCACAGTTACACAAGTATACACATAGGACTGAAATGCATCAGTTAAAGCTGCTAGTGTCAAACCTAATGATTTTGAAAAATAGATCTACACTACTAAGTGCATAGAGACATTGAGTGTTATTGATGTATTTTTAAAATGGTATATGAATCATGTATCAGTCCTACTAATACAGTAAACGAGTAATAGCTGTTACTGAATATTAACTCTGAAAGATTTCAAAGTACTGAGTTTTCTTTGAGCTGTCGTATTTTTTTTGTTTTACATTTTATTCATATTTTCACATTCCAATGATTACTTACTAGAATGCTAAGCCTGCTAATAAAATGCTTTTCTACTCACAATATAATTTTCCATTAGCCAGTGTCTATTCTCATGACATTTGAACTTTTAAAAAAAAAATGATATGTAGAATCTTCCACATTTGTGTTGTAGTATCTGTCTAAAAATTCCTCACTCGTGTAGTTGATCTTAGGTCTGAAATGTTGAGACATTTGGCCCTCCTTGATCACACAGCAGTGTGCCAATCAACTATCCATTAGTCACACCATGTATGTCTCTTTGGTGTAAAAAGTTTTCAAACCAGACAGTAAATCTTCAGATTGCATACTTCAAACAAACAGTTGCATTCAAACAGATATTCACTGGAGGCACTGATTTGAACTATTTAGAATGCATTCCAGGTTAAGTGTTAACAGCAGGAAAACTGTTGTACTGTAATAGTGAAAATAAGTTTAACGGTATTAGTTTAATGATGCATTGTTAGCATGCTTGAGCAATACCTCTTTGGTGTAACATGTTCAATGGCAGCAAAGCTCATAAGACAGGTTATAAACAGTAAAAAAAATGCAGATTCAGGAACTCTGAAACAAAAATAGAAAATGCTGGAAACAGCCAGCAGGTCAGGGAGCATCTGTGGAGAGAACAGAGGAATTGGCGTCTCAGGTGTGGACCCTTTTTTACAAAGGGTTCATCGGAAAACATAAAGCTGGATCAAATTTTGGCTTATCCACAGCTCAATGTCAAACAGGCAGTTGGAGGAGTGCCGAGTGGATGATCCATCTCGGCCTCCTCCCGATATCCCCACCATCACAGAAGCCAGTCTTCAGCCAATTCGATTCACTCCACGTGATATCAAGAAACGGCTGAGTGCACTGGATACAACAAAGGTTATGGGCCCCAACAACATCCCAGCTGTAGTGCTGAAGACTTGTGCTCCAGAACGAGCTGCGCCTCTAGCCAAGCTGTTCCAGTACAGTTACAACACTGGCATCTACCCGACAATGTGGAAAATTGCCTAGGTATGTCCTGTCCACAAAAAGCAGGACAAATCCAATCCGGCCAATTACCGCCCCATCAGTCTACTCTCAATCATCAGCAAAGTGATGGAAGGTGTCGTCGACAGTGCTATCAAGCAGCACTTACTCACCAATAACCTGCTCACCGATGCTCAGTTTGGGTTCCGGCAGGACCACTCAGCTCCAGACCTCGTTACAGCCTTGGTCCAAACATGGACAAAAGAGCTGAATTCCAGAGGTGAGGTGAGAGTGACTGCCCTTGACATCAAGGCAGCATTTGACCGAGTGTAGCACCAAGGAGCCCTAGTAAAATTGAAGTCAATGGGAATCAGGGGGAAAACTCTCCAGTGGCTGGAGTCATACCTGGCACAAATGAAGATGGTAGTGGTTGTTGGTGGCCAATCATCTCAGCCCCAGGACATTGCTGCAGGAGTTCCTCAAGGCAGTGTCCTAGGCCCAACCATCTTCTGCTGCTTCATCAATGACCTTCCCTCCATCATAAGGTCAGGAATGGTGATGTTCGCTGATGATTGCACAGTGTTCAGTTCCATTCGCAACTCCTCAGATAATGAAGAAGTCTGAGCCTGCATGGAGCAAGACCTGGACAACATCCAGGCTTGGGCTGATAAGTGGCAAGTAACATTTGCGCCAGACAAGTGCCAAGCAATGACCATCTCCAACAAGAGAGAGTCTAACCACCTCCCCTTGACATTCAACGGCATTACCATCACCAAATCCCCCAGCATCAACATCCTGGGGGTCACCATTGACCAGAAACTTAACTGGACCAGCCATATAAATATTGTGGCTACACGAGCAGGCCAGAGGCTGGGCATTCTGCGGCGAATGACTCACCTCATGCCTCCCCAAAGCCTTTCCACCATCTACAAGGCACAAGTCAGGAGTGTAATGGAATACTCTCCACTTGCCTGGATGAGTGCAGCTCCAACAACACTCAAGAAGCTCGACACCATCCAGGACAAAGCAGCCCGCTTGATTGGCACCCCATCCACCACCCTAAACATTCACTCCCTTCACCACTGCAGTGTGTACCATCCACAGGATGCACTGCAGCAACTCGTCAAGGCTTCTTCGACAGCACCTCCCAAACCCGCGACCTCTACCACCTAGAAGGACAAGAGCAGCAGGTACATGGGAACAACACCACCTGCACGTTCCCCTCCAAGTCACACACCATCCTGACTTGGAAATATATCGCCGTTCCTTCATCGTCGCTGGGTCAAAATCCTGGAACTCCCTTCCTAACAGCACTGTGGGAGAACCTTCACCACACGGACTGCAGCGGTTCAAGAAGGTGGCTCACCACCACCTTCTCAAGGGCAATTAGGGATGGGCAATAAATGCCGGCCTCGCCAGCAATGCCCACATCCCATGAACGAATAAAAAAAAAATCGGGGGCAGTGAGGTGAAGCTGGCAGACATAGTTTGGCTGAAAAAAACAGTGAAGGAAAATTAATTTTCATATATAATCCGTAGTGCACCAAAAGAACTTTTCAACATACACAGATAATGTATACATTAATAAACTTGTGGGCGTGTAATTGGCAAATCAATTTCAATATAGATAAGTGTGAGGTGGTGCATTTTGTTAAGAAGAATAAAGGGGCCACATACTGCTTGGATAATAATAGTCTAAATGGGTTGGAGGAGCAAAGGGATCTAGGGGTGCAGATACACAAATCACTAAAAGTAGTGACGCAGGTTAATAAAGCCATAAAAAAGGCAAATCAAGCACTAGGGTTCATTTCTAGAGGGATAGAATTGAAAAGCAGAGAAGTTATGTTAAATTGTATAGAACCTTGGTTAGGCCACACTTGGAGTATTGTGCGCAGTTCTGGTCTCCATATTATAGAAAGGATAAGGAGGCACTGGAGAGGGTGCAAAAAAGATTTGCAAGGATGATACCAGAACTGAGCTGATATCCCTATCAGGAAGGGCTGAACAGGTTGAGGCCCTTTTCTCTGGAAAAGAGAAGGCTGAGGGGGTGAGGTCTTTAAGATAAATATAGGGTTTGATAGGGTAGATGTAGAGAAAATGTTTCCACTTGTGGGGGAGTCCAAAAATAGAGGTCATAAATATAAAATAGTCACTAATAAATCCAATAGGAAATTCAGGAGAAACTTCTTTATGGAAAGAGTGGTAAGAATGTGGAACTCGCACCATAAGAAGTAGTTGAGGCAAATAGCATAGATGTATTTAAGGAGAAGCTAGATAAGCACATGAGGGAGAAAGGAATAGAAGGGTATGATGATAGGGTTAGATGAAGTAGGGAGGGAGGAGGCTTGTGTGGAACATAAACGCAGGCATCGACCAGTTGGGCCAAATGACATGTTTCTGTGTTGTAGTTTCAATGTAAAGGGGCATAAATTCATTAGCATCCGAAATCAGCCATGATCCATGCAGCACTCAGCCAAAGCGCGCCAGAATGGAGAGGCTCGAGGACCATCCTAAATTTGTCCACGGGCCTCATCATAATTGCGGTGAGCAGCAGGCATCAATTGGACAACCCAATGCAGCCCGCAGGATCAGGCCCTTTGAATTTCAGCCAGCTCGGATGCCGGCCAAGGTGCACATGTGACTCCGGGTGGAGGGAGTCGGTCAGGAGGCGGGAAGGCGTGCACTGGCAGCAGCCACAGTATTAATGTGCAGGCAGGAGGAGAACTCTTGCTCCTCCAGGCTCCAAGTTAGGATAAGTTAATAAAATGTACCTGCAGGCTTCTTCCCCGGCCTCCAGCGATCCCTTCAAAGTCCACTGGTTAGGCCGCTGTAGAGCCTGAATAAGTAGTTGGATCTTGCAGCAACGCAAACTCCGACAATTTTTCATCAATTTTGGGACCGAGTCTGGAAATAGGCGCCAGAGTTGGAGAAACTCAGAGTTCTTAGAGGATTGTAGGGCTGGAGGAGGTTACAGAGATAGGGAGGGGTGAGGCCACGGAAGCATTTGAACACAAGGATGAGAATTTTAAAATCAAGGCGTTGGAGGAGCCAATGTAGGTCAGTGAGCACAGGGGTGATGGGCGAAAGGGACTTGGTGTGAGTTAGGATACGGGCAGCAGAGTTTTGGAAGAGTTTATAGAGGGTGGAAGATGGGAGACTGGCCAGGTGAGCATTGGAATAGTTGAGTCTGGAGGTAACAAAGGCATGGACGAGGGTTTCAGCAGCAGATGGGCTGAGGTAGGGGTAGAGACAGGCAATATTACGTAGATGGAAGTCGGTGATCTTTCTGATGGAGAGGATATGGGGTAGGAAGCTCAGCTCAAGGTCAAATAGGATGCCAAGATTGCAGACAAATTTGTTAAGCCTGATACAATGGCCAGGGAGGGGGATGGAATCAATGGCTAGGGCACGGAGTTTGTGATGGTGATCGAAAACTATGGTTTCGGTCTTCCTAATGTTTAATTGGAAGAAATTGCCGCTCATTAGGGACTGGATGTCGGACAAGCAGTCTGACAATACAAAGGCAGTGGAGGGGTCGTGAGTGGTGGTGGTAAGGTAGAGCTGGGTATCTTCTGCGTACATGTGGATCCTGTGTTTTCGGATGATATCGCCGAGAGTCAGCATGTCGATGAGAAATAGGAGGGGTCAAGGATAGATCTTTGGGGGACTCCAAAGGTTACGGTGTGGGGGCGGGAAGAGAAGCCATTGCAGGAGATTGTCTGGGTTTGACTGGATAGGTAAGAGTGGAACCATGCGAGGGCAGTCCCACCCAGCTGTACAATGGAAGAGAGGCATTGGAGGAGGATGGTGTGGTCAACTGTGACAAAGGCTGCAGACAGGTCAAGAACGATTAGGAGGGATAGTGGACCACGGCTGCAATCACATTGGATATCATTTGTGACATTGATGAGTGCCATCTCAGTGCTGGGGCAGGAGCGAAAACCTGATTGGAGATGTTCAAACATGGAGTTGCGGGAAAGGTGGGCACGGATTTGAGAGTTGACAACACATTCAAGAAGTTTAGGGAGGAAAGGGAGGTTGGAGATGGGGCAGTAGTTTGCAAGGACAGAGGGGTCAAGGGTAGGGTTTTTGAGACAGCGGTTGATGAAGGCAGATTTGAAGGGGAGGGGGACAGTACCTGGGGAGGAGAGGGAACCGTTTACAATATCAGCTAGCATGGAAGCCAGGAAGGGAAGATTGGTGGTCAGCAGTTTAGTGGGAAAGTAGGTGATTATTTACAAGTTTCATTAAGTAAAAATTAATACAATATTTCAGAATGTTAGTTTATTCACCTATATGAAAAGTCACGATTTTAGTCCCATCATTTGTACAAATCAATAATATGACTCAATATGTTTGGAAAAGGGGTAACTGAATTCAACATGTGGAATCTTGTATCTAGTGAAGAACCATTCCCATAATTAAGATAAGATGTTATTGTGTTTACTGTAACTGTGCGACAACCTTACTTGAAAGAAGTATTTAATCTTTGAAGTACTGTGCATGTTTGTACATGAATCAAAATGTAGCAGTACAGTAAGAATTTCCTATGAAGTACATTGCAATTTAACAGTGAGCCACATTTTCCCACCAGTGATATTCCAGCTCTGTGTTACCTGTGGAGCTATCGTGAGTTTTGACCTGCTGGTAGAAGTACGAGCAGGCTGTCACCAGACCTTTGATTTTCTCTGTCTCTAGCACCAGTAGCAATGCAAAGTATCAAGAACAATACAGTGGACAACCCGACTAAGGTTTAGAGAACGGGGTAATATGGCCTGCCAGTGTTTCCAGGAGCAGCTCAAGGTACGACTGAACTGGCACAAACAGTTAGAAACTGGTCATTTTTTGTCATGGTAGTAGGAATCATTTTATTGGGCATCTTGTGATTGCCACAATAAACATATTACTAAATTTCAAGAGTAATAAATCTTAAATGTTTCTTGGTGGGGATTCGGCCTGGGCTTTGCATTTCAATAGCATTCCCCCCTGGAACTGGCTTTCGATCTACCCACTTGGCTCCGTGCTGACCCCTGCAGATTTCCCAGAATCAATCTTGTTAGTATTTTTTTGTTTATAAATAGAGAGACTTCTGGGCCTCCTTCACTATTGTAAACCCCAAACCTGCTACTGCCTGTTTTTTCCACTAAGATACACAAAAGCTTACCCTCTGCCCCTTCCACCAGCTCTCTGTTGAGGATTGGCTCATTGAACTGCCAATTAAAACTACCACCTCTCTCCTTGGCCTGAGAGTCATGGTCACTATATTGTCTGACCAGCTAGGCCTCCTGCCATGCTCAATAAATGAAGCCAGTCCAACATTATTGGTGTGACCCTCTCTGAAATGTGCTAATGATTAAGGTATTGTGAGTATACAGTATTCTGTTAATTACTTTGGCTCTAATCAACATCTAGATACCTTTTATGATTTTGGAAAGTAGAGAGAAAGAGAGAAAAAAAGAAACAACCTCAGGATATCCCAAAGCAGTTTACAGCCAACTAAGTACTTTTGAAGTATTTTCACTGTAATGTAGGAAAAGCAGCAGCCAATTTGTGCACAGCAAGGTCCCATATACAGCAATGAAATAAATGATCAGATCACCTGAGGTGGGTCAAGTGGAGCAAGTATTAATGGGGGAACATTTAGGGAACAGAGATCATAGAATCATAAGGTTTAGATTAGCTATCGAAAAGGACACAGAGCAGTCTAGAGTAAAAATACTTAATTGGAGGAGGCCAAATTCAGTGGGTTGAGAACGGATCTGGCCCGAGTAAATTGGATTCAAAGATTGGCAGGCAAAATTGTAATTGAAGAATGAGTGGCCTTTAAGGAAGAGATGGTTCAGGTACAGTCTAGATACATTCCCATGAGGGGGAAAGGTAGGACAACCAAAGCCAGTCCTCCCTGGATGATGAAAGAGATAGAGAGCAAGATGAAGCAGAAAAAGAGGGCGTATGACAGATGTCAGGTTGTTAATACAAGTGAGAACCAGGCTGAGTATAGAAAGTTCAGAGGAGAAGTAAAAAAGGAAATAAGAGGGGCAAAGAAAGAGTATGAGAATAGACTGGCAGCTAACATAAAAGAGAAACCAAATGTCTTCTATAGGCATATAAATAGTAAACAGGTAGTAAGAGGAGGGGTTGGGCCGATTAGGGACCAAAAAGGGGATATATGCATTGAGGCAGAGGGCATGGCAGAGGTACTAAATGAATACTTTGCATCTGGCCAAAGCCACAGTAAAAGAGGAGGTAGTTGAGATACTGTATGGGATAAAAATTGATAAAGAGGCAGTAATAGAAAGGCTGGCTGTACTTAAAATAGATCCGTCACCAGGTCCGGATGGGATGCATCCTAGGTTGCTGAAGGAAGTAAGGGTGGAAATTGTGGAAGCACTGGCCACAATCTTCCAATCCTCCTTAGACACAGGGATGGTGCTGGAGGACTGGAGAATTCCAAACATTACACCCTTGTTCAAAAAAAGGATGTAAAGATAAACCCAGCAATTACAGGCCAGTCAGTTTAACCTCAGTGATGGGGAAGCTTTTAGAAATAATAATCCTGGACAAAATTAATAGTCACTTGGATAAGTGTGGATTAATAAGGCAAAACCAGCAAGGATTTGTTGAAGACAAATCGTGTTTGACTAACTTGATTGAGTATTTTGATGAGGTAACAGAGAGGGTTGATGAGGGCAATGTGGTTGATGTTGTGTATATGGACTTCCAAAAGGCATTTGATAAAGTGCCACATAATTGGCTTGTCAATAAAATTTAAGCCCACGGAATAAAAGGGACAACATGGATACGAAATTGGCTAAGTAATAGGAAACAGAGAGTAGTGGTGAACGGCTGTTTTTCAGACTGGAGGAAGGTATGCAGCGGTATTCCCCAGAGGTTGGTACTGGGACCACTGCTTTTCTTGCTATATATTAATGATTTGGACTTGGGTGTACATGGCACAATTTCAAAATTTGCAGATGACACAAAACTTGGAAGTGTAATAAACAGAAAGGAGGATAGCGATAGACTTCAAGAGGACATAGGTGGTGGAATAGGTGGACGCATGGTAGATGAAGTTTAACGCTGAGAAGTGTGAGGTGGTACATTTTGGCAGAAAGAACGAGGAGGGGCAGTATAAATTAAAGGTTACTACTCTAAAGGGGGTGCAGGAACAGAGAGACCTGGGGGCATATGTACACAGGGCATTGAAGGTGGCAGGACAGATTGAGAAAGTGGTTAAGAAAGTATACGGGATCCTGGGCTTTATAAACAGAGGCATAGAGTACAAAAGCGAGGATATTATGTTGAACCTTTATAAAACAATTAGAGTATTGTGTCCAATTCTGGGCACCACACTTTAGGAAGGATGTGAAGGCCTTAGAAAGGGTGCAGAAAAGATTTACTGGAATGGTTCCAGGCACGAGGGACCTCAGTTACTTGGATATACTGGAAAAGCTGGGATTGTTCTCCTTAGAGCAGAGAAAGTTGAGAGGGGATTTGATAGAGGTGTTCAAAATCATGAAGGATCTAGACAAAGTAAATAAAGAGAAACTGGTCCCACTGGCGGAAGGGTCACGAACCAGAGGACATAGGTTTAAGGTGATTGGCAAAAGAACCAAAGGTCACATGAGGAAAAACTATTTTATGCAGGAGGTGGTTAGGATCTGGAATGCACTTACTGAAAGGGTAGTGGAAGCAGGGTCAGCTATGGCTTTCAAAAAGGAATTAGATAGGTACCTGAAGGAGAAAAATTTGCAGGGCTACGAGGAAAGAGCGGGGTAGTGGGACGAGCTGGTTGGTTCGTGCAGAGAGCCGGCGCAGGCTTGATGGGCCAAATGGCCTCCTCTGTGCCATAACCATTCTATGATTCTGAAAGCGGCAGCCAATTTGTGCACAGCAAGGTCCCATATACAGCAATGAAATAAATGATCAGATCATCTGTTTTATGTGTTGGTTGAGAGATAAATGGCCAGGACACCAGGAGAACTCCCTTGCCCTTCTTCATATAGTTCGGTGGGATCTTTTACATCCACCTGAGAGGGCAGACGAGTTTAACGTCTCATCTGAAATTAACCCAAAATTCCTTCTAGGCTAAACAGGAAAAAATCTTGAGACGACACTAAACTACATTCAACAGCCGCCATCATTTCCCGCGGAATCAGGGAGGAAAATTTAGACGTTATAGCTATAGGGGACGTTTAAGAGTCATATAATTTTACTCTTTCTACACATTATATGACTACGCAGAGATCTGCAGTTCTCTTTACATGAGGTCAGCAAGTGACACCTGAGGAACTTAATATGGCAGGTATACATCAGGGATTGATGACTACAGAAAATAATCCACCATTTGACAATGTCCACGTGAATAGCAAGTGCATAAAAGAGTTGTGCTGGCTATGCCACAGTGACTAATTTCCATAAACCATTGGTCGTTGACGTGTATACTATTTGTACAATACCAATGGTGCAGTGTAGGGGAGGGAGGGGATCACTGTTTTAATATTTATGTTTAGTTTATTCCCATGTTCTAATGCATTTATCATTATGGATGCCTTGTTATATAAATTGACCATAATACAGCTTTGATTGTTAGTCAGAATTTGGAGTTTGTAGAGTGGGGTCAAGAGGGATAACTACAGCGAATCTATTTTGTTGTTATTTCCCTTTTAGGATGCTGAATCTTGATGCCACTTTCTTCAACGCTCTTCTCCCCTGTCCCCATTGTTACATTTCTCCTTTATCTTCTCTCTCATTACTCCCCTCTTCCATGTCATAAACCTGCCAGGTCTGCCCTGCCACCTCCCCATATCATGACCAGCCTAGTCTCTTTACTCCTCTCCAATCCTTTGCATGACCCTAACAGGAATCATCTCTCTCCCCAACATTCCACCATACAGCCAAGTCTGCTCACTCCATTGATCGATGCACCATCATTTATATGACATTTGTTTGTCACGTTACACCAATGTTTATAAAGAAGTTCCAGTGGTCATTTAATATTGGCATAAACCAATGTTGTATAAACTTTCATAATTAACAGGTGGCAATTAGTATCGTTTATTGGCTTTTTTCTACTGCAGTAGAAAACGCTCGCCGCTCATTAGATTTAAACTTACTCACAAACGATCCACGGGCTTTACTGTGGAACCTTCCTCTAATGGTGAGCTGCAAAAAGTGTAGCGTCTTCTCCCAGGCTTCAGTGAGCTGTGTGAGCGGGGAAAGGGTCGCTCTGTCCGGTCAACCAATCAGATTAAAGTATCCTTGACAAGCTGCGCAGACACAGAACCAGGAAGTGAAAGCTACAACAGTAAATTCAATGTAAAATCAGTTAGAGAAAGTGAAATAAAGAGAGGGTAAAAATATTGAATTAAAGAGATAAAAGAGACAGAAAGAAAAAGTAAAATAATAAAAATTACATATTTTTTTAAATGTCCAACAATTAAAATCGGAAGGAATGAGACTCCACGTTTTTAAAAGTTATTTTTCAGTGCCAGACAGGTTGTTTGGCAGTCATTAATACTTACCATGCCGTTTAAAGTTAACTTAAACCTAATAAAAAACTTAGTGTAACTTTTTCTGTGTAGATTAGTTTGTTTCCAGCTGGGCAATGCAGCAACTTCGTGCTGGTCCATTCATTCCAGTCTGAGATCTCCTTCCTACGCAGCTTTCGGAGGAGCAGGGAATGTCGTAGAGCAACTTCTGGATTTGCGTGTTTGACTGCGCATATGCGCTCGCTGGAAGTTGCTCTTCCATTTGCCCTTAAACAACGGTGAGCGCTGTTCGGCACTCCATTATTTTTGGAGCAAATTCCGGGCCAATGATAGTTATTTCTTTCAGTATGTTATGTTCCAAGTAATTATAGATGTGTGTTTTGACAAACTAGGTAAACAGTTAAGAACTTTTTAATTCTAATTGTTTGGTAAGCAAGAAAACAATGCTCTTCCTGAATTTAAAAACAGAAAATGCTGGAAACACTCAGCTGGTCAGGCAGTATCTGTGGAGAGAGAAACAGAGTTAATGTTTCAGGTCGATGACCTTTCATCAGAACTGGAAGATGTTGGAGATGAACAGTTTTTAAACAAGTACAGAGCTAGGGAAAAGGGGGCAGGAAAAGAACAAAAGGGAGACGTCTGTGATAGGGTGGGGGGCCGGTGTGATTAAATGACAAAAGCGACGATGTTGCAAGGCAGAAGGAGGTGATAATTAGACAAGAATGAGTTTAGCTGCTTGTGTAATATTTATTTTTCTGCAAATGACAATGTGTAAGTCTTTTACTTAACCCAGACTAGTGTAATTAGTCCAGGGTATAGACTTGCCCGGACATTTCTGGGATCTCTTAGAAAGGTCTCTTTTTAAAAAATAAAAGATCTGCGTTTCAGATCTGGCTTTTGTGGAATAGAATTTACAGTGCTACAGTATTTATAATATAAGCTGAATACTTTTTCTCAACTAAATAGGTAAAGCGTACCTTGCAAATTACCAGTACGGGGGCTATGGAAGGGGGAACAGGAACTAATGCATTTGAAGGATACCTTAAATTGAATAATTATTATTAAATCAAAGAACTATTAAAGTCTAAAGATGAGAAATCTATCTTTCACCTTCATGTTCTACACTCCAGGCCATGGGCCTGCTAATGCTGCTTAAAAAGCAGTTTTGAAGCGCTATGATGTAATCTTAATCCGAGAACATGTTTTTCTTGACAGCAAGATACAGACAATACCCCATAAAGGACTGATGATTACTTCATGTGGCTACTTTGCAGATAATTATCATCAAAGTTTAAATCTGTCACCAAGTTTTGGATATTTAGAGATGTTCAGTCAAGTATGTCAATGTAAGGAGATCACCAGGGTTGATCAAGTTCCCACATCACTGGCATCGGTCAAATCTTGCGACTGTAGCTGAGCCACCCGAAGAACATCCACTACATAGAGCACTGATAATACTGGCGGACCACACACAAATCTCTTATCTGAATGTGGTTTAAGATTACCCAGTAGTCAGTCAGTGATACTAAAACCTCAGCTAAAATGAAGGATGGCAGCCATTAAATACTTTTCTCAATGTACCTTCAAGGTACACGTTATATCACAGTGATTCAAAAAATTTAGATTCCTTCTTGAGACACCAAATTCACTGTCGATAGGGTGCCTTTCCAATGTTGGACTATGCTTGATAGGGCTTACTGTTTGAACTGGAACAGCAGTGGTGAATAACCTTTTGGCTTGATCTCTCGGGACTCAATATAGTCAGTATACCCAAAGGCTTTTTGAAAGGATGTTCTGGCTATATTTATCCAAATAGACAACAGCATTCAAAGTCCTGAAATCGATTCTGGGAAGTTAATGTGACCAAAACCATTTCGTCATTTAATCTGCCATATAAAATCTGACTGTAATATTCAGCCTCCTGTTGGTGCAAACATATCCTCTTCTTTCTCCTCCAGGAAGAGGATAATTTCATGCGTGGGAACTCTGGACTCAGCTCAGAGGGTTTTGAATGACAAGAAATCTAGAATTGATTTTTAATTTTGTGGTCATCAAGGGATGTTAGCACCGGGGAATGGAACTCTTCCCCATTCCATAGCACTATTTCGAAGGAAGAGTAGGAGAGTTCTCCCCAGTGTCCTGGCCAATATTTGATCCCTCAACCATCACTAATACAGATTATTTGGTCATGTATCTCATTGCTGTTTGTGTAACCTTGCTGTGCGCAAATTGACTGCCACGTTTCCTACAACAGTGACTACAACTCAAAAGTACTTAATTTACTGCGAAGTGCTTTGGGATGTCCTGAGGATATGAGAGGCACTATATAAATGCAAGTCTTTTCCTTTCCAATGCTACCTTCATCCTTTTGGAGCGCCAGGAGCAAGTATCTTTATCTTGCCTGGTGCCAGACTACATGATTGCATGCAACCAAACATATTAGCATAAGTTTCCAAGATCACCCAGCATCAATAGACTTCTGGAGAAGTCTCCCAGTTGCAGTGTAGTCAGCAGGCTGATACAATAATTAAATCCTTACTAAGCTTCCTTGCAACATCTGACGCTCACCTTGGCAATTGATGAGAACCCAACTTAAGCAGGACTGAAGCTAGTCTCTTCAGGATAACCTCTATTTTGTCAAAACCTGCCTAATCTCAGATTGAGACCACAAACAGATCTGATTTGTTCTGCAGACACAAGTGTGAAATGTAACCAAGGTGATAGTGAACCATATACAGTTAAGCGCTTGGACACCCAAGGTGCAGATCAGCTCATCATTCTGGATCCCAAGGAAAACTAAAGCAGCTCCCGCAGCGACAGCCAGTATTGTCCTTAGTTTTCCACAGGAACATAGTTCATATTTTGGCTCAGGGATCATCCTGCTACTGAGATGAAGGAATATCTTCGAATTCCTGCTATCCTTCCTACTTGTAGTCTGTGCCTGTTGCTGGAAATCCATTTTGGGAATCTTGTGACTGTGTGCATACTGGGTCCGAGCTGGTGAGAATGAGGTCATGCTGCACTTTCTCTTTGATGGTCTGATGTCAACTCTTTCATCCTTGTAGTGTGCGAACACTTCTGGCTCCTCAGTAATTCATGCTGTACATTTTGCTCAGTTGCTAACTGTTAATTGTTTGACTTATGTACCACAAATAAGCTTTCCAATAATTTTGTTTAGATGACAATCTAAATAAAAATTTTTATTTAGGGCATAATCTTAGAATAAGGGGCTGCTCTTTCAAAACTGAGATGAGGAGAAACTTCTTCACTCAGAGGGTAGTAGGTCTGTGGAATTTGCTGCCCCAGGAAGCTGTGGAAGCTACATCATTGAATAAATTTAAAACAGAAATAGACAGTTTCCTAGAAGTAAAGGGAATTAGGGGTTACGGGGAGCGGGCAGGAAATTGGACATGAATTTAAATTTGAGGTTAGGATCAGATCAGCCATGATCTTATTGAATGGCGGAGCAGGCTTGAGGGGCCGATTGGACTACTCCTGCTCCTATTTCTTATGTTCTTACAAACAGTAAGCTTTAAAGAATTTCAGCTTCAAAGGATGATGACATTTAGGGTTAAGTATTCTAATGTACACAACAATCAAAATCTCAGCTAACCTTTCCTCAAGCATTAGTGGACAGAAACAGCAGTCTTAGAACATGGGGTAGTTTCAAAATACTGGAGAAAGATTTTTAAAAATTTACAGATTGGCGACTATGGTTTGTATTACACCATTTTGCATTAAGTCCGCAAAGGAAGCCAAGATAGGGTAATATGTTGAGGACAAAAAGGAACAGTTGTATGTGAAACCAGAAACTAAAAGGTGATGGAATCTGGGTGGCAGCTAATGGGGTAGAGTTTCCACTAGATTGCATTGGTTTTATCAGGGCAATCTGGCCAAACCAGCACAAAAGATCGAGGAGTTTCTGTTTACACTGGGCGTAAATTACGTCCAACGTAAGTCAAGTTTCTGCTGGTTCAAAATTCACTGTGCAGAAGCTGGCTCCGCTCACAAAATTGGCCACCCCCACCCGGATGAAATAACGAGAATGGCGCGTTTCCACCGATTGCACCCGTTCGAGGAGGGTCTTCAAATGAAGCTATTTTCTTAGACGCACAGGCTCTACTAGGCACGTTTTAAATGGTTTTCCATATTAAAAAATAATTAATTTACTAAGAAACTGACTAGTGTACACCAATGAAATGATTAAAAAAACCATACTGAACCATTTAAGTCATTTTCAGTGATATAAAATCAGATTACTCACAGGTGGAGGTCTAGATAATCATTAAAAATGCTTATTTTTTTTAATGATAAACCCATTTTCAGCTGCATTAATAAAACTGCACCAGGTTACCACTCTTAAATACATCAATGAATATTTTTTATTGCAAAGAAGAAAATGATTATGCTCTATTAAGCTGCCAGCTTGCACTGTTCATGGAAGATTTTACGTTTGTGATTATGCAAATGAATTTTAGTGAAAACTCTAGCTGTAACCCAACTGGCGCAATTTGTGCCCAATTACAGATTGCGCCCAAAGGGGAAACTCTACCCCAATATGCTTAATTCAAAACGGGTCAGCATGCAAGTGTCTGACATTGCTGTTAGGCGACTAGGACAATAAGTCTGGGCTTGTGCATTGGTAATTTTAAGGAAGGTGGGAGATGAGATTCCAATATAATGTGCAAGTTTGTAAGTTATAATAGAGGATATACTGCATCATTAGAGGGTCATTAAGAGACCATTAATACAATTTTGGTTAGGATATAGTTAAAAATGACAATGCTTCAGACAGCACTCAGTATAAAATTTTATTGTGGTACACATTTTGGTAAGAATAAAAAAATATAAAACACACACTTTTACTCGTGATTTTTGGTTTTATTTTGCAGCTGGCAAGTGAACTGCGAGATTATAAATGGTACCTATATTTTCACTCCAATGAAAATACCAATCGCAATTTCACATATTGTTACATATTTGACTAAGTGTTGTGCAATTTTCCAATGCACGTGTACAGTGCAGTTATGAAGCAGAGGTATGTAACAAATGCATCTGTAAACAGACAAGCCCCTTCCCTTGAAAAAAAAATTAGAAGTAGGAAAGACTTGATGTTCTAAGTCCTGGATAAAGTAATGCATTAGATTTAACAGTAAAAAAAGCACATAGATTACAAAAATAACCATCCCAATCTCCAAGAGTGCAGAACACTTTCAAAGCACAATTTGCTTACCTCTTTTTGTTCAATTTTTAAATAAAAAGAACTTTTCAGCAATTATTACTGTAGTTATAAACATTTGAAAATTCTTGCACAGTTCTCGCATTTAGTGCTGCAAATCCTGTAAACCAGTATTAAAATGGACACTTAACCAATTTCATCTGAAAACTAACAAATCTCTATACAAATCACCTGAACAGCACAAAAATGTCACACTTCTCTGGATTTCCTACACTTGCCAATACAAAATGCTGATGGTAACCTTCAGTAATGTCGCAATACAAATCTATAAATTTACTGTGCAAATTTCTGCATGACAAAGTTATCAGCAGGTAAGCCACAGACTTTAAAAAGGAACACAGCTGAATCCTGATGGAAGCACAACTAATTTGCTGAGAAATGTTGCACGTATTACATAAAGGACTGGACCGTGCATCGAGAGTTGGAGCAGGTATCTAGACTCCACGGTATTTTACAACAATTTGGGAAGTCAAAGGGTCAGACTCTGTGGCAGAACTAATCTAGAAACCATTTAGGGCTGAGAAATTTAGCCACATCCTCCTCCAGTTAGAGCCTCGCAGGTGAACTTTGAACAGGCACCATCACGTGATTGCACACAGACATCCCGTCAGCCAGTAGCAATGTACTGTCCAACCACTCTCAATTTATGCTCGCTCTCTCTCTCTAGCTCCAACCAAAATTAAACACTCTGCTACCACTATTATTGCAACCTGGCATGCTAGCTAAGGGCTCAACAAACACAGAAGAGGACAGAGTGGATGGAAATGGATGTTTAAGTGACTGAAGAATGCGGTTGCAACTCCACCATTCCACTGCAGGAACATGCTAGAAGTGTGTCCAAGTTCTGCTTGAACTACCACAAAATGATGCTGTTAAAACGATGATTTCAAATTTAATCTTATTCCAGCAGCTATCAGTTAAAAAGAATCTGTATGTTTTATCCCATAAACGGACTTACAAAAAAGCTCCATTTAACATGCCCTTTTTTTTTTAATATTGATGCACAACTTTCATGAGTTAACTTGAATAAAAATGTGCCAGTTTCCAAATTCTGCAAACAGAACAGGGTTTTAGATTAATGCAATTTAAAATGTGGGGTGATCACATGGCCAATAAGTAATTTTTTTAACCTAAAATTAAGTTGACTAGCAATAGTTCTTCAGGCACCTCCATCCTAATATCAAACAGGATCAATAACTTAGAAAATAACACATGCACTCCAATGTTAATGAGGGTACTTGTTCTTGTAAATGTGTGGCAAGCACAAAAACAGCCAAATTCTCATACAGCAGATACTGAAATTAGTTTTATGGTATAATTAGTAAAGTTGGTAATCTTAAATAGGCAATACATTTTAGCTCCTTATACAATCTTACACAAACCTTTACACCATATTCTCATTTAAATATGAATTTACCAACCAATTCCTTTAGGGAATTTCCCTACTGACCTTTAGGCAGACAGTTGTTATGAATGTTGCAAAAAATACATTTATTATTACAAAATGAAAGAACATTTTGGACAAGAAACTGTAGGATAGAAAGTTTTCTGGGCCTTTAGCTGACCACACTTTGAAACAATTATTTTTTTTACACTTATTTGTAAGACTACTGTACTCAAGTTCATTAGTACAATTTCCATAATTTTAACAAAATATGTAAAAAAAATACATTAAATTCATTTACTGTAGTTCGGTCATCCTTATTTTCAGTAGTGATCTGTTTCTGCACATTCTGCAAGGGCAGTCCTTTAGGGCATGACTTCCTTGTGCGATTTCTGGTCCACAAAGATCATAAATATCAGGCCATCCTACTGAAGGATGCACTCTGATGCTTCCTTGATTAATGCTGCTGCCTTGTCCAACTCTTCCTCTGTCAGTTCTATAGTAACCACCACTCGCACACTATGGAATACATTTAAAAAGCTAAGTTAAAATTTCCAGACCTGCAAATGTTATAATGAGTTCATTTGTTTATGGGAGCTAATTACAATAATATATGGTTATCCAGTTGTGACAAATCATTATCCATAACAGAAGTAATTTATAGGCCGTTCAGTTTAGTCATGTGTAAACTGGAATTGTATATATTTTGCTTTATGAAAACATCTCTTAAGAAACTTAGTTCCTTGCATATGATTTGAACCCAATAGCTCATCACCTCATACAATCAATCCTTGCCCCAACCCACTATTACCTCTCAGGAGTTCCACTGTCTTTACTGATAATTATGCTTTTTGCATTGATTCCTACCAGGACATCCAGTGAGCTTCATACTTCTTTTTGCATGAGCATAGTGTAGCAAAGGCAGGTCACCCTATCTGCATACCAAACGGGGTACAAACGTGCATCTACTGAAGAATGGAAACTCACCAATTCATCAAGCATCAGAGGGCAAACCTTTACCCTTTGTATACCATTTTTAAGTAGGTCACATAATGTCTACAACCTGAGGTTGTAGCCACCTGGAAATCAGCCCATAATAATCAATAGACATGTCAACTACAAACTAGGCGCAGCCAACTACCAAAACATCCCTTGCTTCATAGAATGTCATTCCTGGTGAATGTGCAGGGTACAGAAACAAGGTTCGCGTGGTCAATGTAACTATACCAGAATCACTTTGGCTTTGACTCTCAAGGCCACCATGGGAAATTAACAAGTGAAATGCACACAACAGTTCTGACTACCACCCCCTCACATACCTCCCTTTCTTCTCTAAGGTCCTTGAACGTATCATCGCCTCAGCTATGTGCCTATTTCTCCCCAAAATTCTTTGCTCAAAACCCTTCAGTCTGGCTTCTAGTCTGCTCACAGTTTGGAGATCAGCCTGGCCAAAAATAAATTACATCCTCTATGACTGGAACCATGGCGAGTCAGTACTCCTTGACCCCCTCCACAACATTTTACATGGTGAACCACACCATCCTGATCCAATGCCTCTCCTCTGTTATCCAGTTCATGGGGCTGCCTTATGTGGTTCCACAACTGCCTTTTAGAACATAGACAGTGCATCTCCAGCAATAGCTGCTCTTGCCACCCCGACACAGTCACTTTTATAGTTCCTCCCACCAAGATTAACATTTGCTATCTCCTCTTCTTCAGTTACATACTGAAGTTTTCAAATTCCTCTATGGCCTTGCCCCACGCTATCTCTGAAACCTGCTTCAGCCTTCACTGACACCAGCTTCCATATATATACCAATGATACCCATTGTTTCCCTCAACCACCTCCATGCTGTCAGACTGCTCGACTGAGAGCTGTGGATGAATCAAAATTTCTTCCAACTGATCATCGGAAAGACCAAAATCTTAATTTTTCAGCTAAGCCGCTGACTCCATCCTCATCCCCACTCACTCACTCAGGCTGAAACATACTATGACATTCCTGGTTAATATTCAAAGCAGAGTTTGAAATTCCATCAACAAGAGCACTTATTTCCACCTCCAAACCACTGTCCACCTTCAACCTTACCTTGCCCCACCAAAGCCATTATCCGTGATTTTGTCACCTCCACGCTAGATTTCTCGAATGTCCTCCTTGCCAACCTGCCATCAATTAACTCAGCTCATCCCATACTGAACATCACTTGGTCATTTTTGCTGATCTGTGGCTCCCCGTATCCCATTGCACTGAATTTAAAGCCTTGTCATTGCTTTCAAATTCCTCTATGGCCTCGCACCATGCTATCTTTGAAACCTGCTTTGCCTTATAAACCTCCTGAAAATTTCAGTACTCAAGGTTCTGACTTTTTGTGCATGCCCATCTCACTTCATCCCACCAGTGCAGAGGCTTTAGCCACCTCAGCCCCACTCTATCGAATTCCTTTCCCTTAAATCCCTGCACCTCTAAAAACTCATTTTTTGACCAAGCTTTCAGTCACCTTTCCTAACTCTCCCAGCATGGATTGGCTTCCAGTCCTTTATTTATTTTCTTACCTCTCTGTAAAACATCTAAGGACATTTTCTACATTAAAGGCACCATGTGCCATTTCTTGTTGTTGAAGAAAACAGCCTATCCACAAAAGTTACCAAGGAGGACAACATGTCTAGTGTCAAAGTTCTAAGCTTCAAAGTCTTAAACTAAGCAATTAAAGCTCTATATAATTATAACACTGCCTGTGCGCACGCCCTTTGCTATAAAAGTACGGAGACTACTATCCACTTTTGGAGAAGGATCAGCTTACTATTTAGGTCTTTACGCTGATTCTTCCCTCTCAATGGGCATAACACACTATTAGGAGAGCTACAGTGACTCAACAATTTAAAAAAAAATTACAGATGGCATAGAATATTGAAACATTAAGGTATAATGTTGAACAGTAGTACTATTGCTGAGGCCAGCTGTAACATCTCACCTGCTGCCCTGGCTGAGATCAGTTAACTCAGCACAGGTCTGGGAAAGAACCTGGGGCCTTCTGACCTGTACTGCCTAGCACTACATCGGGATGTGCCTCCATCCACCAGATTATTGGGGAACTAAGATAAAATTGAAATCTGAAGAGACATTTCTGAAAGCAACAAAGCACTGTCACCAAGGTGGGCCCAGGGGTTCGCCAATGGCAAAACAAGCTTATGCAGTGAGCAGTTGAGCCTCAAGAGCACCATCAGCATAGGCCCAAGCCACTCCTTGTTTAATTCCTGGTCTGTACAGAGTTGGTGGTGCTCAGTCGGAGCACTAAAATTGGCCTCAGTGCAGCGGAGATAACAAGGGAAAAATCTAATAAAGCTGCTGCTTCCAATCACTATTGAGCGACTCTTGCAGGAAATGTGTGGAGGTAGCAGGTGAGGACAATATTAGGCTCAACTGTGATGGCCCCTGTAGTCAAGCAGCCTGCCATTCACTGTCAAGCTCACACTCAAATAATGCTTCTTGGATAAGGTACTGGTGGATGATCAGTGGAACAGTATCCTCGTGAAACTGTAGCCAAGCGAGGATTCAATGTCAGGAGAGGAGAGGGGAGAAAAAAGAATTGATAGTGAAGAAAAAAAAAATTCTAAAAGTCCAAAAAAATGCTGGTGCTAGAACAGGACCTAAATGACAGTAAGTTTGATAGGATTGAACAGTGCTTTTTGTTTCTACATTGTTTACGGATAGAGCAATTTTAAAATTAAAACGTTCCTTTTAATGTAAATGAAACAAAACAGAAGAGAAAAAAAGAGCAAAAAAAAGGAGCAGAATCCCAAGATAATAGCAACAAATGCTACGAAAACTAGCTAGCAAAATAGGGATCATCTTTTCATTCTATAAAATACAAACATTTACCTTGGCGGAGGTAAAATCTTTTCCTCCTTGTCCAGGTAATGTGCTCGAGTTAATGCAATCCCTCGGTTCATGCACTGTTAAACAAAACACCACGATCAAAATAGTACAGTTTAAAAAAAATTATAGTACTTAGTGCAAAAGATCACCTGTTTTATTCTACTTCTTTATAGGATTTATGCTCCAAGTAATATTTTATTAAAGCTTGTCACACATAATATCATAGTACATAGAGCACAAGAGGAGGCCATTCGGCCCATTGTGCCTGTATCGGTTCTTTGAAAGAGCTATCCATTTAGTCCCATAGCCTTGTAAATGTTTTCCCTTCAAGTATTTATCCAATTCCCTTTTGAAAATTACTATTGAATCTGCTTCCACCACCCTTTCAGGCAGTGCATTCCAGAACATTATAATTCGCTGCTTAAAAAAATGTTTCCTCATGTCGCCTCTGGCTCTTTTGCCGATCACTGCAAATCTGTGTCCTCTGGTCACTGACCCTTCTGCTACTGGAAACAGTTTCTCCTTATTTACTCTCCGCCTGAACTCTGTAGCTGCGGGGTGAGCACCTCCTGAAACGTGCTATCCACGAAACACTCAGCTTCCCGTATGCACTGTGTTGATGCTAGCTGCCCCATAAGCTCAGAAACTCTGAGCTCAAGCTGTTGGAGGCACTTCCTGCACATGCGATTTTCCAGGACACAAATTGTTCTGGAGTTCCCACATGGCACAGGATGTGCATGTGACGGGCCTCAGCTGTCCTGCCATGTTAGCTAACAGCTATTTAAACTGTTTGTTTAGCTTTAAGGCACTTAACTGTTTATCTGACACTAAAACACTAACCACTAAAAAAACACTTACTATCCACTAATATAAATTCATCCCTAAAGTTTTGTGGCAATCAGCTTCAAATTTACAGCACAATTTTGTCAGTTGTTAATTCTGAATTGTGAAGACCATTCATACACAAACATTTTCTCACAGTAATTTAATCTTCAATGACAATTATGAATTACCCCACCTCTGATCTCATAGTTTGCGAGGTCACCTGAACTCCTTGATTACCAATTTGCAATCATTCCTAGATATCTGTAACATGTCCTGCATAAGTCAATCACCACAAATCCCAACCATTTTTCGGAGATTGGCCATCACTGTTAAACTATCGCTGCTAACAGATTGACAAATAATTTCAGGGAGGGGGGGAAATAGAAAAGTTATTTCAAGTTTATTGTAAACTTTAAATGGTACAAAATAAATGTACGCCACAACATGCTGCACTTGATTTTTTTCACAACAGTGAATTGAGATGGATACCAGGGCACTTTGTCAGGCCCAGTGCATGACCATTCAAAACATCAGCATATTATTCCTTTAAAAAGATACTCACATAATCGACAATTTCCTGCAGTAACTTAACATCATTTTCTCTTGATCCTCTGCTTCTTGCCAGCTGCAGATGGACGGCTGGAGAAAATGATTCACCCACAACTTTCAGACCAGATATACTGCAACGTTAAAATATAAAGGTCAAAAGAAACTTCTGCATAATTCCATTATACAATCATCTGAAATATGCAATGACACATAACACAGAATAACTGGTTAGTTAATATTAATTACTCAACTACACTTTTATGGTGCACTCTGTTACAGTCAACTTGGTTCAGTTGGTAAGACTCTCGTCCCCTAGTCAGAAGGCCATGGGTTTAAGCCGAATTCCAGGACTTGAGTTTATAATCTAGGCTGACACTCCAGTACAGTACCAATGTCATCTGGTTCAGGTGAACATTCAAGATCCCATGACACTGCTCAAAGAGCAGAGCTCTCCTGGTGTCCTGGCCAATATTCTTCCTTCAAGCCAACATTTGTAGCTTTATTTGTGTTTTTACAAATAAAGCTACATAAGCCAGTCTTTAAAATCACATTGGTCAATAAAAAAAATACAACACAGAAATTCTCCCTTTTGTGGCATGACCAAGCTCTGCTTCTATCACAGTATCTACAATTCAACAAAGGGCTCAATGCTCTCAAAAGTAAAAAGCATTTTGTTTCAGATTGTGGAGTCAAAGTGATAATCAAAAAAAAGGAAACGTATACGTAGTTATATAACTGATTTGCTGAAGGCTTTAGATATATATTAAACCAGTAGTTAAAAGATTACAAAAGTACAATAGACAGCTTCTTTATTTAATAAATGAGTACTTACCCCTGTAATGCACAATGAATTCGCTGACATTTTAGTCTTAATACTCTGAAAATATCTGCAAAACATTTTAAGCGTTTGTATTTTACAATATTTTATGTTAACAGATACAAGTTAAATCACATAGTCACACATTAAATGTTTACAAAATGCACTTCACTGAACAACTGTTAGATGTCATAAATAATGCTCTTTATTCCAAAATATTTAAAACAGATGTTTAGAAATCAAATATAGCATTCTGTACTTCAAATCTGTCACTATATTGTGTGAAAATGTTTTAAATTCCCATCAATGTTTTTCCTGGCTTCCCTGCACCATTTACTTCCAAAGTTTTGTCAGGGATGCCTTGAAACCAAGCATTTGGGGACAAATATGTACTGCACAAGAATGATTCTCAGTCTGACTTCTCCCTTTCTGTAGAGAAATGCTCAGCTTCTGGTTGCTGTTTCCTCTCAGAAATACTGCTGGGATTATAAATTAAAGGGGATCACGGACTAGACACGTCACTCTGTCGTGTATTACCTTGGCACTCCAACAAGCAGTGCCACACAAGAACAAATGTAAAGAATCTTACAACACCAGGTTATAGTCCAACAGTTTTATTTGAAAATCACAAGCTTTCGGAGCTTACCTCCTTCGTCAGGTGAGTTCACTCACCTGACGAAGGAGGTAAGCTCCGAAAGCTTGTGATTTTCAAATAAAACTGTTGGACTATAACCTGGTGTCGTAAGATTCCTTACATTTGTCCACCCCAGTCCATCACCGGCATCTCCACATCACACAAGAACAAATTAGCTCATAATATCTCAGTTAGTAATTTCAATACCTGGGTCATCCTCCATAATGTTCAGAGCTTCTATAGCAGCAGAAGCAAGCATTGGTGGTAAAGATGCTGAGAAACAATAGCCTTGTCCTGAAAGCCGCTTCAGAGAACAAATACAAAAAAGAAACATCAACTGAAATGCATCTTAGCAAAGTTCATCTCCAGAATATAATGGTTAGGATTTCAGGAAGATAGCTTATTGTTTTCAAATTAATGAAATATAATTCTATTCAAACAAGGGACTATAAATGAAGCAGCAAGATGAGAGCAACACCAAATACTCAATTTGGGTCTCCTCATATAATGCAGCAAGTAGCCTGTTTGAGCAATAGTGGCAAACCCAAATGGCAATTGGTTTATTCAAGGATCATACCCAGGGCAGATTCACTGGGGAAAAAAATAAGCAATTTTAAAAAAAATCTAGCAGGGGCAAGTAGTTTCTATCTATAATGGTGAGCTGTTAATTCAACAAAATAATTGAAAAAGATCCCATTTGCTGCAACATTAAGATTTCTTTTCCCCTGTCCCCTAATTTTCTTTTTCCCACTGGATACAGTTTCACAGATGCTAGTTACCTTCTGGTAACCCACGCAAGTGGTCATTCTTAACGTATGAACCTAGACAGTGAGTACTGATGGGGTATTTAATTGTGGGATTAGACCTGGGGGTGGGGGGAGAAGAATAGACAATTCAATGTGTAAGCTAAAAGTGGACCTACCTGATGATCAATAACAAAGGATCTTCCACAGCAGAATCCTCCAATGGAGGCCAAGGAGTTCTCCATATTTGCACTTATAAGGTCAATGTCATTAATCTGTATTATTTCAATTGAGAGAGGAAGAGAATTAGGAAATATTTTTGTCTTAGGATGGAAGTAT
This sequence comes from Heptranchias perlo, assembly GCF_035084215.1. NCBI lineage: Eukaryota > Metazoa > Chordata > Chondrichthyes > Hexanchiformes > Hexanchidae > Heptranchias > Heptranchias perlo. The sequence continues at coordinate 82,862,038 of NC_090328.1, forward strand.
CTATTAAAAACAGTGCATGGTCGCAACATTCCAAGGGCATTACACTAGTAGGTGGTGTTGTCAGCATAACTTCACACGATATAGTGTTATGTGACACGCCCACCCTTAAGAGCTTCAATTTAACTTCTGATCAAAAAAAATTGACAAGGTTAAAAAAGCTTAAGAAATGAAGCAGGAAACTCATAATAGAAAAACTGGAATGATAAAAAATGGAAGTTCTCCTGAAAACCCTGGCCTTAAATGAAAAATGCAATTAGATGCCCATGTGCAATCTAGGTCAAAAAAGAAAAGGCAAGGAGAACAAAGACTACCTCCCCAGAATCAAGACTGGATTGAAGATTAGTTTTTTTTTAAAAATCACTCGGGAGAAAACTGTAAACCCTTGAGTGATCTTGGCGACAAAGCAAAGACTTTGAAGTGCAGAAGAGCAATACGGCCACAGAAAAGAGGTGTGAAAATAGAACAACTGAATGCAAGTTGTTTGTGACAAGCTGTCTGAAAACAATAAACAACCCCTGATCTAGAAAGCCAGAGAAAATGGACCAGCAAGAAAAGAAATTGGTATGCAACATCAGCTCACCCTCTCTGCCCCCACAGAAAAAAAAACACAATGGCAGGATCCACCCACAGATGAATAAAAAGTATCCTCTTGGAACAGAACCCATCCCTACTGAAGAGAAAATGACCCAAAGAACACGCCCTTAAAAGAAAATGGTCTGATGGAACCACCCCATTGAGGAGAAACATTGCTCCTCTCCCATCCCTCCTTCTTCCCCCTTCATCACCTTCTCCTACTTGCCCTCCCTTTCCCACAAGCCTCCACTCCCATCTTTGCCCTGCTTTCCTCCCACCCTCTAACCCTGCTTCACCTGTAAAGTGCCTTGGTTTTGACTCCCCATGTGCAACAACATGGGAGATTGACTAGTTACTTAGAAAACAAAGTACAACATTCAAAGCAGCCTGCTGCATAACTTACATTTATATAGCATTTTACGTCTCTACAAAACATCTCAGAAGCATTAGACACAATTTTTTCCTCGGGATACGGCCGTTGCTGGCAACCAGCATTTATAGCCCATCCCTTGAGAAGGTGATGATGGGTCGTCTTCTTGAACCACTGCAATTCTCTGTAGCAGATTGATACAACTGAGTGGCTTGGTCGGCCACTTCAGAGGTCAGTTAAGAGTCAACCACACTGGTGTGGGATGGGAGTCACATACTTGCAGGGCTAAGGGAAAAGCGCAGGGGAGTGGGACTAATTGGATAGCTGTGTCAAAGAGCTGGCACAGTCACGATGGTTCGAATGGAATCCTTCTGTGCTGTATGATTCTATGATATAATGGACAGGCAACAACTTGCATTCATAGAGCGACTTTAACGTCGTAAAACCCCCCAAGGCGCTTCACAGGAGCGTAATCAGACAAAAATTGTCACCGAATAAGGACAGCAGGTTTTCTTCCCGAAAGGACATTTTATTAAACCAGTTGGGATTTTATGACAATCTGACAGCTTCATGGTCACTTTTACAAATAACAGCTTTTTAAAAACTGGATTCAAATTCTCAAACTGCCATGGTGGGATTTGAACTCACATTATTAGTACATATCTGTGAATTACTAGTCCAGTAACGTAACCACTATGTTACCGTACCAAAGCAGTCACTGTTGTTATGTAGGCAAATAGATTTGCAGAACACATGATGGAAGAAAAAAAACTTACATTCACTCCAAAATGTTCAGTTACACCTCGCCCATGCTCTCCTAGAACCCCAAAGGACAAGCTTTCTTCCAAGAATATCCGCACTTTGTACTTGTACTTTAGTTTTACCTGCACAGTAAGGGGTATGAAAGGATAATTAAAAACTATCAGAATAATTTCAGAACATTTAAGAACATCAAAATGCAAAAATATTTTCAGTTTCTGTCATTATGGTAACTATGTTTCTTCCCCCACACACATGCATCTTTTACTTGAAATGAAGGAAATATAAGTGATTTATTTTTCCCCTCCACTCTTTTCTCTTACCAGTTCTGGTAGTGGACAAATGTATCCAGTATTTATGTACAATCCTTCTACTACAAGGAATCGTCGGGTCACTCGTGCTTTGCGAGGATTCTTGAAAATTAATTTTAAATGGATTTTTAAAATAAATACAGCAAAAAGATGGAGAACATTTAAGACAAAGTACTTTTGTTGTTTTATTTTGTTGCAACAGGATTAAATGCATCTTACTTTCTGGTCCTCAAGTTCCTGTTCTTTCAGCAGCCGTTCCAGGTCATCCATATCATTGTGTTTAAAATATTTTATGTTACTACGTGAAGCTTGCAAGCCTTTTTGAATGGCAAAGCATGCGGCTTCATCCCTGTAAAACAAGTTTAAACCATCTAAATACAACAAGTCCTCTTTTGGTGGATATAATGCAGGAAGTTTCACCACAAATATTCCTTTCAAAATAACTAATTGGGTGTAGTATCTTTTTTCTATCAACTTTCTTTCTTTCTTTATTTTTCTATCAATTCTCTCCTTAAGGCATATTCCTCATGTGTGTGCTTAAACAATGAGTGATGGCAGGCCACATGACTGTGGGGTCACCAGAGCCGAGCCTGATCCCTGTCCACCTATACACAAACTCCCATGGGAAAACTGTGGAGGGCAACTACCAGCAGGACTTTCCCCTCTCTAAATCAAGGGCATTAAGGCAACTGTAGTTCCTCTACTGCCGCCATTGCTGAGATCAGTTAAGTCTGTACAAATCGAGGATCAAACCAGATACCTTCCTGGTCAGAGTTGCTCAATGACTCATTGCAATAACCATTTGAGCTGCTGGAGGAGAGTTTTCCGTCAAACTTTTAATGTTTGTTCAAACAGTATGACTGATGGCATCAGAAAGAGAATTGGCTTGGAGAAATTGTCAGAGTATGGGAGTATAATTAACAAGACCCCTGAAGCATTCTGGATTGATGACCTGCACCCTGGTGTTGATTCACATTCCTCATATTATTCAGGCTCAAAATTCAAGCTATCAGCCAGTTACCCTCTCGCCATGATCTTATCAGACTGGTTGAACAAATATGTTAGTTGCCCACCCCTTTAAAAAAAACTGTTTAAAAATACTATTGCCAAGGTGTCATCTTTAATATATCGCTTTGAGGAGTTTCCAAAAAAAGTGAAATAAAGTCTGGCTTATTTTGTCACTTCCCTGTACATCACAGTATTACCACCTATGCTGCAGTAAATATTTGTTTGATGTTAGGAAAATTAAACAAATCAGGAGCATGTTGCCTTCACATATGTGAAGCATACACTAGATTTATATAAATGAAAATTAATATAAACTTTACTTCCCTCCCCCATCATTTTAGAAAGACATACCAGCATAGATTTCATGATTGGAAAGACATGCCCAAAGCCAAAGAAGAAGTTTAGACTAAACAAAAACAAATAAATAGGACACACATCAGAAGCTAAGACTTATTTTTAAAAAAAATTTTGCTCTGACTATACTTTCAAAAAATAAATTCTGGTGGCAGTTCAGAGGAGATATAAGCCAGTCTAGCTTAAACTTGTGTTATATAAAGACAGCTCATCCTCCTGTGGCAGAGTTCTCCTTACTCTATGAATTAGGTTTATGCACCTCAAAAAGATCCTGTACGTTTGATAAGATACAGATTCTAAGGACTACTCGGAAAACTTGCCAGTAACATCAAAATATATCATTGTTGGGGAATAGGAGAAACTTGAGCTGAGGTTTATAGATCGGGATGTCATCATATAATTCCCTCAAGTTATCATCACAGGTCTAGATAAAATCACAGCAATTTTTAACTATATTAACTACTGTTCCATTTTTCTCATTAGCACCAGTTGGGGAAAGCTTATGTGCATGCACACATTAGGTTTGAATTAGGCAAGAAAAAGACTTACACAAACACAAGATCTCCTCTCTTTGAATATGCTGGAATGGCACTGGCTATTGTAGCAAATCCATATGAATAAATAATAGCTTCTTCTGTTCTCATAAACTTGGCAATTCTATCTTCCAGTTCTAAATGAACATCTGGGCAAAAAGGAAAACAGTAAGAATAAAATGCCGGTAAGCATGCACTTAAATGTCATACTATTCATAACACATGGAAACAATTTGAAGATGATCCAAAGTCAGAGGTAAGCCACGGTTGCTGGCAAGTCACAACCATGGTATTGTACTCGCAAGCAATAAACAGGACTTGAGAGTAAGCAGACTAAGGAGAAGTATTAATTTTAAATCTGAGATTGATAATATCTTTGGTTAACAAAAATCTAAGTGATATGGGGCTAAAGCGGGTATACGGAGTTAGGTCACAGATCAGCCATGAACTCATTGAATGGCGGAACAGACTCGAGGGGCTAAATGGCCTACTCCTGTTCCTAAGGAGGCAAAAGTTTCAAAATCTTTTTTGATTTGATTTGTATCAAAAAAAAGTTGTCTTCATCCTCACAGCAGTGGCCCACAAAATATACATTGTCCTGACCTTCCTGCTAGTATAGTTAATTGGGATAGAAAACAAAATTTATCCCAATATAGGTCATGAGTTAGCAGCTCAAGAGAAAAAGGAGCACAAAGCAAGATAGGCCAGGGTCTATCAGTCATGTGGGGAAATGGAAGTATGTTGAGAGGAACTGTATAGTTTTGGCTGATTGCTTATTTTTAAATATTTTATATACATATTTGAACACAACATAACCGTTTTCCATTGTGGTTTTACCAGAGTTCTCTGTAACAGAGATACGATGTAAGCTGACAGTAAAAAAAGACTTGGAAACCAACACTCAAAATTACAAATATACAGCACACACAAACATTTACTAAAATGAATGCCCATATTGCTGAAATATGAATTACATGTTACAACTGCGATGTCTGCCTTTGGGGGACCTTAATGCTTACTTTCATTACATAATCCAGTTAGTCTGTACAGCTTATATATACACAATACTAAAAAAAGGGGATCCTTAGATATTGGTATTGATGTCATGAACAGGAGAAAGTAAACAAGATAATACACATGAACTAAGTTTTCTCTGAAGCAAGCAGCACAGATGGGCTTAAGAGGCAAATAGTTAAGCTTCTGGAAAAAGAGGGGTATAGAAGGTTGGGCTAATATCAATTGAAAAAGAGGCTTGTTTGGTCAAATAAAGAACAAACTTGCATTTATATAGCACCTTTCATGACCTCAGGACGACCCAAAGCCTTGTACAACCAATTAAGTACTTTTGAAGCGTAGTCACTGCTGTAATGTAGGAAACGTGGCAGCCAATTTGCGCACGGCAAGGCCCCACAAACAGCAATGAGATAACGACCAAATAATCTGTTTTAGTGATGTTGGTTGAGGGATAAATATTGGCTAGAGTATTGGGGAGAACTCCCCTGTTCTTATTCAAAATAGTGCCATTGGATCTTTTACATCCACCTGAGGGGGAAAAAGTTTAACATCTAATCCGAAAGACGGCACCTCTGACAGTGCAGCACTCCCTCAGCACTGCACTGGAGCATCAGCCTAAATTTTGTGCTCAAGTGTCCGGAGTGCGATTTGAACCCACAACCTTCTGACTCAGAAGAGAGAGTGCAATGGTGTATTTGGTGTATTCCTTTCCTGAAAAGCTTTGTTCTTCAGGGTTCAGCTGCGTAGTTCATTTCAAGTTATGGTGTACCCTACTTTTTACTCAAAGGCATTAACTATTTCTTACTTCCTGGCGAATGAAGATGAACTTGCAATAAAGCATTCATAATTAGATCCAAGAATAAATGAATAGCCCATTTATATGCAGAAATATATCCAGTTCTGTTGCTGCTGAATCTGCCTTGTTTATACTGTGGCTGGATTCAGGGACAATGGATAATTGCACAAATTAATTTCATGCTTTAGTCAGTCTGGCCGGGTCCTTCTCTGATGTCAGGGAAAGATCATTACAGGCCAGCAATGCTTAAATGCATTGCTGACACGTACAAGCAAGCAGAGAGTCAGCCTAATCTGCAACTACACCCTCAATGGCAGATGAACCTGTGTGCCATTGCCTGCATTCAGACTGACACTAGGGAAAAGCCCTTCGCAAGAGCAGACTTTGTGCTTCCGCTAGCACCGGCATTGTCATATTATTCAGGATTACCTCAATCCGTGAACTAAATTGGGAATAAGACTAATGTAGCAACTGGTGCTAAAAGTACCAGAAAATACTTGGTTCACTTACAAAACAGGCTTGCAAAAAGATGTGATCAATATCTTAAAAAATGGAATTTGATGAGCTTTAAAATTAATTTTAACTTACCAAATGTTCCATAAAATCCTCTAGGTCCACATGTACCAACACCATATTTTTTCAGTGAAGCCAAAGCTACATTCTGTGTATGAACAAAATTGTCTCTTTTAAAAACCTTGAAACAAGTTTGAATTTATTTCTTACTCATTTTAATTCAAATTACATGATTCAATTTTTAAGCTAAAACTTTGAATTAGCAGGGAACTATAATAAGAAATATAGCAAGCAATCATATCTATATTTTTAAAAATCCGTTCATGGGATGTGAGCGTCGCTGGCAAGACCAGCATTTATTGCCCACCCCTAATTGCCCTTGAGAAGGTGGTAGTGAGCCGCCTTCTTGAACTGCTGCAGTCCGTGTGGTGAAGGTTCTCCCACAGTACTGTTAGGTAGGGAGTTCCAGATTTTTGACCCGGCAACAATGAAGGAACGGTGATATATTTCCAAGTCAGGATGGTGTGTGACTTAGAGGGGAACGTGCAGGTGGTGTTGTTCCCATGTGCCTGCTGCCCTTGTCCTTCTAGGTGGTAGAGGTTGCGGGTTTGGGAGGTGCTGTCGAAGAAGCCTTGGCGAGTTGCTGCAGTGTACCCTGTAGATGGTACACACTGCAGCCACGGTACGCCGGTGGTGAAGGGAGTGAATGGCACCCCATCCACCACTCTAAACATTCAAACGGGCTGCTTTGTCCTGGATGATGTCGAGCTTCTTGAGTGTTGTTGGAGCTGCACTCATCCAGGCAAGTGGAGAGTATTCCATCACACTCCTGACTTCTGCCTTGTATATGATGGAAAGGCTTTGGGGAATCAGGAGGTAAGTCACTCGCCGCAGAATACCCAGCCTCTGACCTGCTCTCATAGCCACATTATTTATGTGGCTGGTCCAGTTAAGTTTCTGGTCAATGGTGACCCCCAGGATGTTGATGGTGGGAGATTCGGCGATGATAATGCCGTTGAATGTCAAGGGGAGGTGGTTAGACCCTCTCTTGTTGGAGATGGTCATTGCCTGGCACTTGTCTGGCGCGAATGTTACTTGCCACTTATCAGCCCATGCCTGGATGTTGCCCAGATCTTGTTGCATGCGGGCACGGACTGCTTCATTATCTGAGGGGTTGCGAATGGAACTGAACACTGTGCAATCATCAGCAAACATCCCCATCCATTTCTGACCTTATGATAGAGGGAAGGTCATTGATGAAGCAGCTGAAGATGGTTGGGCCTAGGACACTGCCCTGAGTAACCCCTGCAGCAATGTCCTGGGGCTGAGACGACTGGCCTCCAACAACCACTACCATCTTCCTTTGTGCTAGGTATGACTCCAGCCACTGAAGAGTTTACCCCGATTCCCATTGACTTCAATTTTACTAGGGCTCCATTGCGGACATATTTCTGTACAAAACACTTTAGTCCCCAATCTTGAGTCTTCATTCATTCCAAAAATTACATGACCCCATTAAAAAAAATGGCCCAGTCACCAATTCCATTACAATGCAGCCCATTTAACACTGACATTCTTGTTAAGAATTACCAATACAAATTCCCTCCCCATCTATAATCCACAATGTGGTTATAAAGTGAAGTTTAATACTAAAGCATATTTTCCTTAGATCAATACAGCAATAAACTCACCTTGACTTTTTCATTGTCTAGCAAGCCAAGGAAATTAAAGGATGCAAAGTTTATACACTCTTTACCATTAACCACTATGTTGTGAGTTGGAGGACTGAAAATAATAAAAATTAATAAAATTAGCAACAATTCACTAAAATTTCACAAAGCTCAGACAAAAAAGGTACAAACCTTTTAAGCTATATATAAAATTATAAAGAAATTTAGGTTAGTTTGAAATCTAATTCCAATCCAAACAAGAGAAGGTATTCAAAATCAAAACAGTTAATGACAAGCATTCCAGGCGATCAGGGAAGTGTAGCACAGAGCAAAAATCTCAATGTACAATACTGTGAACTGATTCCATAAACTCATTAAACTCGTAAAGGATATTTTGATTATGAATTTTTTGCTTTTGTTTTTATAATTTGCTTCCCTTTCCTCTCCTGAAGGCAGTAATCCAAGCTGGGGTCCAGTTCTAAAGGCACCAGAAGTCCTCCAGTGTCACTGCCATAAGGAGGGATGATATATTAGCAGGTTCCTCTAATGAGGCCATATGGGTGGAGCTTAAAAACAAAAAGGGGGCAAGCACTTTGATGGGAGTGTACTATAGACCCCCAAACAGTCAGGGGGAGATAGAGGAACAGATATGTAGGCAAATCTCAGAAAATTGTGCAAATAATAGGGTAATAATAGTGGGGGATTTCAACTTCCCCAATATTAACTGGGATACTCAGTGTAAAAGGCTTAGAGGGTACAAAATTCTTAACGTGCATCCAGGAGAGCTTTTTGAGCCAGCATGTAGAAAGTCCTACAAGAGAGGGGGCGGTACTGGACCTAATTCTAGGGAATGTGGCCGGCCAAGTGGAAGAAGTGCTAGTAGGTGAGCACTTTGGTGACAGTGACCATAATTCGGTGAGATTTAAGGTGGTCATGGAAAAGGACAGGGAGGGGCCGGAAATAAAGGTTCTAAATTGGGGGAAGGCCAATTTTAATAGGATAAGGCAGGATCTGGCCAAAATGGACTGGGATCAGCAGCTTGTAGGAAAATCCGCATCGGAGCAATGGGAGTCTTTCAGAAGGGAGATTGAGACCATACAATGGCAACATGTTCCCGTAAAGGTCAAGGGTGGTTCCAAGAACTCCAGGGAACCTTGGATGTCAGGGGATATACGAGAATGGATTAGGAAAAAAAGGAGGGCTTTTAGCAGATACAAAAGGCTAAAGACGGAGGAAGCCCTAGAGGAGTACAAAAAGTGCAGGGGGATACTTAAAAAAGAAATTAGGAGATCAAGGAGGGGCCATGAAATAACACTGGCGAGCAAAATAAAGGAAAATCCTAAGATGTTTTATAAGTATATTAAGGGTAAGAGGATGACTAGGGAAAAAATAGGGCCCATTAGGGACAAAAATGGCAATCTGTGTGTGGAGCCGGCAGATGTAGGAGGGGTTCTAAATGAATTTTTTGCATCTGTTTTCACTATGGAGAAGGACGATGTAGACATAGAAATACGACAGGGGGACTGTGATATACTCGAACATATTAACATCGAGCGGGAGGAGGTATTGGCGGTTTTAGCAGGCCTAAAAATGGATAAATCCCCAGGACGAAATGTATCCCAGGCTACTGTGTGAGGCAAAGGAGGAGATTGCGGGGGCTCTGACACATATATTCAGAACCTCTCTGGCCACAGGGGATGTGCCAGAGGACCGGAGAACCGCTAATGTAGTACCATTATTTAAGAAGGGGAGTAGGGAAAAACCGGGGAACTACAGGCCAGTGAGCCTAACATCAGTGGTAGGAAAATTATTGGAAAAAATTCTGAAGGACAAAATTAGTCTCCACTTGGAGAAGCAAGGATTAATCAGGGATAGTCAACATGGCTTTCTCAAGGGAAGATCATGTCTGACTAATTTGATTGAATTTTTTGAGGGGGTGACTAGGCGTGTGGATGAGGGTAACACAGTGGATGTGGTATACATGGATTTCAGTAAGGCCTTCGATAAAGTCCCCCACAGGAGACTGGTCAAGAAGGTACGAGCCCATGGAATCCAGGGTGCCTTGGCACTTTGGATACAAAACTGGCTTAGTGGCAGAAGGCAGAGGGTGATGGTCGAAGGTTGTTTTTGTGACTGGAAGCCTGTGGCCAGTGGGGTACCGCAGGGATCGGTGCTGGGTCCCTTGCTGTTTGTGGTCTACATTAATGACTTGGATATGAATGTAAAAGGTATGATCAGTAAGTTCGCTGATGATACAAAAATTGGTAGGGTGGTAAATAGCGAGGAGGATAGCCTCAGTCTGCAGGACGATATAGATGGGTTGGTCAGATGGGCGGAACAGTGGCAAATGGAATTTAACCCGGAAAAGTGCGAGGTGATGCACTTTGGAGGGACTAACAAGGCAAGGGAATACACAATGAATGGGAGGACCCTAGGCAAGACAGAGGGTCAGAGGGATCTTGGTGTGCAAGTTCACAGATCCCTGAAGGCGGCGGAACAGGTAGATAAGGTGGTAAAGAAGGCATATGGGATACTTGCCTTTATTAGCCGAGGCATAGAATACAAGAGCAAGGAGGTTATGATGGAGCTGTATAAAACACTGGTTAGGCCACAGCTGGAGTACTGTGTGCAGTTCTGGTCGCCGCACTACAGGAAGGATGTGATCGCTTTGGAGAGGGTGCAGAGGAGATTCACCAGGATGTTACCAGGGCTGGAGCGCTTCAGCTATGAAGAGAGACTGGGAAGATTGGGTTTGTTTTCCTTGGAGCAGAGGAGGCTGAGGGGGGACATGATTGAGGTGTACAAAATTATGAGGGGCACAGATAGGATGGATACTAAGGAGCTTTTTCCCTTCGTTGAGGGTTCTATAACAAGGGGGCATAGATTCAAGGTAAAAGGCGGGAGGTTTAGAGGGGATTTGAGAAAGAACTTTTTCACCCAGAGGGTGGTTGGAGTCTGGAACTCACTGCCTGAAAGGGTTGTGGAGGCAGGAACCCTCACAACAGTCAAGAAGCATTTGGATGAGCACTTGAAATGCCATAGCATACAAGGCTACGGACCAAATGCTGGAATATGGGATTAGAGTAGACAGGGCTTGATGGCCGGCGCGGACACGATGGGCCGAAGGGCCTCTATCCGTGCTGTATGACTCTATGACTCTATGTCACACTCAACTGGACATTCTTTGCTGGAAGTGCAGCAGAAAGCCCATTTAAGTTCAGCAGTTTAACGGCAGAAAGTCTGAGGAAATTCTGGGCCAATGAGTTTCAGTAGGTTAATTGAGCCTTCGAGGGCTCCCCTGCCCAGGAGGCAATAGCCAACTGCACTGTTTTTAATGCCAGCCTGGTTGGGATCAACTAACTTAGCACAGACCAGGTTTATTCATGGGACTTTCCTAGTCTGTTTGGCTCAGCACTACAACATGTTGTACCTTTAGTCAGTGAGCCATTAAGAAAAAAGTACTTTAAAACTGTAACATTAAAAAAATAACTACATAGAAAATTATGCATTTTCCACTGATCACCGTCATTTAGCAGTCAAAAACCAAAGAATTAAGACAACACAAATTCAAACAGGTCACATTTTGAAAATTGTACAAAAAACACATGCACAATTAAAAGTTAAGAACCATTGTAATATAGCCCAAAAGTGTTTTACATACCCTGAGACAACGTTATTGTTAAGGGCAGGGTGGTCTTTTGATACTGGTGGGACAAGTGGTTCTGGCTGCCATTCCTCAATAAGCTCTTCTTTTTCCTGTTAAAAAAGGTGCAACACAGAATAATTATGAGAAGCTGCAATGCAAGGGCAATAGATTAAAAAAAAAATTCTACTGGATTACCTTTTCTGTCAAGTCAGAACGCTCCTGAAGTTTGTAGGTTTTGGAGAAAAGGAGTCTCACTATCCACAAAATGAGAATTCCTTCCAGAATTAGATGGTAAGCCGGGGCCTAATGGGCATGAAAAAGCGACTGTGTTAATTGGAAACCACATTGCTCGGTATTACATCAAAAAGAGAGCAAATCCTTACTGTGACAAAAGAAAATAACGTTATGGAATATAACTTCTATTGTTAAGTATTTAATGCTTTTCATTACAAAAGCAGAACTTTTTCCACCATTGAAATCTACATAAAATATCCAAAAAGTGTCAATTTACCTCAGAAGTCTGATCATAGAATCATAGAATGGTTAAAGTACAGTAGGAGGCTATTCGGCCCATCAAGCCCATGCCGGCTCTTTGTAAGAACAATCCAGTTAGTCTCATTCCCCCGCTCTTTCCCCGAAGCCCTGAAAATCTTTTCCCTTCAAATATTTATTCAATTCCTTTTTGAAAGCCACAACTGAATCTGCTTCCACCGCCCTTTGAGGCAGCATATTCCAGATCATAACTACCCGCTGCGTAAAAAAGATTTTCCTCATGTCGTCTTTAGTTCTTTTGCCAATCACCTTAAATCTGTGTCCTCTGGTTCTCGACCCTTCTGCCAATGGCAACAGTTTCTCTTTATCTAAACCTTTCATGATTTTGAACAATTCTATCAAATCTCCTCTCAACCTTCTCTGCTCTAAGGAGAACAACCCCAGTTTCTCCAGTCTATCCACATAGCTGAAGTCCCTCATCCCTGGAACCATTCTAGTAAATCTCACTTTTTAAGAAAGTGTTTGATCTTGAGTTAGAACAAACACACAGGTTAACTGCTGTGGAATTCGACACTATTCAGAAATATAAACAATGGAGAGACACCTGGAAGGAAAGGATTTCACATTTGTGAACTTTGCAGTAAAAACCCCATCAATCGGTTGAGGTTGACCCCTTCTGGCATGAGAACAAACCTCTTGAGGAGCATTGTACAATTCGATGCACAAGTCATACATAAGTCCCAAAGCCCAGATATTTAATACATTACTGTGCATTTTTTTTTTAAAAGGAGACACATGACTGTCACTGAACAGCCTGTTCAGAAATCAAGCAGCCGTTCAGGCAAGTGAAACTATTTGGGTATCTTATAACCGAACTATACACACAGTGACTCCCTAGCTCACTTCTATAATGCATCAATGAGATTAACGCTGTTGAAGCTTTTGGATGAATAATATCTCACAACTTGACATGTAGTAAATGTTTTTGTAAGAGTGAAATGCAATGATCAATTCAACTGGATTATTTTGTCAGACATAACTGTTAACAGCATTGTAACTAACGTTCAAGAACCTTTCCAAATCCATTATGGAACACAATTATTATTTCCTTTGCTCCGTCTCTCCCTGTTTTCCGATTTGATTTCTATTGTTTTCTCACTACTTCACTTTTAGTACATTTTCTCTCGAGTCAAAAAGTAGAACAACAGATTTATGCCAGAAACAGCCAAGGTAAATTTAAGGAATCCACATTCACTTGCAGTTAACACTTGCCAAGAGAGCATAGGAATAGTCAAGTCTGGAGGTGACAAAGGTATGGATGGGAGTTTGTGCAGTAGATGGGCTGAGGCAGGGGAGGAGAAGGGCGAGGTTACAGAAGTGAAAGTAGGTGTTTTTTTGCAATAGAGAGGTTATGAGATCAAAAGCTCACCTTGAGGTCAAAAAGGATGGCGAGTTTGTGAACAGTAGCCGGGGAGGAGGTGGCGGAATCCATTGGTGGCAAGGGTACAGAGTTTGTGGTGGAGCCCAAAGACAGTGGCCAAGGAGGAAATTGTGGCTCATCAAAGACTTGATGTTGGACAAGCAGTCTGACAACACAGAGGCAGTGGAGAGTTGGAGCTAGTGTCGTCACCATATATGTGGAAGCTAATCTCATGTCTTCAGATGATGTCACCAAGGGGCAGCATATAGATGATAGTGGGGGGTGCAAGGAAAGATCCATGGATGCGACGATGCAGGGCCGGGAAGAGAAGCTGTTGCCAGAGATACTGTGGACTGCTAGAAAAGTGGAACCAAGTGAGGTCAATCACACGGAATTGGACAATTGAGCAGGATGGTGTGGTCAACCTTGTCAAAAACTGCAGGGAGGTTGAGGAGAATGAAGAGGGAAAATACACAACAGTCACAGAGAACATCATTTGTGACTTTGATTAGGGCCATTTCAGTGTTGTGGCAGGAGCAGAAACATGAATGACGAGATTCGAACCTCGAGTTGCAGGAAAGGTGGGGTTGGATTTGGGAGGCAACAAGCGTAAGGTCTTCAGAGGGAAAAGGGACAGTATTTCAGTAAGATCATCTCTCGGTCATCTTCCAAGACTGAAAAGCCCAAATTTCTCCAGTCTTTCCTCATTTGACCTCCAAAACTGGCGTTCATCCGTGTGGCTGTTATCTGCACTGCCTCGGAATATCCTCCTTGCGTCTTGGCATCTGGTACTGAATGCAGTGGTCAGGATGTGGTCTGACTAGAGCTCTGTACAGTTTGATCACAACTTCCTTTGATTTATATTCTATTGCTTTGGCTTAGATTATTATTGCTCTGCATTAGTTGTACATGTTGAGTATTGTCTACTATCACTCCTAGGTTTCTTTCAACTTCACCCTTAACTATTTTAGTTGATGCTCTTGCATGAGTATGGGGCAGGCTTGATGGACCAACTGGTCTTTTCCTGCCCATCAATTTTGTATGTTCGTATGTTTAACACAACTTATCGAGTATGCACGTTGTCAATTACTTTACATGTGCAGTATTTGTATTTGTATTAAATTTTATCCGCCATTGTTCTGCCCATTCATATATTTTGTCCAGCTCATTCTATAATTTCTCAGCTGCCTCCTCTGATTCCACTGCCCCTCTTGGTTTGGTATCAGCTGCAAATTTGACTAGTTTGCATTGAGTTTCTGAGTCCAAGTCACTGATGTAAATTAGAAACTGTTGTGGTCCCATTGTGGACAATTAAACAACTAACGGAAGGAAGAGGCTCTGTGAACATCCCCATCCTCAATTATGGCAGAGACCAGCACATGAGTGCAAAAGACAAGGCTGAAGCGTTCGCAACCATCGTCAGCCAGAAGTGCCAAGTGGATAATCCATCTCCGCCTCCTCCCAAGATCCCCACCATCACAGAAGCCAGTCCTCAGCCAATTCAATTCACTCCACGTGATATTAAAAAACTGCTAAGTGCACTGGATACATCAAAGGCTATGGGCCCCGAAAACATCCCGGCTGTAGTGCTGAAGATTGTGCTCCAATAACAGCCGCGATTCTAGCCAAGCAGTTCCAGTACAGCCACAACACTGGCATCTACCTGACAATGTGGAAAATTGTCCAAGTATGTCCCGTTCACAAAAAGCAGGACAAATCAAATTCGGCCAATTACCACCCCATCGGTCCACTCTCAGTTGATGACACCTTCCATCAAGCAGCACTTACTCACCAATAACCTGCTCGCTGATGCTCAGTTTCGGTTCCGCCAGGACCACTCGGCTCCAGACCTCATTACAGCCTTGATCCAAACATGGACAAAAGAGCTGAATTCCAGAGGTGAAGTGAGAGTGTCTGCCCTTGACATCAAGGCAGCATTTGACCGAGTGTGGCATCAAGGAGCCCTAGTAAAATTGAAATCAATGGGAATCAGGGGGAAAACTCTCCAGTGGCTGGAGTCATACCTACCACAAAGGAAGATGGTAGTGGTTGCTGGAGGCCAATCATCTCAGCCCCAAGAGTTCCTCAGGGCAGTATCCTAGGCCCAACCATCTTCAGCTGCTTCATCAATGACCTTCCCTCCATCATAAGATCAGAAGTGGGGATGTTCTCTGATGATTGCATATTGTTCAGTTCCATTTGCAACCCCTCAAATAATGAAGCAGTCCGTGCCTGCATGCAGCAAGACCTGGACAACATCCAGGCTTGGGCTGATAAGTGGCAAGTAACATTTGCACCAGACAAGTGCCAGGCAACGACCATCTCCAACAAGAGCGAGTCTAACCACCTTCCCTTGACATTCAATGGCATTACCATTGCCGAATCCCCCACCATCAACATCCTGGGAGTCACCATTGACCAGAAACTTAACTGCACCAGCCACATAAATACTGTAGCTATAAGAGCAGGTCAGAGGCTTTGTATTCTGCAGCGAGTGACTCACCTCCTGACTCCCCAAAGCCTTTCCGCCATCTACAAGGCACAAGTCAGGAGTGTGGTGGAATACTCTCCACTTGCCTGGACGAGTGCAGCTCCAACGACACTCAAGAAGCTCGACACCATCCAGGATAAAGCAGCCCGCTTGACTGGCATCCCATCGACCACCTTAAACATTCACTCCCTCAACCACCGGTGCACCATGGCTGCAGTGTGTACCATCCACAGGACAGACTGCAGTAACTCACCAAGGCATCTTCGACATCACCTCCCAAACCCACGACCTCTACCACCTAGAAGGACAAGGGCAGCAGGT
Organism: Heptranchias perlo; assembly: GCF_035084215.1. Classification (NCBI taxonomy): domain Eukaryota; kingdom Metazoa; phylum Chordata; class Chondrichthyes; order Hexanchiformes; family Hexanchidae; genus Heptranchias; species Heptranchias perlo. The sequence goes on from NC_090328.1 coordinate 82,878,309, forward strand.
GCATGAGAACACCACTATCTGCACGTTCCTCTCCAAGTCATACACCAACCTGACTTGGAAATATATCGTCGTTCCTTTAGCGTCGCTGGGTCAAAATCCTGGAAGTCCCTACCTACCAGCACTGTAGGAGAACCTTCACCACATGGACTGCAGCAGTTCCAGAAAGCAGCTCACCACCACCTTCTCACGGGCAATTAGGGGTGGATAATAAATGCTGGCCTTGTCAGCAACGCCCACATCCCATGAATGAATAAAAAAGCACCAATTTCTGGAGCACCCTATTCAGTACTTCCCTCCTACCTCATCACAATTCCTCAAACAAGAACCCACTATTTTCCACCAGCCAGTTTCTTATGGATACCAAATATTTACCCTGAATCCCCACAGCTTTGAACTTATAGCATTGTGTGTGGAAATATTGTCAAAATGGAAGTCTAGGTATGTTGTAGGGCTTACCACAGTCCACTTGGGATATCACTTTCTCGAAGAAGTTGGAGGTTGGTTGAAGAGGATCTTCTTTTTCTGAGTCTATGCTGACTGCTGTTAACTAAGTTACTATTGTACAGGTAATCTTCAAGATTATACCTGATAATAGATTCCATTATTTTACACCAGATTTAAGACTAATGGGCCTGTAGTTGCCATTTTTTGTATATGAGCACCTCAATGGCCTGTTCTCAATCTGCTGATACCTCCCCAGTGTCCAGTGACTCAATGATTGTGAATGCCTCACAAATCTCCTTCCTTGTCCCTCTCAGAACTCTGGGATAAATATCATCTATCTCTGGGGATTCATTGATTCTGAGCCCCTCCAGAACTTCCAGGTCAGTTATATCAAAATCACTAATTCTGCCTGGGTTAACTCTGTTTGGGGACAGCATGTTGCTCAAGTCTTCCTTTGTGGGGATCTCTCACTGGTTACTAAGAAGGTTAATATATTGACAGAAGGCTGAATTATTTAAGTAGCCTATGAATAAAAGTTAAGAAAAATCAAACATCTTTCCACTTCTAAGCAGAATAACAAAGGGTTTGAGAGTTGAAAGGTGCAATTAAACAGCTCTGAAATATCATTAAGACACCTATCAAAAAGTTATTACAGGAAAAGTCCAGCATTGGACTATGGGGATAGAGCAGAGGAGTGGGACTAATTGTATCGCTCTTTCGAAGAGCCAGCACAGGCACGATGGGCCCATTGGGCTCCTTCTATGCTGTATCATTTTTATGGTTTAAAATGATCGAGATTCAGAAGTGATGCAACTTTCTACATTAAATGCAACTTGTACAAAGGACAGTACATTATAGCTAATAGTCAATATACACAATCCAATATAACAAGATTTTCAATAAAACTTGGATTAGCTGACACAATTAAACCCTGCTGCCATAACCCTGTAATTTCTCCACCTCCTTCACTTCTTGAAAATCTCAGCATCCATAAGAGTGCTGAAACAGAAGATACAGGTAGAAAACCCAAATGGGAAGGCGGTTCAGGTTTATAAAAAGTGTTTTGTTTTACTTTGAAAGTATGGCAGGCAATGTGTTGAGAAATGTTTGTGATTTAGGACATTCCTTGAACCCTTCACGTCACATAAAAAATTAGATACAAAAATATTAAATTAGTTGCTATATTTTTTCTTCTAAATTGTTTTTTCTGCTCACTGCTTCTGAAGGTGGCAACTCATTTCACATGCACCCCTTTCCTACAACACAACTTGAATTTATATAGTGCCTTTAACGTAGTAAAACGTCCCAAGGCACTTCACAGGAGCGTTATCAAACAAAATTTGACACCAAAGCAGGTAAGGAATATTAGGACAGGTGACCAAAAGCTTGGTCAAAGAAGTAGGTTTTAAGAAGCGTCTTAAAGGAGGAGAGAGAAGTAGAGAGGTGGAGAGGTTTAGGGAGGGAATTCCAGAGCTTAGGGCCTAGGCAGCTGAAGGCACGGCCGCCAATGGTGGAGCGATTAAAATCAGGGAAGTGCAAGAGGCCAGAATTGGAGGAGTGTAGACATCTCGGAGGATTGTAGGGCTGAAGAAGGTTACAGAGATAGGGAGGGGTGAGGCCATGGAGGGATTTGAAAACAAGGATGAGAATTTTAAAATTGAGGCAGAGCCAATGTAGGAAAATCATGTCTCACGAATTTGATTGAGTTTTTTGAAGGGGTAACCAAGAAGATAGATGAGGGCTGTGCAGTAGACGTGGTCTACATGGACTTTAGCAAAGCCTTTGACAAGGTACCACATGGTAGGTTGTTACATAAGGTTAAATCTCACGGGATCCAAGGTGAGGTAGCCAATTGGATACAAAATTGGCTTGACGACAGAAGACAGAGGGTGGTTGTAGAGGGTTGTTTTTCAGACTGGAGGCCTGTGACCAGCGGTGTGCCTCAGGGATCGGTGCTGGGTCCGCTGTTATTTGTTATTTATATTAATGATTTGGATGAGAATTTAGGAGGAATGGTTAGTAAGATTGCAGATGACACCAAGATTGGTTGGATTGTGGACAGTTATCTAGGATTGCAACGGGATCTTGATAAATTGGGCCAGTGGGCCGATGAATGGCAGATGGAGTTTAATTTAGATAAATGTGAGGTGATGCATTTTGGTAGATCGAATCGGACCAGGACCTACTCCGTTAATGGTAGGGCGTTGGGGAGAGTTATAGAACAAAGAGATCGAGGAGTACAGGTTCACAGCTCCTTGAAAGTGGAGTCACAGGTGGATAGGGTGGTGAAGAAGGCATTCGGCATGCTTGGTTTCATTGGTCAGAACATTGAATACAGGAGTTGGGATGTCTTGTTGAAGTTGTACAAGACATTAGTAAGGCCACACTTGGAATACTGTGTACAGTTCTGGTCACCCTACTATAGAAAGGATATTATTAAACTAGAAAGAGTGCAGAAAAGATTTACTAGGATGCTACCGGGACTTGATGGTTTGACTTATAGGGAGAGGTTAGATAGACTGGGACTTTTTTCCCTGGAGAGTAGGAGGTTAAGGGGTGATCTTATAGAAGTCTATAAAATAATGAGGGGCATAGATAAGGTAGATAGTCAAAATCTTTTCCCAAAGGTAGGGGAGTCTATAACGAGGGGACATAGATTTAAGGTGAGAGGGGAGAGATACAAAAGGGTCCAGAGGGGCAATATTTTCACTCAAAGGGTGGTGAGTGTCTGGAACGAGCTGCCAGAGGCAGTAGTAGAGGCGGGTACAATTTTGTCTTTTAAAAAGCATTTGGACAGTTACATGGGTAAGATGGGTATAGAGGGATATGGGCCAAGTGCAGGCAATTGGGACTAGCTTAGTGGTATAAACTGGGCGACATGGACATGTTGGGCCGAAGGGCCTGTTTCCATGTTGTAAACTTCTATGATTCTAGGTCTGCGAGCACAGGGGTGATGGGTGAACGGGACTTGGTGCGAGTTAGGATGTGGGCAGCAGAGTTTGTGATGAGCTCAAGTATATAGAGGGTGGAAAATGGGAGGCCGACTAGGAGAGCATTGGAAGAGTCAAGTCTAGAGGCAACAAAGGCATGGATGAGGGTTTCAGCACCAGATGAGCTGAGGCAGGGACGGAGACAGCGATAGCGATGTTAATACCTCATCCAAGTGGTCATATTTAACGTGTGAACCAAGAGAAGAACGTTGGCAGGTTATCCAACGGTCAGGGGAAATCTACATGTCTACTTTCCACTATGGGTCAATGGATAGCATTTAAGAGGAGGAATCAGGCAAATTTTTCCTCTTCTCTAGCCACAGGACACTGAAACCAATTAAAATGTCCCTGTTGTGCCTCACCTAAATTCAGTGTAGACCAGGGATCAAACTCAGCACAACAGCACAAAGTGCAGTTAGAAACTAGACCATCAGGAGAGAGTAATTTTAAAAAAAAATGATTTCCAAGAGGTACAACTAAATAGATTCCCTCATTATAAAAGACAGTAATAAGTCTCACTTATCTTTATTCAGACTACTCATCTAATACATTCATACTTCAAAATTTTATTTGCACTGTTAAGTGTGAGAAGAAAGTTCAAAGGTAGCTCAGTTTGTACTATATGGCTCTGACACCATCATGCCAATTTTTTGTTGAAGGAGAGTCTCTATTTTTCCTCCCACTTCCCTGATCTCCCTGGGGCGGTCACTGCTGCAAACAATCTGGTAGAATGCGCACAATTTCTGTCTCAATGATTCATCAACTCTTTAGGGAAAGTGCCTCAGCTCTGCTCAACCTTTCACGAGAGCAACACAGACAAGACCAAGAACTCAGCAGTATGGGAAAATCTCGGACAGAAATATACATCTCGGAGACATTTGTTGGTACTCTAACACAAATGAATAAAAGTCACAACAAATAGGTCTGCTCAGAACAGCAGCGAGGGAAGCCTACCGCAGGAACAGGTTTAATTTTCAGTGATGCAATAATTTCACGATGCCTTGTATTGTAGTTGATCATATATCAACTTATGCAAAAATCAGCCTATTGTTCCCATGCTCTAATCAATTCTATTGCTATCACATATTTCCATCATAACTAGTGCAGCATGGATGGAATAATGGGCTGCAAGGAGTGAGTTTCAAAACTGTAATCTTATTAGATTGGGGCGGTGGAAGGTAGGGATTGATGAGAATAAAACTAAAAGCACATAGACTAGTTAAGAATTTCATTTCAGCCCAAGATTTAGTCTGCAGCCATGAGACCAGTCCACTGATTTTAAAAAAAATAATGCACAGTGGGAAGTTAATATGTATAAGTCATGTGAGGTTATTCAAGTTGGTAGGAAGAATAGAAAAACAGAATATTTTTTTAAATGGTGAGAAACTATTAAATGTTGATGTTCAGAGAGATTTGGGTGTCCTCTTACAAGAAACACAAAAAGTTAGCAGCATGTAGGTACACCAAGCAATTAGGTCGTCTTACTACAATTGTACAGGGCTTTGGTGAGACCACACCTGGGGTACTGTGTACAGTTTTGGTCTCCTTACCGAAGGAAGGATATACTTGCCTAAGAGACGGTGCAACAAAGGTTCATTAGATTGATTCCTGTGATGAGAGGGTTGACCTATGAGGAGAGATTGAATAGAATGGGCCTAAACTCTCGAGTTCAGAAGAACGAGAGGTGATCTCATTGAAACATATAAGATTCTGAGGGGCCTTGACAGGGTAGATGCTGAGAGGTTGTTTCTCCTGGCTGGAAAGTCTAGAACTAGGGGGCATAGTCGCAGGATAAGGGGTCCGCCATTTAGGACTGAGATGAGGAGGAATTTCTTCTCTCAGAGGGATGTGAATCTTTGGAATTCTCTACCCCAGAGGACTGTGGATGCTGAGTCGTTGAGTATATTCAAGGCTGAGATAGATAGATTTTTGGACTCTGGGGGAATCAAGGGATATGGAGTTGAGGTTGAAGATCAGCCATGATCTTATTGAATGGCGGAGCAGGCTCGAGGGGCCGTATGGCCTACTCCAGCTCCTATTTCTTATGTTCTTACAGTTTATTACTCAGCTCTGTGCGTGTGATGTAAACTGTTAGTGTAACATACTGCACATGATATTCACAAGATGATTTTAAACGTACTGGGCCATTACTACAATTTTTAAATACTGTAATGAGTTATGAGAGAGAAATTCTATCTCCACTTTTTTTTAAAAAGTGTTTAATTTCACACCTCTCGCAAGCCATTACTGGAACTTACCAACTCCGTTAAAGAGTTGGATATAAATCAGAAGGACAGGTCATGTATTGTGATTTACTATTACAATTATGCTTTGGCATAATCCTCGCTGAAATAGGGGATTCAGAGATGGGGAAGGTATAAAGCACAGCTGAATGTTGTAATCAGCTCCAGCATTAAGCTCACTGAAACATTCATTATTACAATTAGTAGACAAGTTACTTTAGATTCACTAGCTTTTGAAATGCAACAGTGCCAGCCAGGTGTCTGTCAATCAGATCACTCATTGCATTCAGTCCAATTATATAAAATCATCTTATTAGATTAGAATACATAAACCTCAGTCTTCGGCTATGCATCATGCTGTTCAATAGTTTATTTTTTTCCAATAAGCCAACTACATTGTTTACTGCTTAAAAAAAGCTACAATCTAAGGGGAGATAGTCTCAATTTTATAAGCCAAAATGTAAGCTCCCAGAACCCACTATATCAGAAATCTTGTCTGGAAAAGGATTACTTCAATCATGTATCTGATTGGCAGTCAGCCATGGAAGGACCCAAGAGCATTTTTCCTGGCCCTGGCTGCCAATCCTGGCACATAAACAATTCAAAGGCTCAGTACCAGTTAGGAAACTCAAACATCCTTCTGATGGAAGGCTGACAAATATGAACATTTACCATTTATGACTGGGATCTATGCAACTTAGGCCCCTTCAGTTGCAAGATAAATTCTAATATTTTTGGTAGCTGAAGGTGATAGGAGTCAAAGCAATCATTTCCATGAAAGCAGTTAGTGGATAATGAGCCGTAGCAGGAGAAAAGGATAGGTCACATGTCAAAAGTTGCATTTTAGCAGCAGGTTTTGGAGCCCTTGTTCTATCCTGACTTTTATCTACAAACTTGCTGGAATCAGAGTCAGAAACTCTATGAAAGGAGAAGAGTCAATAAGGCCCTTTGTAGCAAACATTTTAGAAAATGAAAACTGGTTCCAGTCTGTGCATCCCTTGTGACATGGGCTGTTCAAAGGCCAGGAAGATCAGCCCAGGTGGGACCTTGCTGGCAGCCTCATTGCTGTGAATTGGATAGGCAGAAGGAAGGAAAAACATAATATGTTATGGCATGCTTTGAAGCAGTTCTGCCGATTACAACATGGCTGGAGGGCAGTGAGCCTTGGTAGTGGAAAACAAAAATGTGTGCAAAGCTCTAGGGAACTGCTGCTGTTTTATCCAAAGAAAGAAGACTTGTTTGACAATTTTAAAAGTTAACCTTACGGTTTAAGAGAAACTGGTTGATGTTTGCAGACAATTGTGTGAAAGAGCTGAGCTGCCATTCTTAGAATCTGTCAGAGTTGTGAGTGAGAGAATATTGCTGTGCTTTCTTCTTCTTAACCCAATCTTAAGTTTTTTTTTTAAAAAAAAGTTTCCACAACAGACGATTGCATCAGGTCTTTTTAGACTAGCACTGTAAGTTTAATTTTATTTTACATTTTTATTTCAGTATGTTAATATTGACTTTAGTGAATGTGCTAGGTTTGCCACTAAATGGATTTCTAAAAATTTGTTCACTGGATCACTTTATCACTGGCAAGGCTGCATTTATCGTCCAAACCTAGCTACCCTGAGGTGAAGAAGGTGGGTCTTCTCCTTGAACTGCTGCAGTCCTAATGATAAAATTGCTCCCACAATAGTGTAAGCTAGTGAATTCCAGGATTTTCACCCAGCAATGATGAAAGAAGAGGTATATACAGCGATATATTTCCAAGTCAGCATAACGTGTAACTTAGATGGTATGGTGTTCCCATGACATTACTGCTCTTGTCCTTCTTGGTAGTACAGACAACAGGGGTGGGAGTTGCTGATGAAGTAAGTTTGGTGAGTTGCTGCCTTGCATCCTATAGATTACATGGTGACGGAGGTGGATATTGAGTCTTGTGGCAGGGGAATTGATCGTGAACTTTTGTCGTGGATTCTGTTGAGTTTCTTGAATGTTGTTATGGCTGCAGCCATCCAGGTGAGTGGTGAATATTCCATCACATGTTTGACTCAAGGCTTTGAGAGGTTAGAAGGTGAGGCACTTCTTGGAGAGTACCCAGCCCTATCCTGTTCTCGTAGCCACAGTGTTGATCTGGCTGGCTCTGTTAAGCTTCTGATCAATGGTGACTCCTATGATTATAATGGTGGAGGTTTGGGCAATGGTGGTGGTATTTAAGATTGGGGAGATGGTCGTGCCTTTTCTTGTTTGAGATGGTCATGCCTGGCACTTACATGATACAATGTTGACTGCCAGACAAGGCCTGTGTCAGGTGGTGAGGGAACTATTATGAGGGGTTAACCTCCTTTACCTAGTCCTTGCCAACCTACCTGCCACAGACTGGCCTGACCATGATAGGATATCAGCCCAAGCATGGATGATATCCAAGTCTTGTTGTAGGATTTTGACGCTGTTGATGACTCCCTTCATCACTTTACTGGTGATTAGGAGGAGGCAGTAGTTGGCCGGATTAGATTATTTGTGGATAGGATATACTTGGCTAATCTCCCACATTGTCAGGTAGATGCCAGTGTCTACATTGGAACAGCTTGGCTAGGGTAGTTCTGGTGCACATGTCTTCAGTACTTCAGGTGGGTTGGTGTCAGTAGCCTTTGGAGAGTCCGGTGCATTCAGCCACTTCTTAATGTAATGTGATGTGAACCGAATTGGCTGGACACTGGCACCAAAAATGGTAGGGCCATCGGGAAGTGGCCAAGTTGACCATCCACTTGGCACTTTTAGCTGAAAACACTTCAGCCTTGCCTCTTACATTCATATGCTAGGTTCGATCATGGTTGAGGATGGAGATATTTATGGAGCTTCTTCCTCCTGTTAGTTACCTAATTATCTACCACCATTCTCAACTAGATGAGGTAGGGTTGCAGAGCTTAGTTCTGATCTGTTGGTTATGGGACTGATTTTTGTCTCTGGCCTGCAGCTTTTGGTGTTATCGGGCTACCCTCATGCTCTTATTGCTTCAACAGCTTGATACTTCATTCTAAGTTATGCCTGGTACGGGTTGTGGTGATTTACAATTCTGCTGCTGCTGATGGCCCATAGTGCCTCATGGGTTTCCAGTTTTGGGCAGCTCGATCTGTTCTTAGTTTGTCCCACTTAGCACAGCAGTTGCACTGTGCTACATGATGGAGGATGTCCCCACTGTGGAGTTGAAACTTTCCTTTCACAGGCTGTGGGATGGTTAGTCATACAAATCCTATCATGGTCAGGCCAGTCTGTGGCAGGTAGGTTGGCAAGGACTAGGTAAAGGAGGTTAACCCCTCATAATAGTTCCCTCACCACCTGACACAGGCCTTGTCTGGCAGCTGCATCCTTCAGGACTCAGCCAGCACTATCAGTGGTGGTACCACTAAGGCACTCTTCGTGGTAGACATTGATGACCTCACCCAGAGTATATTTTGTGCCCTTGCTTTTCTCGAACTTCGTTCAAGTGGTGTTCAACATAGATGAGTACTAACTGTTCAGCTGAGAGGGGTGGTAAGTGATCAGAAAGAAGTTTCCTTGGCCTTGTTTGACCGGAAAACTTCATGAGATCTGGAATCATTGAAGACTCCCAGGACCACTCCCATCCCACCCACAAATCTATACCACTGTGCCCCCACCTCTGATGCATCTATCCTGCCAGTAGCATAGGGCAGACCCAGAGATGGTGATAGAACAGTCTTGGATGTTGGTAGACTGATATGATTCTCTGAGTACAACTTTGTCATGCTGTTGCTTAACTAGTCTATGGGAAGCTCAAACAAATTCAGCACCGGTCCTCAGATGTTAGTGAAGAGGATTTTGCTGAGTTGATTGGGCTGACCTTACCTGAGTTTTGGCCTAATATGGATAGTCCATCTGATATTTTTCTTATTATGTTGAACTTTGTAGCAATTGTGTACAACTGAGCGGCTTGATAGGCCACTACAGAGGGCATTAAGAATCAACCACATAGTGTGACACTGGAGTTACATATAAGTTGGGGTGGCAAGTTCTGTTCCCTGAAGGACATTAGTGAACCATTGGCCAATATACCATAGATCCAGAGACTTATGATGGTTTATGTGACTCATAGGCAGAGTATTAATTGTTGCTGAACAATCTATCAAACATCCTTATCAACATATTGGGCCTCTAAAATAATAGTTGTTTTAACATACATGTAAGGGACTTTGCCAACAATCCAGCAGATTCTATGGTAATTATTTTTGGTGGCTTTGCCAGCTCACAAATTAACAGATTTATTGAAATCAGTTTCACAACTTGTCATGGTGGGATTTGAACGCCCAACCTTTGGCTATATTTTGTAATCAATGATGAATGGAGTGAGTATTCTGTTGTAATGTAGGCAAGTGCATGTTTAAGTTTTAGGGATATTAGGAGAAAATTGTGCCAGTGTGCATTTTGCTTCTTGGAGTTAATTTTTTATACATTTCATAAGTATAGAACAAATAAAGTTGTTTTCTTATTGAAATTTAAAATCGGGCAGAGTGCTCCCTTAATAAGTCAATGGCTAACTGCATCATATGTTGTGATACTGAGCACAAGGCCTCTGGTTCAAATGCTGATTGAACCTGCTTTCTTTCCTTTTCATGATCATCCCCAACATTAGTACTTATGGGTCAAGGCTGAAAAAAGTGCAGTTGAACTAAAAAATGTACATTAAAGAATGAATAAACTGGATTGTTCATACAATTTATAAAGCATAGATTACTTTGAAGAGAGCGGTTAGTGTCAAGTAGTTGAAGGAAATGACTGGAGCAATATAAATAAATTAGCTCAATTAAGAAACTGCTTTTAAAATTACAAAATTCTAAAATACAGATCTGATAGGTTGGAGATGAATTAAAAGAATTATGGTAGATCACAAACCAAAGTGAAAAATAAAAAAGGGGTAGAGGCAGAGGAGACAGTAGAAAATGGAAAGTGTCAATTTAAAAGAAGTTGGACATGCTTAATATCAAACGCTGCGAGGAAAGTTCATTCCCAGGTAGTAACCAGCAGCAATCTACAAAACAGATAAGAAATATGAACTTATTTTTCCATTAAGTGCAAGAATTGATCTGACCCTCCACCAACAGTTTTACCGTTCTCACATAGTGCTATGAAGTGGTACACTTGTATCAAGCATCACTAGTGAGTACATTTAATGTTTCCCTCAAAAGTAAACCATTTTAAATTTAGAGAACAAATTTCTCTGTAGTTTTGAGGTTTATTTTAATGCAACATCCTGAATTGGTCATACATCACCGTTCCTTCATCGTCACTGGGCCAAAATCCTGGAACTCCCAGATTAACAGCACTGTGGGAGTACTTTCACCACACAAACTACAGCGTTCAAGGAGGCCCACCACCACCTTCTCAAGGGCAACTAGGGATGGGCAATAAATGCTGGCCTTGCTAGCGATGCCCATATCCCAAGAATAATTTTTTAAAATTTTTTTTATATATATATAGTTTGAGTTTATTTTTTCCTCCCCAGAATACAGCTCCACAGGCACTCACCTTCCCAGTAGCCATTATTCATGTATGAGCATTGAGAGAGCTTAGTATACAACTATACACACACAACTGTAGAAGGTGTCACAACCAAACCTGATCCTGCCATCTGCAGCAATAAAAAGCACTGAGGCCAATTATAGCATATGAAGTGGCCAATATACCATAGATTTATGATGGTTTGCGTGACACATGGGCAGAGTTTTAATTGTTGTGGAAAATTGCCCAGGTATGTCCTGTCCACAAAAAGCAGGACAAATCCATTCCGGCCAATTACCTCCCCATCAGTCTACTCTCAATCATCAGCAAAGTGATGGAAGGTGTCGTCGTCAGTGCTATCAGGCAGCACTTACTCACCAATAACCTGCCCACCGATGCTCAGTTTGGGTTCCGCCAGGACCACTCGGCTCCAGACCTCATTACAGCCTTGGTCCAAACATGGACAAAAGAGCTGAATTCCAGAGGTGAGACTGCCCGCCCTCGACATCAAGGCAGCATTTGACCGAGTGTGGCACCAAGGAGCCCGAGTAAAATTGAAGTCAATGGGAATCAGGAGGGAAACTCTCCAGTGGCTGGAGTCATACCTCGCACAAAGGAAGATGGTAGTGATTGTTGGAGGCCAATCATCTCAGCCCCAGGACATTGCTGCAGGAGTTCCTCAGGGCAGTGTCCTGGGCCCAACCATCTTCAGCTGCTTCATCAATGACCTTTCCTCGATCATAAGGTCAGAAACGGGCATGTTCGCTGATGATTGGACAGTGTTCATTTCCATTCACAACCCCTCAGATAATGAAGCAGTCCGTGCCCGCATGCAGCAAGACCTGGACAACATCCAGGCTTGGGCTCATAAGTGGCAAGTAACATTCGCGCCAGACAATTGCCAGGCAATGACTATCTCCAACAAGAGAGAGTCTAACCACCTCCCGTTGACATTCAACGGCATTACCATTGCAGAATCCCCCATCAACATCCTGGGGGTCACCATTGACCAGAAACTTAACTGGACCAGCCACATAAATACTGTGGCTACAAGAGAAGGTCAGAGGCTGGGTAGTCTGCGGCGAGTGACTCACCTCCCCAAAGCCTTTCCACCATCTACAAGGCACAAGTCAGGAGTGTGATGGAATACTCTCCACTTGCCTGGATGAGTGCAGCTCCAACAACACTCAAGAAGCTCAACACCATCCAGGACAAAGCAGCCTGCTTGACTGGCACCCCATCCACCACCGGCGCACTGTGGCCACGTTGTGTACCATCCACAGGATGCAATCGCCAAGGCTTCTTCGACAGCACCTCCCAAACCCACGACCTCTACCACCTAGAAGGACAAGAGCAGCAGGTACATGAGAACAATTCCACCTGCACGTTCCCCTCCAAGTCACACACCATCCCAACTTGGAAATATATCACCGTTCCTTCATCGTCGCTGGGTCAAAATCCTGGAACTCCCTTCCTAACAGCACTGTGGGAGAACCTTCACCACACAGACTGCAGCGGTTCAACAAGGCGGCTCACCTCCTTCTCAAGGGCAATTAGGGATGGGCAATAAATGCCGGCCCCGCCAGCGACGCCCACATCCCATGAATGAATTTTAAAAATCTATCAAACCCCCCTATCAACATATTGGGCCTCTAAATTAATAATTGTTTTAATACACATATAATAAATAGTTCAATAAACATTTAAACTCAAGACCCCTTCTTTCTCTCTTTCCACCCATACATCAACTCATATTGAGCCCCCCTGCACTTCACTCATTAATTCACTTCACTCCATGGTCCACACCCCGCCCTCTCGCCTCCGATTGGTCGTCCGACGCAACAATCACTTCCAACGTAACCACGCAAATCGGAAGCTAAATTCCTATTGGTTAGTTCAGCAGTCAATCAACAAACAGCCAATTTCCAACACTTCCTCCTTAGTTCAACACGGAGCCTGATCACAATGTCCCTCAGCTCTTCACTTCACAATGTGACTTTACTTATTTCTTATTAACTTTGTGCCGTTCACAGGCTGAGTAAGTTATTTTCTGTAACCAGTTTTATCTTACCTCATAAAAGGCCTGGACCATCTCTACTAACACCCACTGTTGCCCCGTCGCCATCTTGCTACGTGACGTCAATCGACAGCATCAAAGATGGAACGTGCAGTGTCGCGCATGCGTACACCGAGCTAGAGGAAAGGAGCGGCCGCCATCTTTGATATGGTCACTGGATTAATTGCCAGTTAAGAGCACGTGGTGCCTGCCCAACGATCAGCTGCATGAATGAAGACAACCAGAAGTTGCACCGCTGCCTTTATCAAACTATATCTGTAACAAATAAATAAATAAATTAGATTCGTTTGGGGGAATTTTACTGACCTGCCAAGCCACTTGCTTTGTTTTAAAGATGTAGCTTCCTATGACTGTAATCATAGCTCTTCCAAGTTTTTAAGTGATCCTCACTTCAAGCCTTCGTCAAAATATTATATTTTGCAACACTAACAATAACAATTTCAAGCACAATATTCGGAAACATTGAGGTGTTAATACCCATGAATTTCAGTTATTAAAGTACAAGCTGTAAGAATCCGCTTTACATTAATATGCGGCTTCGCAGCTCATTTACATACAGGTGGCACCCACAATTCCACTACAAGAATTTTCATTAAATTTTTTTAGTAACATTACATTTCATGGAACAGTAAGCAGGCAACTGGCATGAGCGATATCAACATACATGCCAGATGTTAAAAATAATCGGAAAACGTCAAAGTTACATATAAAGTCACCCTATCCATAAAGAGTTATTGATACTGGAGCTTTATATAGCCTTTGGTCCACTGTTCCATTTGTGCTCGCTTCGGCAGCACATATACTAAAATTGGAACGATACAGAGAAGATTAGCATGGCCCCTGCGCAAGGATGACACGCAAATTCGTGAAGCGTTCCATATTTTGCATTACCAAAAGGCTGAAAGCTATATTTTTGTGCAAAGATTACAACCTGTTAAGAATAACAGGTTGAAAAATTGCTCGAGTCCGTCCAGCGCACCCCTGCTGAACACGCAGAAGTTCCCGCAGAGCCTTTTGAGGTGTTCAATCCTTGAGAGTTTCCTCGTTTGTCAGATGCCTGGCACAAGACTGGACAGTGATAGACCAAGTGAGATGAGTGGTACTGGCCTCCAGAAGGGTGCAAGTGGGCCTCACGAGATGGGCGTCAAAGTTAAGGAGGTGGCCTGGAGCCCCGAAGAAGAATTTGTTTTTCTTTTCTTTTTTTCTATTGACCCCCATACGAAGAGGGGACGGTGTTTGTATATTGTTCGGTTGGCGTTGGAAACCCTCTCAGATTGTTCTGGAGTCTCCAGGAATTGAGAACATAAGGAATAGGAGCAGGAGTAGGCTACATGGCCCCTCGAGCCTGCTCTGCCATGCAATCAGATCATAGCCGATCTTCAACCTCAACTCCACTTTCCTGCCCGATCCCCATATCCCTTGATTCCCCTAGAGTCCAGAAATCTGTCTATCTCAGCCTTGAATATATTCAACGACTCAGCATCCACAGCCCTCTAGGGTAGAGAATTCCAAAGGTTCACAACCCTCTGAATGAAGAAATTCCTCCTCATCTCAGTCTTAAATTGCTGACCCCTTATCCTGCAATTATGCCCCCTAGTTCTAGACTCTCAGCCAAGGGAAACAACCTCTCAGCATTTACCCTGTCAAGCTCCCTCATAATCTTATATGTTTCAATTAGATCACCTCTCATTCTTCTAAACTCCAGAAAGTATGGGCCCATTCTACTCAATCTAGCCTCATAGGACAACTCTCTCATCCCAGGAATTAATCTAGTGAACCTTCACTGCACCGCCTCTAAGGCAAGTATATCCTTCCTTAAAGATTAATCTCTCAGATGTAGAGATGGGGAAAGAGGTTGTTTGTTTGACAGTCAAGAATCATCCAATTAGGCAATAATGGAGGGAATTTTAACCCCCCACGATGGGCAGGACAGAGTGGGGTGGGGTATTGAAATTTCAAAAATCTGGAACCCGACCCCAACCCGCCTCAAACTTGCCCACTTCCAGTTTTAACGGAGGCAGGTTAGGGGCGGGCGGGTAACCTGTTCTTGAGAGGCGAGTCAGACATTTAAATGTGCTAATGAGGCTGCGTGCCTCAAATTTTTACAGACTTTCTGATTTGAGTGCTGCAGGCAGGGCTTGGGACACCCGGCAGCTGAAGGGAGACGAGAAAGGCCAGGTTCAGCAGGTAAATGCCTTTCCAGCACTACTTGTGGGTCAAGAGGAGCATTTCCCCCACCCCCTCAAGCAAATCTGCTTCCCTCCCTGCGATCGACCTCCTCCCCGCAATCCAAAGCCTCCCCAGGGATCTCACCCACTGATCCACGATCTGCTCCTGACCCGCAATCTGTTCAAACCACCCTCCGATCTCCCCCGACCCGCATTCTATTCAACCCCACCACCCCCGCAATCCCCCCCAACCTGTTCAACCCCCCCCCCTCGCAAACTCCCCCACCGACGCGCGATCTTCCCACCAACCCACAATCTGCTCAAACGCCCACCCCGCCTCACCGCGATCTCTCCCTCCCTCCTCCTCTCTGCTCCCCAGCTGAGGTCTACCAGCACAGGCATTCCCGCCCAACAGCCATCCAGCCTCTCAATCTGGCTGGTTGCTGGCTGGGAAATGGAGAAATTTTTTTTAATGAGGTCCTGCTGTTAAAATCGGAATGTCCTCCGTGTTACCCGCATTTCTGGGTTTCCCGGCTGCTACGACCCTTCCCTGCTCCCTCCCCGCCTCCCCGTAAATATTGGCGCAAAAAATAAAACAGGAAAGGGGGCTCAACCGTGGCTTACAAAGGAGATGTGGGATAGTATTAGATCCAAAGAGGAGACGTATAAAATTGCCAGAAAAAGCGGCAAGCCTGAGGATTGGGAACAGTTTAAAATTCAGCAAAGGAGAACAAAGAGATTGATGAAGAGGGGAAAAATGGAGTATGAGAGTAAGCTAGCAGGGAACATAAAAACTGACTGTAAAAGCTTCTATACATATGTCAAGAGAAAAAGATTAGTGAGGACAAACGTAGGTCCCTTACGGTCAGAGATGGGGTAAATTATAATGGGGAACAAAGAAATGGCAGAACAATTAAACACATACTTTGGTTCTGTTTTCACAAAGGAGGACACAAATAACCTCCTGGAAATGTTAGGGAACCAAGGGTCTAGTGAGAGGAAGGAACTGAAGGAAATCAATATTAGTAAAAAAAATAGTGCTAGGGAAATTAATGGGGCTAAAGGCTGACAAATCCCCAGGGCCTGATAATCTACATCCCAGAGTACTAAAGGAAGTGGCCCTGGAAATAGTGGATGCATTGGTGATCATCTTCCAAAATTCTATCGACTCTGGAACAGTTCCTACAGATTGGAGGGTGGCAAATGTAACCCCACTATTTAAAAAATGAGGGAGAGAAAAAACAGGGAATTACAGACCAGTTAGCCTAACATCAGTAGTGGGGAAAATGCTGGAGTCTATTATAAAGGATGTGATAACAGAACACTTGGAAGGCATTAACGGGATTGGACAAAGTCAGCATGGGTTTATGAAAGGGAAATCATGCTTGACAAATCTACTGGAGTTTTTTGAGGAGGTAACTAGTAGAATGGATAGGGGAGAACCAGTGGATGTGGTGTACTTGGATTTTCAGAAGGCTTTTGATAAGGTCCCACACAAGAGGTTAGTGTGTAAAATTAAAGCACATGGGACTGGGGGGAATATACTGGCATGGATTGAGAATTGGTTGACAGGAAACAGAGAGTAGGAATAAACGGGTCTTTTTCCGGGTGGCAGGCAGTGACTAGTGGGTTACTGCAGGGATCAGTGCTTGGGCCCCAGCTATTCACAATATATATCAATGATTTGGATGAGGGAACTGAATGTAACATTTCCAAGTTTGCAGACGACACAAAGCTGGGGTGGAATGTGAGCTGTGAGGAGGATGCAAAGAGGCTCCAATGTGATTTAGACAAGTTGGGTGAGTGGGCAAGAACATGGCAGATGCAGTATAACGTGGATAAATGTGAGGTTATCCACTTTGGTTGTAAAAACAGAAAGACAGATTATTATCTGAATGGTGATAGATTGGGAAAAGGGGAGGTGCAACGAGACCTGGGTGTCCTTGTACACCAGTCGCTGAAAGCGAGCATTCAGGTGCAGCCAGCAGTTAGGAAGGCGAATGGTATATTGGCCTTCATTGCAAAAGGATTTGAGTACAGGAACAGGGATGTCTTACTGCAGTTGTACAGGGCCTTGGTGAGACCACATCTGGAGTATTGTGTGCAGTTTTGGTCTCCTTATCTGAGGAAGGATGTCCTTGCCATGGAGGGAGTGCAACGAAGGTTTACCAGACTGATTCCTGGGATGGCAGGACTGACGTATGAGGAGAGATTGGGTTGACTAGGCCTATATTCACTAGATTTTAGAAGAATGAGAGGTGATCTCATCGAAACATATAAAATTCTAACAGGACTAGACAGACTAGATGCAGGGACGATGTTCCCGATGGATGGGGAATCCATAACCAGGGGTCATAATCTCAGGATACGGGGTATGCCATTTAGAACCGAGATGAGGAGAAATTTCTTCACTCAGAGGGTGGTGAACCTGTGGAATTCTCTACCACAGAAGGCAGTGGAGGCCAAGTCATTAAATGTATTCAAGAAGGAGATAGATATATTTCTTAATGCTAAAGGGATCAAGGGATATGGGGAAAAAGCGGGAACAGGGTACTGAGTTAGACGATTAGCCATGATCATTTTGAATGGCAGAGCAGCCCGAAGGGCCGAATGGCCTTCTCTTGCTCCTATTTTCTATGTTTCTAAGGTTAAGAGGAGATCTGATAGAGGTATTCAGAATTATGAGGGGTTTTGATAAGGGAAATAGGGAATACTGTTTCCACAGGTTAATGAACTGGTAACTAGAGGGTATAAATTTAAAATCACCACCAAAAAACTGAAAAGAGAATTTGGGAGAATTTTTTTTTCATGCAGATGGTTGTTAAGAGATAGAATGCCCTACCAGAAACAGTGAGGGAAGCAACACTCCTTACTGACGTCAATACTGGCTTGATCGACAGCCCATCCACTCCCTCCACCATTGGCGTACTGTGGCTGTAATGTGTAATACCTACAGGATGCACTGCAGCAACTTGCCAAGGCTTCTTCGATAGTACTTCCCAAACCCGCGACCACCATTACATAGAAGGTCAAGGGCAGCAGGCACATGAGAACAGCATCACCTCAAAGTTCCTCTCCAAGTCACACACCATCCTGACTTGAACATATATTGTTGTTCCTTCTTCGTCGCTGGATCAAAATCCTGGAACTCCCTACCTAACAGCGCTGTGGGACAACCTTCATCACATGGACTGCAGCCATTCAAGAAGAAGGCCCACCACCACCTTCTCTAGGGCAACTAGGGATGAGCAATAAATGCTAGCCATGCTAATGATGCCCACAGTCCAAGAATGAATAATCAAAAAATAAATGTAAATTCAGTTCAGCAGACCACTGAAAACTTTTAAACATAATTTTCAAGTTGGGTTCAAAGCCTTGGCAGTTATATTGCATCCGGTGTGAAGGCAAAGTAATGTGAAAGCAGCTCCTGAAAGTGATCTTACACCCAAAGCTGAATCTTGAACTCATGCTGATTTGGCTGATGTTATACTTTAACATTTGAATTGCTGTGATGCCAAAACCGCTTTGCAGCAACACAAGGTGTACAATATAACTCCCGAAAAGGGGATTTATAACAACCTGGTTTTAAGATAGAAACTTTACAGAATTCTGGAGCCGACTCTAGCAATCGCACAAGAAGATGATAATATTGCAAACAAAAGTCATTAGTGTTTTTGTTTGATTCTTGGCATTGATTTGTGCCAGTAAAAAGTTGAGCCTGTTGTGGCTTCACCAATAACCTATTATAAATAATTATCTCTTTACCATTTTCATTCCAGTTTGTCAACCAGCTGTCTAATTTGAACCTTTCTCCTTAACAAACTTCTTTCATCATAACCTCTCATCTTTCCGCTACCCACGGTCTCTACCTGCCTTCTGCCTCTTATCCAAGTGCCAAATTCTAACAGAGGTTGGTTAAGACTGAATTTAATAAATTGGGCAAAATTCCATAGCTTATCAAAAAATAAATGTATTTTGTGTGAAAAGCCTTTGAAGGAATTTTGATATGATTGTGACAAAAATGCAGTATTTTTGACCATAATTTATGGGTTTTCTCTTTGCACTGCATTTCTTCATTTAAAAATATTTAAGAAAGATGCTAACCTCAAAATGGCTTCTGCATGGCATGCTAGCAGAAAGGCTTCTATTCTTTTCACTCAATATGAAGTACATAAATCAATTACTAATTGGCATATCCAAGTGCTAGGAACAATCAACATGTGTCGTCAGGATATTCATTGATGATATAATCTAATCAGGCTAGCTCTAACATAGATAGCATTGTCAAACACTAAGGTGGCTGTTGATATGCTCCTATTTATGCATTACGGCACTTGTCCTTTGTTCAAGTAAAATGGCTCTGTCACGTAGGCTGACTCCTCAAAGGGTTTTATGGATCTAAGAAATCAACACCTTTTGATATATCTGTCAGTAAACATTGGCTGCAGATAGCGGTGGCAGTAGCACATTCTGGTATTACCACTGACAGGATGTGGGAGGAGAGTACTCACCCAACACTTTGTCTGGAATGTGTAATTTGATCCCGTCTGCTGCAGAGTAATTCAGGTTCTCTGGAATGTGTAATTTGATTCAGTCATTGTTAGGCAGGCTACAGAGTTCAGACAAGGCACAGTGCTATCACATACTGATTTCAGAGAACAGACAGTGGTAACACTACCCAGTCCAGAGAAGCCATGATGTGGAGATGCCGGTGATGGACTGGGGTTGACAAATATAAGGAATCTTACAACACCAGGTTATAGTCCAACAGTTTTATTTGAAAATCACAAGCTTTCGGAGGCTTTCTGACTTCACCTGACGAAGGAGAAAGCCTCCGAAAGCTTGTGATTTTCAAATAAAACTGTTGGACTATAACCTGGTGTTGTAAGATTCCTTACATCAGTCCAGAGAACGCACAGCACTAATACTACTGATTTCGGTAACAATCGCTGCAACAAATGTGGACGCAAGACGCAGCTCTGTAGGTAAGATGCTTGTGCAATTCTGAAGTGGGCTATAACCAAGAAACGTTTATTATTTTTTAAGAAAAGATTTGCAAATAAAATCAAAGGAACTCTTTTGATTGATTTGTCTGTTTAATCTTTTCACAAATTGGTTCAAAGCTGAGGTGTTATTTGAACTGACTTCAACAAGTTGCGATTACTGCTTGTTTCTCTAAATGACTTTAGCTGTAATTAAACCTATTGGGTAGTTTCATCTGTTATGAAAGTGTCTGGCATGACTGATATTAATCATCTCCTGAAGTGACATGGGCACATAATGAAAATCCTACATGTAATCCAGAGACAATAAATGGGTCTAATGTTCGTCGAGGAAACATCATCCCATAGTACTGATCTGTAGCTCAACTCCCAGATTACTTTGCAAACCTAATTTGCCCAGTGGGAAACTGACTGGATCAGATTAGCCATGTGATTGACACCCCGCCCAACACAGCCTGTGGAACAAGGAATCAAGGGGTTCAGGGAGGAGGAAAACTAGCAACAGAAGTATTACCATTTCCAGCACCAGCAATTTCAGGCCCATGGAGTTTAAAAATAGCAGACTAAAGATAACGGAGTATAAATCAGTCTTGGGCGGTAATGCAAAATGGACAATAGTGAATTGAAAGCCCATTTTGCAATCCGTCTAATTTTGTTTTCCATTGATTTTATTTTCCATTGAAGTGGAATGGAAAAGAACATAAGAATATAACATAAGAAATTGGAGCAGGAGTAGGCCAATCGGCCCCTCGAGCCTGCTCCGCCATTCAATAAGATCATGGCTGATCTGATCCCAACCACAAATCTAAAGAACACAAGAAGTCGGAGCAGGACCCGGCCACATAGCCCCTGGGCCCTCTCCGCCACCCACAGGGCATTGACCGATCCGAACTCAGCTTCATGTCCAATTTCCTGCCCGCTCCCCATAATCCCTAATTCCCTTTACTTCTAGGAAACTGTCTATTTCTGTTTTAAATTTATCTAATGATGTAGCTTCCACAGCTTCCTGGGGCAGCAAATTCCACAGGCCGACCACCCTCTGAGTGAAGAAGTTTCTCCTCATCTCAGTTTTGAAAGAGCAGCCCCTTATTCTAAGATTATGCCCCCTAGTTCTAGTTTCACCCATCTTTGGGAACATCCTTACTGCATCCACCCGATCAAGACCCTTCACAATCTTATATGTTTCAATAAGATCGCCTCTCATTCTTCTGAACTCCAATGAGTAGAGTCCCAATCTACTCAACCTCTCCTCATATGTCCGCCCCCTCATCCCCGGGATTAACCGAGTGAACCTTCTTTGTACTGCCTCGAGAGCAAGTATGTCTTTTCTTAAGTATGGAGACCAAAACTGTATGCAGTATTCCAGGTGCGGTCTCACCAATACCTTATATAACTGCAGCAATACCTCCTTGTTTTTATATTCTATCCCCCTAGCAATAAAAGCCAACATTCCGTTGGCTTTCTTGATCACCTGCTGCACCTGCATACCAACTTTTTGATTTTCTTGCACTAGGACCCCCAGATCCCTTTGTACTGCAGTACTTTCCAGTCTCTCGCCATTAAGAAAATAACTTGCTCTCTGATTTTTCCTGCCAAAGTGCATAACCTCACATTTTCCAATATTATATTGCATCTGCCAAATCTCCGCCCACTCACCCAGCCTGTCTATATCCCCTTGCAGGTTTTTTATGTCCTCCTCACTCTCTACTTTCCCTCCCATCTTTGTATCATCTGCAAATTTTGATATGTTGCACTCGGTCCCCTCCTCCAAATCGTTAATATAGATTGTAAAGAGTTGGGGACCCAGCACCGACCCCTGTGGAACACCACTGGTTACTGGTTGCCAGTCCGAAAATGAACCATTTATCCCAACTCTCTGCTTCCTGTTTGATAACCAATCCTCCACCCATGCCAGAATATTACCCCCAATCCCGTGATTTTTTATCTTAAGTAATAATCTTTTATGTGGCACCTTGTCGAATGCCTTCTGGAAGTCTAAATACACTACGTCCACTGGTTCCCCTTTATCCACCCTATACGTTATATCCTCGAAGAACTCAAGCAAATTTGTCAGACATGACTTCCCCTTCATAAAGCCATGCTGACTTTGTCCTATTAAATTATGCTTATCTAAATGTTCCGTTATCAGACGGAGTATTAAACAGGTGGCTGATTTGCTATCACCCGTTTTGTGCTACTGCCCAAAGATGGATTTATAGCCCAATGACATTTGTGCCATAACATTTGGCTAAATAGGTGTTTTCAGTTCATTATCAGTAATCATTAAACCCGCATCTGAAAATGCATCATAGATGTACTGGTAGAGTCTAAGTGCATTTTTCTGCTTGGAAATGATTAAACAGGAAAATTATTGACAGCCCAAGTATAAAACCCCAATGTGATTAATGAATCTGTCTAAGCATTAAGGTTATTTTAAACATTTTTCTAAATGTATTCCAATAACAGAAAAGATTAGAAAATTGTTGATCCCAATCAGGCAGATTACAATATTTTCTGACGCATTCTGTCAAGTCCAGTCCTGTTCCCACTCAACTGTTGCCCTACTTCCCAAGCCCACCCGCTGCTTTCTGTTGCAAAAAAACTCTTCGTATGATTAGCTATTACTGTTTGTATATTCAGATTCCATTACATTTTTATTAACCTACCTGATAATCAGTCATGGAAAATTGACTCTGCCATCTAATCCCTAATCCCACTTTCTTGTACATGCTCCAGAGGGCACCATGTCAGAAAGTAATATTATTTAAACAAGTCATAACAGTGAAAGTTACTCATGTAAGGGTCTCTCATTCTACAATATTATTGAAACCAATGCAAAATTCAGTTGAAGGAGGGTGGGTAACTGCTGTCATTTCAGCCGTATTTTTGTACTTATCTTTCATCCAGTCATGTAAACCCTTATCTGTATTCAGCTTAAACAATAATGTTGCACTGCATCAGGGAGTTGAAGTGAGGCAGATCAATCTGAAGGAAGAGACCACAAATCAAGTCCTTCAATCAGCCCGATACAATCAATTCCTTGGCAAGGGTTAAAATTAAAACAATTTGTGATCCTTTCCAGCTTTTAACATTCACTACCTTGACCCAAACAGTACACAACTGGTCAGTAGCAGACAACATTCAATTGCCACTATATAATACACTGAACATGGTGATCAGCATAGTAGGTAGACTTGGTCATATGATGGAGTATGTGAGGGTAGCCTCAATCAGTTTTGACTATTTTCAACCAAGTGTAATTATACTGCCCAGCCAACCACAACTAGGATCATAATTGATACAGGTGAACCCAGTCCAGATTTCCCCTTAGAGTAGACATGATGTAATGTACATCCCATCATGACAATGCCTGAATGTCTTTGTTGGTCCTTCTTTGTTAACTTTCAGGGCAAGGAAAACACAATTTTTTCCCTTCAAAATCTCACCTTTTTGCCAGTCAGTAAACATCTACAGAAGTAACTTTATGTTAATCATAGGAACAGGAGTTGGCCATTCAGCCCCTTGAGACTGTCCCGCCATTCAATTAGATTGTGGCTGATCTGTACCTCAATTCCATTTACTCGCCTTTGTTCCATATCGCTGATACGCTTACCTAACAAAAATCTATCGACCTCAGTCTTGAAAATTTCAATTTACCCAGCATCCACAACCTTTTGGGGAAGCGTGTTCCAGATTTCCAATACCGTTTGTGTGAAAAAATCCTTCCTGATTTCACTCCTAAATTCACTCCTAAATGCCCTAGCTCTAATTTTAAGGTTATGCCCTCTTGTCCTGAATTTTGCTACCAGAGGAAATAGTTTCTCTGTATCTACCCTATCGAATCCTTTTATCATTTTACCTCCCTAGCCTTTGGCTAGCATTCCTCCTGATATACTGGCTTAGATCACAGAGTGGTGATCAACCATGGAACCTTCTGGTCTGTGTAGTTTAGTACTCACTGGACAATAATTTTCTCACACAAACACAAACACAAGCAAAATACTGCAGATGCCAGAAATCTGAAATAAAAACAGAAAATGCTGGAAATACTCAGCAAGTCATGCAGCATCTGTGCAGAAAGGGACAGAGTTAACATTTCAGGTCGATGACCTTTCGTCAGAACTGGAAGAAGTTAAAGATTTAACAGTTTTTAAGCAAGTACAGAGCTAGGGAAAGTGGGGCAGGGGGAGGAAGGGGAGGGGAGGAAAGAACAAAAGGGAAGGTCTGTGATAGGGTGGAGGGCAGGAGTGATTAAATGACAAAAGGGATGATGGTGCAAGGCATGGAGGGTGGTAATGAGACAGTAAAGAAACAAAAGATGGGTCTAGAGGAGCTATAAATGGCAACAGCAGAACCATTACCAGCACCTGGTGCCTGAAAAAATGGGTGTAGTGGTTATGATCTGAAGTTATTGAAATCAATGTTGTGTCCAGAAGGTTGTAAAGTGCCTATTCAAAAGATGAGGTACTGTTCCTCGAGCTTCACTGGAACAGTGTAGGAGGCCGAGTACATTGTTATTTTAAAGAATCTATTTCTTTGTCACTTTTGAACAAGTTGCAGTTTTATTGTAATTGATAAACAGCAAGAGGTTTTCATTTTGAATAATAGCTATTCAACTACACCAGGGGAATATTGGATACTTTACTGGTAACCTGAAGAATATTTGATAGGACGCTTCTGAGTAATAGCATGAAGTGCTTGTTAATGATCGGCTCCTGTTTTTTTTGTCATGTCAGCTATCTTTTGTTAGACACAGAATCTCGACTGTAAGGGAAAGGCTCTGAGTTTCTCCGTGAGCCATGTACTCAACAACATAAAATAGAATTGTGGAAATTCTAAAAAAATGTTTTTCCCCAAATATTGAAAAATGCACTGGATTACAATTGTACAATAAACACAATACAAAGATTATTCAGAATAATAAAACGCTTTTTCATTCTGATGCAAAACATTATTACAGTATTATCAAAAAGTGTAAATCTTTTCAAGACAGTGATCCCATCTGTGCATCCATAAAAGTAAGATAATGATAAAAAGTAGAATACTGAAGTGTTATCAGTCCACATCACTGTATGGATGATAAAATTGGATCTTGGAGTGAGAAGTAGACTGGAAGTATTTGAGTTACGGTGCTACAGATATATGCTGAAAATTAGTTGGACAAGAAAAATCACTAGTGAGAGTTCCTTGAACTAGCACAAGAGGAGAGGTAATGAAGCTGAAAATGACATACTGGGGGGTGATTTTCAACTTCGTCACCTGAGTGCAAACCTGGCAGAGTGGATCACCCACCTGTTGTAGAACCCGCCTGATTTTCGTTCCTTTAATTTGACTGTGGACAAATTATTGGGGAGGCACAAGGAAAGTTATTAAGTTGTTACTGAGGCAGGTAAAGAAAAACAGGGCTAGATGATGTGATAGGATAAACAGGTATCAGGGAATCATTCAGTCCACCTGTACAGAGATCAGAAAGTATGGGGAGATATATTGGTCACCAACCCTTGAATTGGAGAGAACCCTTATTATATCACTATATTCAGTTGCATTCCAAAGTGGTCATATAATGAAGGAAGCAATAATAAAGTTCCACCCAAAGTGAAAGAGACACAGGGGCTTATTTTGACTTTGTGCGATAGTGCAAAATGGGTGCTAGCCAGTCAGTAGCCCGTTTTACATCTCTCCTGATTTTTATTTCCATTGAGTCAATAGAAATTTTACACTATCGCACAAAGTCAAAATCTACCCCACAATTTTGCTTCCCTTTTGATGTTATTAGCATCACAGATCATGTTGCATGTAGTTATACATGTGGGCTCAGGTTAGTAGAAGGGATGGGTTATGATGATGAGCAGAAAAGCATGCAAAACTAACACCATGAAAACAGTAGAAACTTATTTATTTTCAACCATTTAAACTATAGATCAACAATATCCATAAAGTGCATTTGTACCAGTGATGAACAATTCCAAACTTATTTTTTACTCTTAAAAAGACCTTCACAATTCATTGGTGTCTGTGATACTTATCAATCTTGGACTTTTCAGACTCATGGAAACACAATGGTAGTGTGCCATCATCAGTGAACTATCATACATATATAAGTCTAGAGATTCCGACCCATTTACGGTGCAAAATCAGCACTATCTGGGTCACAGCAGAAGGATTTGGGGTGGAACCCGTTCCATCAATTTCTGACAAATTCTGATGGAGGGGGCGTGGGTTTTTCTTCTGTCAGTCTCCTCTATGACTGATGTTACTTTTGTAAGCATGACTGGTGTGAAAAAGGCATACTTGCCGTAAGTGGGCCCACAAAACTGTATCCAAACGTTAAGAGGGCAGCACAAGTGAAAGGGATCCAGTGAAAGTTCAAATTTGTAAGTTCCCAGACTTAGGCCAGACAGGCCTACAGCAACCCCACCCCCCTCCCTCACCCACCCCCCGCCCCATACTGCTCTATCTGGGGGCTGTGCATATCAGTAATGCCTTAAATGGCACTATGCAAATAACCCTGTCCCCCAGGATGTGGGATGGAGTCAGAGCTAGGGCATATGGACAGGTGAAAATCCCACCCTATCACACTACCAGCAACAGAGCAAGATTTCTACAATTTCTAGACTATAGGGCAGAACTTTCTGAGGCCCCATGCCAGTGGTGGGGCGTCGCACATAATGGATGATTTATTGGAAAATCGCAGGTTCTTGACATTAATGGATGGAAAATTGCATGCAGTGCACCCACAATTTTCCAATAAAGTTGCTTGTTGCATGTGCAGGGCCTAGGAAAGTTCCATCCATAGCATATTTTTTAGTGGTGTAACATGGACCTCTTCTTTTGAAATGGTACAAAAGTTATGGTAACACAATGGTAATGGTACTGGAGTAGCAACCAAAGTTAAACTCAATAAATCTGGTGATTTGTCGGCTGGTATCAGAAAAAATGATCATGAAAGCAAATTGCTGTTAAAAACCCAACTAGGTCACTAATATTCTAGAGGAAAGAGATCCTAGTCTGGCCTACCTGTAACTCCCACTGAAGTGGCCACTCAGTTGTTAAAAAGAAATTCTTTACCTGAAACCACTGTGAGAGTACCTTCACCACAAGGTTCAAGAAGAAGGCCCAGCATCTTCTCAGGCAACTAAGACAATGAATACAGCCATTCCAGCATTGTCTACAAACCGAGAACAAAAAAAAATAAAAAGAAATGGCTTTTGAATAAAACTTATACTATAGCTCTATATCCTTCAACTCTGAGATTTCTTAAGTGTATAACCATGCAATAAGTTATTGTGTTCACTGTGGATTGTGTTGATTAGCATTTACAGTAGAGTGACAATCTAACATCTGGATAGTGTAAACATGATTGGCTCTTGTCTCACAGATGAAAGATTGCTACTGGATCCTAGTATACTCTAAGTCCCGCTAGTCTACAATTTTTGGCAAAAAAAGGTTCAGTTTTAAAATGAATCATCAAGTCTGAAGTTTTAATGATCACTTTGATTACATTTCTTCAAATACTGGGTTTAAATAAGAGAGATCTAGTTGATCCTGGGGAGGGGGGGGGATCACATTTTTTCCTCAATGCCCTGGCTGAGGGAAGGAAAAAAAATCAGCCAGGTTCACACTTCTGATTGCTGTCCAGTGAATCCCTTCAGGAAAGTAAACTCATTGCGTGAGGACTGGATCAAATGTGATGTCTTAGATGGCCAAATTGCCTGCCAACATTCACTATCAGGGCTCACACATGAAAAACGCACACTTGTAAGGTATCAGAGAGAAGCTAGCAGCCACGGAACTAAGTCCCAGCAAATGTCAATGCCTTCAAGACAGGAGAGAAAATTGGGGAAAAATAAATGACGGAAGTCTTAATTTAATCATTAACGTTATGGGTGCTGAAATGTTTTGCAGGATCTTCCATTGTCAGTTTTCCTGCAGCTGATAAACCATGTGGGCAAATTTGACAAAAGAACAATAATGGTTCAATATAAACCAATGTGTTTATTTTAACAATTACCAGTGTGGTTATTCTGAGATTTAGTAAATATAAACTAACAGAATCTTGCCTCCATTTTAAAAATTTATGAAATTATGAAGTGCCTGAATTATGTTGGTAAAAAGATTTCTATTCAGCTGAATATTTAGCACCGCTTTAATGCTTGCGATGATTGGTTAGTACTGAAGGGGTGTAATAGGGAATATGATTTGTGGAATTACCAGCCTGTTTTCTAATTTTCTGTCTTTTCAATGAAGATGAAGGCTGACTGGAGTTCCTGTCCTCGGCAGGGGCTGAAAATGACAAATGGCAGGATTTAGCTGGAAGAGTAAATGTAGTCAAATCAGTTCGGAGAATTACAATAGTAGAATATCGGTAGCATGACTATGATTTTGATTGATGATGTTGCTAGTTTGATGGTTGGCTAAATAAAAGTTTTTTCTGTGTTTGATGTGTTTTATGAGGAAGCGACTCTGTGGATGGTCCAAGAGTTCTTTGTGTATCGCTAGCAGCTGCTCTACCCGTGAACAGCCGTGCTCTGGCAGAGTGCCGGAACTGGTGGACAGGTAGATAGAAGATTAATGGTAGCACCAGTATTCAGTGTGAAACTCACCTGCATACAATAGTTGAGTCCACAGAAAAAGACAATGTGATGAGAGAGACTGACATCATGAGTAAAAAGGTGTAACAAATCACATTTACAGCCTGGTAGAGTCTTTTTTTCTGAGATCGCTTATTTATCGCTGTATCTGGGAACTGTCAAAAATTAGATTTATAGTCATGTCCTATCAGGATGCAGTTGTCCTGATACAAAAGTAACTTGACACGGGTCCTGTAATCCGTCTTGCCGTTGAATTATTTCAAGAGATTATTTTTCTGCAAACAGTAGCTGAAAATCTTTATTACATGTGATACCTGTAAATGATGGTGCATTGAGTCAAATTATTTGACAATGGATTGGATATTCCAACTAGCAGTGAGTGTACAAAATCGTTTTTGCTTTTGTTGGCAATTGTTTGTATTATTAGAGATTAAAAACATCACAGAACTCAAGATGATTTTAAGAGTCTTTACTGCATAGCTATGCATAACTATCTAGCGACTCTGACTTCTTCAAGGTCACACTTATAATGCAGCTTCCGCTCTGAGGGTCATAGCTGTAGTACAAATTGGTTCCAGTTAGACGGTATCTTGCTCATACAACTCAACTCTGGAATTCTTCAATCTGGGAGAGAGCTCTCCATATGCCTCTCACCTCCCCGCTGTTAAACTTCCTCAATGTTTTGAGAGTTCGGATTGGAGTGCCAGCACTAATTAAACATTTAAATCAACTGCAGATAAGTTTTTAAAAGACGTGCTCAGGAATTCCAACGAACTTCCTGAATACTTTTTAAATCAGGTTTGATCCCGTACTAGAATTACACTCCACGTAGCGTCCACACCTATAAATTGGCTGCCTTCAGGGTATCTCACATCACTGACCTCCAGAGTCAGGTCAGGACGCAACTTTGGAATTATATTACAACTTCAGCATCAAAGCAACCCTAATGTAGAAATACAAAGACAGCCTCACCCCCCAACCACCCAACCAAGAACCAGCCTGTACTGGAAATGGAAACGGGCTAATAGATAATGCATCTTTTTGAACTCCAGAAACAATCAGTACCATCGGTAGGTGAGGTTATTTTTCGACTGTCATTAATCAATTTCTGCGGAAAAGGCCCTGTAGAGTAACTGGGGTGGATTTGTGCACCTACTGACCCGTTTTTCCAGTTTTTCAGTGCAAGCAGAGAGAAGACGCTTTGGTCTGAGATTTTTTTTGAAAGCATCTTATTCTCAGAAATGGAGAGAGTCCTGTTCTGAGCAGAGCATAACTTCAGCCTTGTGTTGAGTGCTCAGGAGGAAAACACAGAAAGTAAAATATTTTAAGGATGATTCCATTATCCTGAGCCTCCAGCGGGGAACAAGACTAGTGGGGAGCATGCATCGGAGGTAAGATTCCAACATTGTAGCACCAGTTCTCTGACCTGTACTAACTGCAAATGTTAGGGATTGTGGGTTGCAGAGTTATCCCTTTAATTCCTTACAAGCCTTTTATTGTTCAAGAAACTTTTCTTCAAATCCCGACTGCCAGCGTTTCAATTCATATGTCAGCATTTCACAAGAAAAATCAGTTTTTCACTGGGATTGGAGGCTGCCAGTAACAAGCAGTCAGATCAGGTGGAAAGTGGAACTGGAGCCTGTCAGATCCAATTAATCAGACATTACTTTCTCCCACCGCTGAGACAGAAAAGCTATAAGCTGCACTGGTGGTTTCTGTGAATCACAGATACAGACTTGTTTATTGGCATCTGTCCTCAAAGAAGTTATATATAACAAGGTGCTAAAATGTAGCTTTTTAAGAACTAAGAACATTTTATTTTCCTCAAAGAAACTTTCTGGAGCATGCTTTTGGCTTATGTGAAGTTGAATTTCCTTCAAGGTTCGTTGTAGACACTTTTTTCAAATAAGGTGGAAGTAGGTTTCAGATTCATATTGGCTTCCAGGCACTGGTGGCTGACATGCTGTCCATTGTCTCACAGGGCTTTCAGGATCTGCTAGCTGCCATTAGACCAGCCAGCTCGTTGGTCAGTGGACACACAGATCCAGGGCCCAGTATAATGGTGGCAGCTGGAACGCACCCGCATGAGGCTGCCATTTCTCAGGACAGTAACGCATGCCAGGCATCCGGCCTTCCCCTTCAGAGCACCACACAATTGGCACATAGGAGATGACACTAGGCTGCCCAGACACAAGCTCCAGAGATGCAACCAGCAGCGGCTCCCTCCTAGGACCAAGCTGCCTTGACCAAAGGGCCACCTCAGTCCATGAATCTTTTGTAGCATAGGAACAGCCAACCACTTCCTGCATTACTGGCTCTCAGGATTCCCTTGTAATACAGAGTAGAAAAGGAAGAAAAGTCTGATTTGACGTGATGGTCAAGACTGGGTACTGGATTGAAGAATTTCTAACTTCATAAGGAGCAATGGCAGAGATGACAAAGGGACACCATTAAACAGATGAGAAAACTTTATTGGTAAGTTGAATTAGATTTCCCTTGAAGCCATCAGTGAGGAGTCCTCTGAGTGACGGTCCTCCTGATGCTCCACTCTATGTTCTTCTGCCTCCACAGAAACTGGGGCCACCTCCCCAGGAATCTCCATTTCAAGTCTTTTTGGATGGCAATGCTATGCAGGGCGCAGCAAACTATAACATGCTCTGGATCATTTTGCAGAGCCTTTCCCAATCTATCAAGGTGACTAAAGTGCCCCTTTAAGACCCTATGATTCTCAATGACAACTCTGGTCTGTTGCAGTGATCCTCAACTGCTGTTCTTACAACTCTTAGAGGGCTATCGATGGCAGCAAGGGGTACACTTGGTCACCCATGAGCCATCCATTCACTTGATCATCTTCCTTGAAGAACTCAGGGATACCAGAATTTCCAAAGATAAATGGATATTCAATGAGTTATACCCCTCCCTAATAAGAAAGTTGAGGGATTTAACTGTAGGAGTTCACAATACTGCATGGTGCCATCTCTTCTACTCAGCACTTTAGGAACCCAGCGGCACAATGGGGGCGAAATTCATCTTGGGCGGTACACAAAGCGTGGGATAATGTATTGACCACAGGTTTTACACTCTGCCAGATTTACATTCCGCCCGTTTTACACTCTGTCTGATTTTCTTTCCCATTGGCTCGATGCAAAATTGGGGGGATGCAAAACGCACTGCTGATTTGTTATCCCCCATTTTGCATTACCACGGATGACGAATTTCACTCAATAAAACTGCATGGCCCTAAGACGGTGCTGCCTAGCTGTCATGCCAAACTGGATGAACTTCCCAGCTCTCATTAAAAAGTGTGTCAGTGACTTGCCTAATGCATGTCCAGATGGCACCATGGTTTATATTGCACAGATCTTCTGTGAGTGTTGGAAATGAGCTGGCTGCTTAAAAAATGAATGCGATCAACACATTCACAGCCATGGGTAAAGCTATCCATCGCTGATTATTTTAGCTGCAGGTCTTCATGTAGTAGCCGGCACAGCTTCTCTATTGCCTCTGTGGTGAATGGTACTCTTCTCACATAGGATCTGCGTTGCCTATAAATTCTTTGTGGGATGGGGAGGCAAGTTAATATCTTGTAGGCTGCAACATTTTCATATGCTCCCTCACTCTTCATTCTTCCATACCATTTTGCTCCTCTTCCTCCATTAACATTGCAAACTAGGGAATGTCCATTAGCAATCCCATACCAGGCACTCCGAGCCTCTCACTGTGGGATGGGGCAAGAATATCCCTGTGGTCTCACCAGCCCTCAGGCTGTCACAGGCAAGTTCAACGCTTTCCAGGTGCAAGGCAAAAAGAAAATGCTCTTCTAACTTCATCAAAGACTTCTGCAAGTTTCTTCAGGCTGCAGGCACCAGAGTAAAACACTTCTCCCAGCCTCAGCTGTTGCTGCAAATGGGTATGCCTCGTTTAACTCATTGTTAATTACCCTTAGTTCAATCGGAGTGCAAGTCAGGGATTATGGGCACTCCAACGCTTGCCATCTTTGTTTTAATATATTATAATGAGCTCCCAGGAGCATCAACGAGCCAACACATGGAAGGCCCCAGATCATGATGGAAACTATAGCACTGCCATTAAGAGGCAAAAATCTGGGGAAAAAAAACACCTGCAGAACTGCTAGTACGCTACTTTTTTGCCTCAAACTTGCCAGAAACGGAGAGTAAATTCAGGACTACCATTGGGAGGGGCCTAAAAATGACAAGATCCAATTTTTGCTTTCTCCCTACAGAGAATCACTTGTTGTTCTCTCTACAGATCACCCTTCTGGCAAGGCCAAGACCAAAAAATTGCTATATGGTGAATCAACAATTTAAACCTGCAACTTATCTTTACATGTCAGTTAATTAGGTCCTATGAAAGAAATTAATGTCTGGCTAGAACACACCTTTTTATTTTTAGATGTTATTGCCATCTATGACGTTTAAAACATCAACAAACAATTCAGCTGTTCAAAAGCAGATGGCATTTCTTTCAGTTGTTTTTTTTTGTTATTTAATTTTGGTAGCTTTGAAGTTGGATTATGCAGGCTGCCAAAACAGCCAACTCTAGTTTGAGCTGGTCAATTGAAACTAGTCAGTCAAATGACAAGTACTTTCTATGGATAGGTGCCCCAGATTTAAAGGCTATTTTCCAGTGGGAAGCCTGAAGTCTGTCTTATGATTGATTACTCTGCCCGGTCTGACTTTAGTTCAGCATTTGCTGACTTCAAAAACACTTCTTCCACTGTGGAAAGATTTGAATTTTCTATTTACTTCAAAACTTCTCTGAGTGAGGTCCTCATGAGACTAATGCGCTTGAGATCAAATACATGAATTCTGTATGTGTGGAATTTAAATCAAATGGACCAATGTCTAAACAACACATCGCCTGCAAAGAAGAGCAGACAAATATTTTTTCTGCAGTGTAACACAATACATTATTCAAAATATAACAATACGTTGTGTTCTAAATCATTTATTCTGCTTTACATTGCTGGATGTCCCAATTTTTTAATGGTGACTAAACCCAGTACTATTGTTGTACTATTACATGAAAGGATTATTTTTTAGCAACATTACTATTTTTAGCAACAGAAAAAGACTATCAGGTCCATTAGCCCATTCCTTTTTGACTATTCTCAATCACAGTAATCTTTCATCCAACCATATCCCATAATCCCTTGAGGTACAAATTGGACTATGCTGCATTCTATTTACGGGTGTAAAACAGGTGCAACAAGGGATTGTTTTGTGGACCTCCGAAAGATGTCCGACCCAATATTGGGTTGGGCCATTTTTCAGGCATCTGGGGCGGCCGCCTAAACAGACGTTAGGTATTAGCATATGCAAGGACCTGTGTTAGGACCTCTTGGAGTAATTTTGCTGCCCTGAGTTGGGTCTACTCTGCTCAGGTTTTCCAGGTGTGGATGTGGCAGTCACCAAAAAAGTATGTTTTTAAAAAAAAGTTTGATATGGAGCCAGGAGGAGCAGGATGCCACAGGTGACCAGTGGTGGTCCCAGGAGGGCAGGGGGAGGGGAACTGAGGTTGGGGCTGGTGGGGCAACGAGCCGGACTGCCTCATTTTGCCACCGAGGTCCTACCTGAATACAGGCGGGATCACTGAGGAAAATCCAGCCCATGGTGTGTTGCTTTATAAATATGTTACTACTGAATGAATGTTTACTGAGGAGTTGTTTTCTTATCAAAACTTGCACATGAGAAATTGAGCTAATCCTTTTTTAATAAAACTTTATGAGATACTGATGAAAGAGGACAATGAACATTAAGCTTGTGTATTTAGAAACCACAGCGGAAGGGAAGTGAAATTCTTGTAATGAAAAATGGGAGGGTGCCTGTTCACTGTAATTAACACACTAGCAAAATCACAGGAACATATAGCTTAGAAACATGCAATTTCTCAATGTAATTTCATTCATAGGTCATTAACTATGGAGAAAAAGAGCAATTTCACAGTCAAATTTGTTATAAGCTGATTATCAGTGCAGGATGTGTGATACTCATTTGTTTTTAAAATAATGATCAATAGGTACAATAAGACATCATCCACAGTCATAGAGTTATAGAGCACGGATAGAGGCCCTTCGGCCCATCGTGTCCGCGCCGGCCATCAGCCCTGTCTACTCTAATCCCATATTCCAGCATTTGGTCCGTAGCCTTGTATGCTATGGCATTTCAAGTGCTCATCCAAATGCTTCTTGAATGTTGTGAGGGTTCCTGCCTCCACAACCCTTTCAGACAGTGAGTTCCAGACTCCAACCACCCTCTGGGTGAAAAAGTTCTTTCTCAAATCCCCTCTAAACCTCCCGCCTTTTACCTTGAATCTATGTCCCCTTGTTGTAGAACCCTCAACGAAGGGAAAAAGCTCCTTAGTATCCATCCTATCTGTGCCCCTCATAATTTTGTACACCTCAATCATGTCCCCCCTCAGCCTCCTCTGCTCCAAGGAAAACAAACCCAATCTTCCCAGTCTCTCTTCATAGCTGAAGCGCTCCAGCCCTGGTAACATCCTGGTGAATCTCCTCTGCACCCTCTCCAAAGCGATCACATCCTTCCTGTAGTGTGGCGACCAGAACTGCACATAGTACTCCAGCTGTGGCCTAACCAGTGTTTTATACAGCTCCATCATAACCTCCTTGCTCTTGTATTCTATGCCTCGGCTAATAAAGGCAAGTATCCCATATGCCTTCTTTACCACCTTATCTACCTGTTCCGCCGCCTTCAGGGATCTGTGAACTTGCACACCAAGATCCCTCTGACCCTCTGTCTTGCCTAGGGTCTTCCCATTCATTGTGTATTCCCTTGCCTTGTTAGTCCCTCCAAAGTGCATCACCTCGCACTTTTCCGGGTTAAATTCCATGGGTTTACACTCTCATGTACACTGCCAACACTCAGCTCTACCTCTCCACCACCTCTCGCAACCTCTCCTCCACCCCTCGCAACCCATCCACCACCTCTGTGTCGTCAGACTGCTTGTCCGATATTTAGTCTTGGATGAGCTGCAATTTCCTCATTGGTAAAACTGAAGCCAGAAACTCCATACCCTTGTCACTGATTCCATCCTATTCTGCAGGCCATCGTCTCAGGCTGAACCAGACCATTGGCGACCTCAACGACCTATTCGATCCTGAGATAAGCTTCCGACCCCATATCCTCTCCATTTCAAAGACTGGCGTATTTTTCTGCGTTAAAGTGCTAGATAAATAAAAGTTGTAATTTACAACTGGATGACAATTTACTGCTGGATGTCTTAATTTAATGCCGTTAGACGTTTTTTCAGTTTGAATGACACATGAGAAAGTCCATGGCCGGGAATTGCCTCAGAGCTGTTCACGCTCCTCCATCATAGTTTCATTGGTTTGGAAGTGCAGTGGAAACTCCATTGACTCATGTAAATGTGGTTTCCACTGCACATCTGGTGAAGTTACGACAGCGGAGCAGGCTCAGCTCTGAGGAAATTCCCAACTGAGGAAATTCCCAGATGTTTCGTAGTAAATTGTTCATTTACTACGAAACATCTGCTGATCTGAGTATCGGCCCCAACATGTTCCAGCTTTAGTTGAGACTATGGCCACTGAGTGGCGCTGTTGCATAATAAGCAGAAAAAGGATGGTTCGTAATTTGCAATATTTCATTTATCATGGTAGGTACAGCATAGGAGGTCGTCATTTGGCCCCTCGTGCCTGTACCGAAGAGCTATCAAATTAGTCCCATTCCCCCGCACTTTCCCCATAGCCTTGTAAATTTTTTCCCTTCAAGTATTTATCCAATTCCCTTTTGAAAGTTACTATTGAATCTGCTTCCACCACTCTCTCTGTTACTTCATCAAAGAACTCAATCAAGTTAGTCAAACACGATTTTCCTTTAACAAATCCAGACCAAGTGCTGACTTTCATTTATTAGCCCATACTTTTCCAAGCATCAATTTATTTTGTCCTGGATTATTGTCTCTAAAAGTTTCCCCACCACCGACGTTAGGCTGACTGGCTTGACCGGGTTTATCCCTCTCCCCTTTTTTGAACAGGGGTGTGACATTTGCAATCCTCCAGTCTTCCGGCATCATCCCCATATCTAAGGAGGATTGGAAGATTGTGGCCAGAGCCTCTGCAATTTTCACCGTTACTTCCCTCAGTAATCTAGGATGCAGCCCATCTGGACCGGGTGACTTTTCTACTTTGAGTACTGACAAACTTTTAAGTACCTCCTCTTTATCTATTTTTATCCTATCCAATATCTCTACTACCTCCTCCTTTACTGCTACAATGGCTGCATCCTCTTCTCTAGTGAAGATGGATGCGAAGTATTCATTTAGTGCCTCAATATTCATTTATATAATTTGAGTTTAACAACAAAAGGACAAGATTTTCTCCTTGAAACATTATTTTGTTGAATGCAAGTTTATCAGCTGGAACAAAAAAAAGACATGACACATTTATAATAATCATCCTAAACACTTCTCAAACAGCTAACGAGCTACATAACTGGAATAAATGACGAAGGCCAGTTAAAATTTCAGTAAACCAGCTGCGGAGGTAGCAATATTTATACAAAATGGCTAAGCATCATGTTTGGAAAGGTCTCTTTGCCCATGAAGCCCTATATATGCTTCTGAATTCCTGAATGGAAAAACAGCAGGACCCACCCAAATATGATATGGAGGCAACAAGTATAGAAGTATGTCACAGAGGATGTGAACTGTACCCATGCTGACCACATGCACTACCACCCCTGACTCCACAACTGTTGCTGTGCTGCTTGGCTGAAATTAAGTTGTGGATGAGCCAGAACTTCCCCCAGCTAAGACTGATGCCACCCTGCTTGGTTCTTGTCAGAATCTCTGATTCCATCTTCCTCCCGTCTGCTTGTTTATGCTTATTCTAAATCCAACAATGCACAAACTTGCTGACCTGTTCTATCCTAAGCTGAGCTTCAAATACAAATCCAGTTCATCACCAAGGCCACCTATTTGACCTCTGCAATATTGCTCATCTTCATCCCTACTTCACCCTCACATCTGCAGAAGCCCTCACCCTCGTGGATTGTTAGTATCTGTACTAGTGCTTGCTTCAATTTTAAAAGGGGGGTGGAACAGAGAGACCTGGGGGTTTTAATACAGCAATCTTTGAAGGTGGCAGGATAATTTGAAAAGGCTGTTAAAAAATCATATGGGATCCTTGGCCTTATAAATAGAGGCATAGAGTACAAAAGCAAAGAAGTTATGTTAAACCTTTATAAATCACTGGTTAGCCCTCAGTTGGAGTATTGTGTCCAACTCTGGGCACTGCACTTGAGGAAGGATGTCAAGGCCTTGGAGAGGGTGCAGAGGGATTTACTAGAATGTACCAGGGATGTAGGACTTCAGTTACGTGGAGAGACTAGAGAAACTGGTGGTGTTCTCCTTAGAACAGAGAAGGTTAAGGGGAGATTTAATAGAGGTGTTCAAAATCATGAAGGGTTCTGATAGAGTAAATAAGAAGAAACTGTTTCCAGTGCCAGAAAGGTCAGTAACCAGGAGACACAGATTTAAGGTAATTGGCAAAAGAACCGGAGGTGAGATGAGGAGAAATTATTTTTCCGCAGCAAGTTATTATGATCTGGAATGCACTGCCTGAAAGGGTAGTGGTAAGGAGTCTTACAACACCAGGTTATAGTCCAACAGCTTTATTTGAAATCACAAGCTTTCGGAGGCTTCCTCCTTCGTCAGGTGAGTGTAGGATTCCATAAAGGTATAGCATATATAGTCAGAGAATAATGCCTGGTGATTACAGATAATCTTTCCAACTGCCCGTTATCAAAGCAATCAAAGGAGTTGAATGGTGTTCAGACAGAGAAACATTACATACAAGACTACCGAATACACAAACGGTCACAACACAAAGACAGAGAGAGAGAGAGACACACACACCCGAAAGGCAGAGAAAGAGATAGAATGACCAGTTGTATTAAAAACAGATAACTTTTTTTCACTGGTGGGGTTACATGTAGCGTGACATGAACCCAAGATCCTGGTTGAGGCCGTCCTCATGGGTGCGGAACTTGGCTATCAATTTCTGCTCGACGATTTTGCGTTGTTGTGTGTCTCGAAGGCCGCCTTGGAGAACGCTTACCAGAAGATCGGAGGCTGAATGTCCTTGACTGCTGAAGTGTTCCCCGACTGGGAGGGAACACTCCTGTCTGGCGATTGTTGCGTGGTGTCCATTCATCCGTTGTCGCAGTGTCTGCATGGTCTCGCCGATGTACCATGCTCCAGGGCATCCTTTCCTGCAACGTATGATGTAGACAACGTTGGCCGAGTCACAGGAGTATGAACCATGTACCTGGTGGGTGGTGTCCTCTTGTGTGATGGTGGTATCTGTGTCGATGATCTGGCATGTCTTGCAGAGGTTGCTGTGGCAGGGTTGTGTGGTGTCGTGGACGCTGTTCTCCTGAAGGCTGGGTAATTTGCTGTGAACGATGATCTGTTTGAGGTTAGGTGGCTGTTTGAAGGCGAGTAGTGGAGGTGTGGGGATGGCCTTAGCGAGGTGTTCGTCGTCATCGATGACATGTTGAAGGCTGCGAAGAACATGGCGTAGTTTCTCCGCTCCAGGGAAGTACTGGACGACGAAGGGTACTCTGTTGGTTGTGTCCCGTGTTTGTCTTCTGAGGAGGTCTATGCGATTTTTCGCTGTGGCCCGTCGGAACTGTCGATCGACGAGTCGAGCGTCATATCCCGTTCTTACGAGGGCGTCTTTCAACGTCTGTAGGTGTCTATCGCGTTCCTCCTCCTCTGAGCAAATCCTGTGTATTCGCAGGGCCTGTCCATAGGGGATGGCCTCTTTGACGTGGTTAGGGTGGAAGCTGGAAAAGTGGAGCATCGTGAGGTTGTCCGTGGGCTTGCGGTAGAGTGAGGTTCATCCTGGATCACCTGGATCCTGGAATGAGCTTCATCCTGGATCACAATGTATTCACCTTCGATAACCAGTTCTTTACCCAAACACACGGAACAGCCATGGGGACCAAATTCGCATCCCAATACGCCAACATTTTCATGCACAAGTTCGAGCACGACTTCTTCACTGCACAGGACCTCCAACCAACGTTATACACCAGATACATCGACGACGACATCAACAAGTTCCATCCCACCATCAAACTCACCATGGGCTACTCCTCAGAATCGGTTTCTTTCTTGGACACACGAATCTCCATCAAAGGCGGACACCTCAGCACCTCACCCCACCGCAAGCCCACGGACAACCTCACGATGTTCCACTTTTCCAGCTTCCACCCTAACCACTTCAAAGAGGCCATCCCCTATGGACAGGCCCTGCGACTATACAGGATTTGCTCAGACGAGGAGGAACGCGATGGACACCTACGGACGCTGAAAGACGCCCTCGTAAGAACGGGGTATGACGCTCGACTCGTCAATCGACAGTTCTGACGGGCCACAGTGAAAAATCGCATAGACCTCCTCAGA